>NC_092174.1:29596980-29924104 GCF_045791955.1 Oncorhynchus clarkii lewisi
TGCAGGTGCCCGGCCTGCCACAAGGAGTCGCTAGAGCACGATAAGCTGTAGCAAGGAAAGCCCCCCGGCCAAACCCTCCCCTAAACTGGACAACGCTGGGCATATTGTGCACCGTCCTATTGGACTCCTGGTCACGGCTGGTTGTGACACTGGGATTGAACCCCAGGCTGTAGTGACGCCACAACATTGTGATGCAGTGCCTGTGCCACTCGGGAGGCCCCTATATATATATATTTTTATATATATATATACTTCAATGGGTCTTACACTTCAAAATCAAATAGCTAAATGATCCTTGGTATGACCTTAAAACAATTCCATATAGTTTAGTAGAACCCCCTTCCCCTGGCTTAGACAGGGGAAGACTGACTGTTTAGTGCCAAAAATAAGTGGTTAAGTAAAAAAGAATAACACATTTTTCCTGATATTTCTGATTTCTCTCAGATATAAGAGAGACACTTCAAAACAATCCTCCTTTTGATATTTTTGGGGGACTATCTGTTGTTCCATGTAGTGAATCTGTTATTCAACGCATTTGTATGGGCTAATAGCAGTAAGTTCAAAAATACATTTTCATCAAATATTTTTTAAATATATTTTTGGGATACTTCAAGGGGTCTTAAAATTCTAAATCAAATAGCTAAATGATCCTTGGTACGACCTTCTTAAAACAATTACATATATCCCCCGGCTTAGACATGGCTTTCACTCTAAAGGGTTAATGCCCATGATCTTGTAATGAGATGTTTGACGAGCAGGTGTCCACATACTTCTGGTCATGTAGTCTACATACATACATGCATACATACATACATAAATACATACATACATGTATAATTAGCAGCATACAAAGGGGAAGTCTTGATAGTTTCAGTGATGCTGCAGTTTGTAAGGTTGGAGGAGAAAGAAAACAGATGTAAGATCTTAATTTGAACCAGTTTGTGAATTATTATGTAGATTATAATTAATTGACATTTTTGTAGTGGTTGATACATTTTCTGTATGGGAAAATCTAATTTCAAAGTGGAAATTACAAACTTCCGAAGCCTTTTTAAACCTTAAATACACTACAAGTTTTAAATGTCCTGTATTGCAGGAAGGTTCTCCTGAAACAGGGTGATCAAATTAAGAACCTACATCTATAAGCCAGGAATCAGAATCTGATACACAGATTTTGGTCATCGTTTTACAGAAACTACAGCTGGGTTACCACTTGACATCAGATTGCTGTTCATAACATACTGTACAAAGTACGAAGTATACTCTGAGAAGCATTTCAGATTACAGTTAGTAATAGCTTACAGATAGGAAACAGTAAGATTGCATACATGCATTCATGGGCATAATGAAAACAGAATTATACTAGTGGGCCAGTCTCTTTCACATACTTTCATTTTCAAACACTAAATAGCTTGGGTCTGTCTGCACCGGGACACGTGGTGATACACATACTGTGTTCTGCTGAACGGTTACTAACACTGATAAAAACGAGTAGAACAAGCTTTATTCTCTTAAATTAGACACAAGTGCTGAACTTTCAAACTCACTTTAGACTCTCTGACCACCTCATCCTCCTCCAGCTGAAAGTAATTTGTCTTTGGGCTAAACTTAGTTTTTTATCATCTATCGTTCTATGGCCAACTCTTAGAAACTTTCTTCAAAGAGCTTGCAGTTGTAGCAGGGTTCCCGACGAGACATTGATAGAAGATTGTATAGGGATAAACATAAATTATTTTCAAACCTGTTTGATTTGGTTGATTTGTGCTCATGTGCTTTTTGTGATCAGAGTAATCCTACTTCATACCACAGACTAAAAAAGACAGGATTTGAGAATACATGAACACAGAAATGTAAAAACTACATTCACTTAGGTGCAAGTGCATTCTAATCCCAACATTAGTAACATGTTAACACTATATTTATCATAAAACAGTTGAAAAGTTACCACTTACATACTGCAAATGTCGAGTAGAATGTGTGCTTTTGAGTGCACCATCGTCATACAAAGTTGTGAACATAGCTCAGAAATGCTGTTCTTTTTTTGTAGATATATAAAACTCATAAGCAGAGCAGAGTGCCACTTAATATTTAGAAAAATAGATTGTATGGTGTCCTAAAGGTTTAGACAGTGCTGTTCTGCTATACATGAAGGAGTCTACACAGAGAATACAGACTTTTCACCAACATGGTGCTTGTCAACAGTACAGTTTATGTAGCCATATACAACCTACAGTTTTCTTTTGAAACATCTTTCTGGAAGTCACTGAAAGTCACTCCTTGGCTACTCATAGTTCACTCTGTAATGGTCTCCTCTTTTGCCTCTATCGATGAAATGGTGGTCATCAACATATCGATGAGATGGTGGTCATCAACATCAACATAACCATGTTGATTTTCTGAATAGAGCCTCCATGAGTCCACCTCTGTATTCTAGAACTACCTCAGCATTCTAAGAGCGGCTGACACCACAGCATCACATGACAGGCCGCCATCTTGGTTGCCTATTAGGTGACTGTACTGTAGCTGAATCCACAGACAAGTCAACTAATGCTTGATCAAAGTCCAATCAAAGCCTCTCAAGTTCTCTGAGCCTGGCTCGTACAGTAGCTTCCTCTTTTATACGTTGAAGTATTTTAAAAAATACATTTGGTGAGGTGCAGAAAGAGCGGTCCCAAAGGCCCTATCTATTTGCAGGTGTGAACATCATAGACTCGAACACACTCTTGGCAGCTGACGTAGCAGCACCAGTGGAAGATGCAGTGGCACTTCTCCTTCCGTTTCTCCGTCCGGGTGTTGTGTCCCCGGCCGCAGCACAGCAGGTCGCAGCCGTCGATGCCGTGTGATGTCAGGTTACAGGCACGGTCGCGCGTCCCGAAAGAGCCTGTCTCTGGGTTGGGCTCGCAGAAGTTGGGCGAGCTCTCATAGTAGACCAGGTCTCGCTCCGTGGGGGGTTTGAAGAAGGTGAACTTGGGTCTCAAAGTCTCCACCCAGCCGCGGGACTCCTTGTGCTTCTCCACCACCATCTCTGATGCGCTGTCGTACTTGTCCTTCATGTAGTCTCCGATAACTCTGAAGTCAGGCTGGGACCACCAGCACGTCTTCACCTCACAGCTGCCTGACAAGCCATGACACTTACACTTCAGGAACATGTTGTCGTTCAGAGACTGAGGGAGAGACAGACGGGACAACAGGGGGGTGCAATTAGTTTAACGAATGTCAAAGTAACACCATATTACTAAGTCTTAATAACACTTGGTGATCTTTATGAATGTTTATTCCATAAGGCTGATATTATCAGTGATTCAGAGAGAAGACGTCTCACCGTTCGTCCCGCCTCGTTGTTTTGGCGGTTCATGGCGGAGCGCGCATCGGGCCGGTTCTCACGGGCGTCTGCAAACTCCCGGGACACCATGCTGCCGAAATCCACATCCTCGCTGCATCCGCCCCACTTCCAGCCCTCGCCAGGTGGGCCCTTGTGGCGTGTGTCACAACCACAGATGGTGGCTGAGCCCTCGGCGCAGGACCGCGTCACTGCGAACGCCACCCCCGCTGAGGCAATGGCATGAACGAATGCTGACTCCCGGGTGGCTGTAAAGAGAAGGAGAGGGAGAGGTAGATGGCAGATTGATATATTTATCAATTATACAGATGTGAACAACCACATACGTTTTTAAAGTTCCAATGCAGACGTTTTTATTTTAATATCAGATCATTTCTGGGTAACAATTAAGTACCTTACTGTGATAAATCTAATTGCTTCTTAGCAAAGAGAAATTTCTCAAGTTTTATAGTTGATATGGTTACAGGTTTATACATTTAAAACCATGGCACTGCAGAGAATGATCGATTGCTGTTACCAATAACTTTGTTGGAATGTACCCATAAATGTATCTCAACAAGCACATAGGAATGCAGGTCAGTGTTTGCAGAATGATGATGTTGACACCTGCTACTGTTCTGTCCTGTATAATCCTGTATAATACTGTAAATGTCACACATCAACCCTTCTAAAGAAAACATGTCATAGACATCTTGAATGAATGACTATGTTGACTGTGTGTGTATGTGCGTGTGTGTACGTGCGTGTGTGTACGTGCGGGTGTGTGCATGTTTGAGTGTGGGAGAGAGGAAGAGATGGAGGGAGAGAGCAAGGGATAGAGGGAAGGCATAGTTTACTGATGACTAATCAAGATCAGGAACTTCCAGAGAGATGAGAGGAAGAGACAGGCCTGACAGGGCTATAATTAACAGACTCAATTAAGCTTTTGAAAGGGTAGGAAATGGCCTCACTATAAGACTCTAGGCTGAGACACAACAGGGAGAGATAAAGAGAGAAGAGACAAGAAAGAGAGAGAGAGAGGGAGAGAGAGAGAGAGAGAGAGAGAGAGAGAGAGAGAGAGAGAGAGAGAGAGAGAGAGAGAGAGAGAGAGAGAGAGAGCGACAGAGAGAGAGAGAGAGAGAGAGAGAGAGAGAGAGAGAGAGAGAAAGAAAGAGAGAGAGAGAGATAGAGAGCGAGAAAGAGAGAGAGAGAGAGAGAGAGAGAGAGAGAGAGAGAGAGAGAGAGAAGAGAGAGAGAGAGGGAGAGCGAGAGAGAGAGAGAGAGAGAGAGAGGGCGAGAGAGAGAGAGAGAGAGAGAGAGAGAGAGAGAGAGAGAGAGAGAAAGAGAGAGAGATAGAGAGCGAGAGAGAGAGAGAGAGAGAGAGAGAGAGAGAGAGAAAGAGAAAGAGAGAGGGTTTCCGGGATGTGTCTTACATGTCCATTTTTCACAGAGGTCTTGTTGACGTTCCACTGTCCCTGCTTTTTACAGGATCCCTTATGACAGGGAGGATTCATTGGATATATGTATTTAGGTCTTGTATGGTCTTGTAAGATGACAACAACAGAGAGAGACAGATAGGGTGAGCGGGTATGAGAGTGGAGAGAGAGAGAGAGAGCTATAGAGAGGAGAGAAATAGGAAGACAGGGTAGGGAAAAAGAGAGAAACAGTGAGAGAGTTGGACAAGGAGAGGAAAAGATAGGGAGAAAGAGGGAGGGAGTCGGGAGAGAGAAAGCTCCTCCCAGGCTGCAGGTTTCAACCAGTTTGAGGAATAAGGGGCATTAAAAGCAATGATACAGCAGAGGTTTACTGGCATCCATCACACCTTCCCTTAGCAGGACTGTACCAAGCACTATTAGCCGGACTGTGCTCCCTTAGCAGGACTGTACAAAACACTATTAGAAGGACTGTACTCCCTTAGCAGGACTGTACCAAGCACTATTAGCCGGACTGTACTCCCTTAGCAGGACTGTACCAAGCACTATTAGCCGGACTGTACTCCCTTAGCAGAACGGTACCAAGCACTATTAGCAGGACTGTACTCCCTTAGCAGGACTGTACTCTCTTAGCAGGACTGCACCAAGCACTATTAGCAGGACTGTACAAAACACTATTAGCAGGACTGTACTCCCTTAGCAGGACTGTACTCCATTAGCAGGACTGTACCAAGCACTATTAGCAGGACTGTACCAAACACTATTAGCAGGACTGTAATCCCTTAGCAGGACTGTACTCCCTTAGCAGGACTGTACCAAGCACTATTAGCCGGACTGTACTCCCTTAGCAGGACTGTACCAAATATTATTAGCAGGACTGTACTCCCTTAGCAGGACTGTACCAAGCACTATTAGCAGGACTGTACTCCCTTAGCAGGACTGTACCAAGCACTATTAGCCGGACTGTACTCCCTTAGCAGGACTCTACTCCCTTAGCAGGACTGTACCAAGCACTATTAGCCGGACTGTACTAACTTAGCAGGACTGTACCAAGCACTATTAGCAGGACTGTACCAAACACTATTAGCAGGACTGTACTCCCTTAGCAGGACTGTACCAAGCACTATTAGCAGGACTGTACCCCCTTAGCAGGACTGTACCCCATTAGCAGGACTGTACTCCCTTAGCAGGACTGTACTCCCTTAGCAGGACTGTACTCCCTTAGCAGGACTGTACTCCCCTAGCAGGACTGTATCCCCTTAGAATGACTGTAATCCCTTAGCAGGACTGTACCAAGCACTATTAGCAGGACTGTACTCCCTTAGCAGGACTGTACTCCCTTAGCAGGACTGTACCCCCTTAGCTGGACTGTGCTCCTTTAGCAGGACTGTACTCCCGTAGCAGGACTGTACTCCCTTAGCAGGACTGTACCAAGCACTATTAGCAGGACTGTACTCCCTTAGCAGGACTGTACCAAGCACTATTAGCCGGACTGTACTCCCTTAGCAGGACTGTACTCCCTTAGCAGGACTGTACGAAGTACTATTAGCAGGACTGTACTCCCTTAGCAGGACTGTACTCCCTTAGCAGGACTGTACTCCCTTAGCAGGACTGTACCAGGCACTATTAGCAGGACTGTACTCCCTTAGCAGGACTGTACCAAGCACTATTAGCAGGACTGTACTCCCTTAGCAGGACTGTACTCCCTTAGCAGGACTGTACAAAGCACTATTAACAGGACTGTACTCCCTTAGCAGGACTGTACTCCCTTAGCAGGACTGTACTCCCTTAGCAGGACTGTACCAAGCACTATTAGCCGGACTGTACCCCCTTAGCAGGACTGTACCAAGCACTATTAACAAGACTGTACTCCCTTAGCAGGACTGTACCAAGCACTATTAGCAGGACTGTACTCCCTTAGCAGGACTGTACTCCTTTAGCAGGACTGTACCAAGCACTATTAGCAGGACTGTACTCCTTTAGCAGGATTGTACCAAGCACTATTAGCAGGACTGTCCTCCCTTAGCAGGACTGTACTCCCTTAGCAGGACTGTACTCCCTTAGAAGGACTGTACCAAGCACTATTAGCCGGACTGTTCTCCATTAGCAGGACTGTACCAAGCCCTATTAGCCGGACTGTACTCCTTTAGCAGGAATGTACTCCCTTAGCAGGACTGTACGAAGCACTATTAGCAGGACTGTACTCCCTTAGCAGGACTGTACTCCCTTAGCAGGACTGTACTCCCTTAGCAGGACTGTACTCCCTTAGCAGGACTGTACCAGGCACTATTAGCAGGACTGTACTCCCTTAGCAGGACTGTACTCCCTTAGCAGGACTGTACTCCCTTAGCAGGACTGTACCAAGCACTATTAGCAGGACTGTACTCCCTTAGCAGGACTGTACCAAGCACTATTAGCAGGACTGTACCCCCTTGGCAGGACTGTACTCCCTTAGCAGGACTGTACTCCCTTAGCAGGACTGTACCCCCTTAGCAGGACTGTACTCCATTAGCAGGACTGTACTCCCTTAGCAGGACTGTACTCCCTTAGCAGGACTGTACCAAGCACTATTAGCAAGACTGTACTTCCTTAGCAGGACTGTACTCCCTTAGCAGGACTGTACCAAGCAATATTAGTAGGACTGTACTCCCTTAGCAGGACTGTACTCCCTTAGCAGCACTGTACTCCCTTAGCAGGACTGTACCAAGCACTATTAGCAGGACTGTACTCCCTTAGCAGGACTGTACTACCTTAGCAGGACTGTACAAAGCACTATTAGCAGGAATGTACTCCCTTAGCAGGACTGTACTCCCTTAGCAGGACTGTACTCCCTTAGCAGGACTGTACCAAGCACTATTAGCCGGACTGTACCCCCTTAGCAGGACTGTACCAAGCACTATTAGCAGGACTGTACTCCATTAGCAGGACTGTACCAAGCACTATTAGCAGGACTGTACTCCCTTAGCAGAACTGTACTCCTTTAGCAAGACTGTACTCCTTTAGCAGGACTGTACCAAGCACTATTAGCAGGACTGTACTCCCTTAGCAGGACTGTACTCCTTTAGCAGGAATGTACTCCTTTAGCAGGATTGTACCAAGCACTATTAGCAGGACTGTACTCCTTTAGCAGGATTGTACCAAGCACTATTAGCAGGACTGTACTCCCTTAGCAGGATTGCACCAAGCACTATTAGCAGGACTGTACTCCCTTAGCAGGACTGTACCAAGCACTATTAGCAGGACTGTACTCCCTTAGCAGGACTGTACCAAGCACCATTAGCAGGTCTGTACTCCCTTAGCAGGACTGTACCAAGCACTATTAGCAGGACTGTACTCCCTTAGCAGGACTGTACCAAGCACTATTAGCAGGACTGCACCAAGCACTATTAGCAGGACTATACCAAGCACTATTAGCAAGACTGTACCCCCTTGGCAGGACTGTACTCCCTTAGCAGGACTGTACTCCATTAGCAGGAATGTACTCCCTCAGCAGGACTGTACTCCCTTAGCAGGACTGTACCCCCTTAGCATGACTGTACTCCATTAGCAGGACTGTACTCCCTTAGCAGGACTGTACTCCCTTAGCAGGACTGTACTCCGTTAGCAGGACTGTACTCCCTTAGCAGGACTGTACCCCCTTAGCAGGACTGTACTCCCTTAGCAGGACTGTACTCCCTTAGCAGGACTGTACCCCATTAGCAGGACTGTACTCCCTTAGCAGGACTGTACTCCCTTAGCAGGACTGTACCCCCTTAGCTGGACTGTGCTCCCTTAGCAGGACTGTACCAAGCACTATTAGCAGGACTGTACCAAGCACTATTAGCAGGACTGTACCAAGCACTATTAGAAGGACTGTACTCCCTTGGCAGGACTACAGTACTCCGTTAGCAGGACTGTACCAAGTTGAACCCCATCAGAAAATGCCTTCCTTCCTTTGAAACATACAGATAGAATTTGACTAATGTCAGCTCACTTAATTTTGACCCTGGAGCAGTCACTGGTGGTTGGTAGTCGGAGGTGTGAATGGTCTAAAGCTTGAGAGGGCGCCACTTCTACATCAATTTAAAACCACTGAGTCTTCCACTTTTATTATCAGGAAGCCAATAAACCGTGGGTCAAACCCTTACGACTAACTGACAAGGATTCCGCAGAGCAAATAAAGGGGAAGGGAGAAATGGAGGGATGATGGAAAATAAGATTATCTGGGGACAAGATGAGAAAAACATTGGTGGTGGCTTCCACTAGTTACCACAGACACAAAGTCAAAATTGGCTATATCGTAAATATTCATGAAAACAAAAACAAGGTTAGCAGTGTGGTTAAGGTTAGCTTTAAAATCACATTTTAAGAAGATCCATTTAAGAAATAGGTGGGGTTTATGACTGTGATAACTAGTGATGACTGTGGGTGGTGGCTGGGACAGACCAGGGCTTACCTGGGAAAAGAATGTGTCGGGGGGTGCCTAGTCTAAGTGGACTGATTGTTTGTGACATCGCCCCCCCCACCACCCTACTTTGCCGGACCCTGGCATGGCAAGTGGTCCCTACGACCTGCTGGGGGGCTGAATCCCCTATTGTGTTGCCACTGTCACACTGTGTTAGCCCCACAATGGCCCCAGATATTTTATATGAAATCTGCCCTTGCCAGTGATTAGTGGGGACCAAGTTAAGTCATAGCAACAGAGAACTATGCGTTGTCCAGACCCCGCATGTCGGCAGACTGGGAAATCCCTATTCAAATGGTTTAATAAAACAATCTAAAGGGCGTGTGAATGGGGAAAAGCGCTTTCTCTCCTGGCTTAATCTCATGGTTGCGGAGATATTGTGCTTCGAGCAGCGCCCAGTGGGGAGCGGAGCTAAGGTCCCCCATCAACTCCATTTACCACACCCCTTCTTTCTTTCTTAGCCAGAGTTAATGATATACCGGTGCACTAACCTCACCTCCCCCAGCATGGAGAAACATGCACTTTATGAAAAGCAGGGTCCTCTTAGCACATCCTAAATTGTAACACTTTCTCATCCTGAGGTCAGGGGTCGTAACCTGAATTCCGTGAATGGCCTTTTCCCTGTTTGGTTTAGTTTAGGCATGAAGTACCAAGGATAAACACACACAGTGCATATAGAATATACTTAGATTATAGAAGCAGATGCACTGCCTTTATGAACATCTTCCATGTATTTTCCATCTAAGACATTTATCAGGGTTATTGTGGGTATATCAGTCCCTAAAGCAAGCAAACATCCTGATTTCCCAAGCCTTGTGGCTATGGTTGTCCAGTTGCACATTATTCTCAATAGTATTGCAGTACAATAAAGTCAAACTGCGAAGCTGTGAGACCACATGAACAAAACTACTGTAGCTGAACTATAATTCACCATCGGGACAATGCCACAGACTATTGATCAAACTCATTGTAAGCACACGTGTCCCTATCATATCCACTTTTACATAATGGAGACCTATTGTATCAGAGACACATCCTTTTCACCCATTTAATCCACTGGGGTGACTAACAGTGCATGTTTATACCTGTGAAACAGAGCTTTTGTGTCTGGGTTCATGTGACTGTCTGTCCTGTCCACTCTCGTTGGCATTCCCTGTTCTAAGCATTTCTATGACTCACACTAGGCTACGGTTTGGCTGCAGCCCTGTTGCAATGTCCTATACTCCTCCTACTCTGCCAAGTGTGCCGAGCGAGCTCCCCAAAGCACACCCTGTCCGAGTCCGACACACACACACACATTTGTTTTACTATCCTTGTGGAGACCAAACAATTGATACCCATTCAAAATCCTATTTTCCATAACCCGTAACCCTTAACTTAGCCTAACCTTTACTCCAAACCCCTAACCCAAATCCTAACTTCTAACCCTAACACCTAACCCTAATTCTAACCCTAACCGTAACGCTAAACCTAACCTTTACTCCAAACCCCTAACCCAAATCCTAACTTCTAACCCTAACACCTAACCCTAATTCTAACCCTAACCGTAACGCTAAACCTAACTCTAAAAAAAAACGCTAAACCTAGCCTTTTTCCTTGTGTGGACTGGCAAAATGTCCCCACTTGTCAAAATGTTCCTTGATTTACTATCCTTGTGAGGACTTTTCACACACTGAGAACACCTGCACAGTCTGCCTTCCCTTTCATCACAGGCAGATTCCAGCGGTGCATGTTTTGACACTGGTTAATGTAAATTAATGAGTGCTGACGCAGACATAGCCTGGAGGTATGCTAGGCACTGTGAGGGGGGCAGGGCAGGAGAGAGAGAGAGACAGAGACAGAGACAGAGAGCGAGACACAGAGATAGAGACAGAGAGAGAGCTCGAGAGTGAGTGAGAGTGAGCGAGAGAGAGTGACAGAGACAGATAAAGAGTGAGCAAGAGAGAGAGAGAGAGAGAGAGAGCGAGAGAAATAGAGAGAGACAGAGACAGAGACAGAGAGAAATAGCGAGCAAGAGACAAAGAGAGAGAGCATAAGAGATAGACAGAGAGAAAGTGAGAGCGAGAGCGCGAGAGAGAGAGAGAGAGAGAGAGAGAGAGAGAGAGAGAGAGAGAGAGAGAGAGAAATAGAGAGATATCAGGAGGATCACTGGCTGCCCATATTCTCTGTCATGCTTATCGGATATGGACGGTTCCACATGTTTTCAAGTAAACAAATCATGGAAAAACCTTGTAGATGCAAAAACTTTGTAGATGTAAATACTACGTAGAAATCTTGCATAACACAACATCTGCATGATACTGTTGATTGATGTGTACTGAATAAAGAGAGAGATAGTGTGAGTGAGAGGGTATGATCAGTACAACAGGTTGTTGCCAGAACCTGCAACAAAATGTTTCAAAATCCAAACATGTTTTCCACTTAATGTTTCAAGGCCTTCTATAACCTGTGTGCATATTTAAATAACTTTATCCTCTGTCAAGTCCATTATATATCACACATATTTGCCTTCATTCATCCTTTTCCTACCTAGTGATGGCGTATACAGTAGGTTAGGTATCTGAAGGAACAAACTTGAGCCCTGATCTTTACTCATCTTTGCTTGTTAGATGTTCAGGGAGACGTCTGCCAATGAGCTGGTTAGGACAAGGTATTGGCAATAGTAGGCTAACTACTGTAACAGATAGGTGCAAAGCTTTTGAGGCCTACTGTTCCTTTCAGCTTTTCTCCCACTAAAAAGGCCTGAGGAGGAAACAAACACACATCCATCTGCACGGCTGACAAACAGAACAGACACTGGCCGTGCCGGGGGACAATGGCCCAGAATCCAAAGACAAATACAAGCATCAATCAAAGCAAATGAAATGAGAAACTTCTCCCCTATCAAAAGGCCCTGAGCCCCCGCCAGTCACTCTCCCCGGACCCTGACAAAGACACTTAATCCAACCACTTTGACCTCTCACGTTATTAAGGGCTTCACTGACCTTAATCCAATCAAAATGATTTACTAAAGCCCCCCCCCCCCCCCCAGCCCAAAACTCAAGAGTAGCCTGGCCCGGCCGCCTGCCTCCCCGCCTCCCCTTTCCACACAGTGGCCCTGCAATTTAGACAAGGAGGGAGAGAAGCCATGGGGAGATGTGGAGGTATTTACACCACAATGGGGCCAGGGACTGTGAACCCCTATCATTACCCACCTACTTGAGCTCAAGCCTTCTCTATCAATGGAACAACTGGCTCAAGAGTTTATTAAAAGCAATTGCCCCAACTAACCCCACCTCCCACTATAGTAAACATCAGTCTTTTCCAGACCCAGTTGACAGGTTTAGACCCCCTCCCTCTTTTTCCTCCTTCCCCCTCTCTTTTCCATCACCCCTCCATGCTCCTCTCACCTCATCTCTCTATCCCTGACTACTGGCAACAATCCTGGGGTCACGGTGCAAACATGTGCAGACAGAAAAAAACACTAACTTCATGATATCACAGCTGAATGATACAGCTACAAAAATGTTTTTGTAAAATATGGGTTATTCATTGGTTATTTGGTTATTGGTTATTCATATCAAATAGAATTTTGAATTTAATGTAAGTTATCTGTCTTTATCCTTATTTTACACTCCTCACATTGAGGAGGG
This sequence comes from Oncorhynchus clarkii lewisi, assembly GCF_045791955.1. Classification (NCBI taxonomy): domain Eukaryota; kingdom Metazoa; phylum Chordata; class Actinopteri; order Salmoniformes; family Salmonidae; genus Oncorhynchus; species Oncorhynchus clarkii. The sequence continues at coordinate 29,609,809 of NC_092174.1, forward strand.
GGGGCTTAAAGGGGATTCCCTTCTAGAGAAAATCCCAACAAAAGACAACGTTCTCCACCCAAAGTGTATACACACATCATTTCATCGGTTTACACTGCTCATAGCTGAAGGAGTCTCTCAAGTCTATTTGAACAAGGATTTTAAGTGCATATGATACATACACACACACACACGCACGCTTCCACACACATACACGCACACACACACACACACACACACACACACACACACACACACACACACACACACACACACACACACACACACACACACACACACACACACACACACACACAGAGACTGCAGCAGAATGGAGTAAAAACTTTCCTTGCTTGTTTAACAACAACTAACAACATAATGCTCTTAAACTCTCTGAATATCAACACAGGTGGCAGCCTTGAGTAAAGTGAGTGATAGAGGTTCAGTTGAGACAGGGTTAGCTATCGTTTGTCATTTGACATGCCAAGCATAACCAACATTGACAGACAAGGAAATTATTATAGTACACTAGTATTCTTCCAAGAACATGGGAACAGGTAGCTATGAGGAAAACACTCACTTCAGGTATTCAAGTCATGCAGTTCATGCAATTTGGTTGCCACCTGTGCTGTACAGCACGAAGAAAGTTATTTCCAATGTAGCCAAGTCCCTCAACAGTTCAACTGGTTTTAAACATGATTCTCACAGTTAAGTGTTATTAAATGTAGATTGTAGGCATGTCACCCACAGCCTTCCTGTTCTGGAGATGAGTAGCCCACTCAGTAGGAAAAATACCATTGGGCAAGGCTGCACTGTTTTATTACAGTGCCTTTTCCTCTCAAGATATGTTCTTACATTTGTCCAGCTCTGGTCCAAAGATGGCTAGCTTGCACTGTTTTATGAGTGTAACCTGTGTTGTCCTTTAGGGGTATTACGGTATGTTACCTTTGTCAAGCACTGGTCCAAAGATGGCTAGCTTGCACTGTTTTATGAGTGTAACCTGTGTTGTCTTTTAGGGGTATTACGGTATGTTACCTTTGTCAAGCACTGGTCCAAAGATGGCCTTGTCGTTGATGGTGGTACAGTTCCAGCGGCGGCCCCTGAATTGGTGCTGGCACTCCTGGATACCGATCTTCACCCCCTCGGCCACACTGGGCATGATCTCCACGTAGTTCCGGCAGAATCGCAGCTGTTTGGGCACCAGGCCAGGAATGGAGCCACACAGGATGGGCTGGGAGCCCAGGGACGAGTACTGGTGGCCCACCGCTAGGGACCTGCATGGGGGAGACAGGAGGTGGGTTAGTGCCATGATATACTGAGTGTGTTTTTCTCTTTCTATCTCTGCGTGTGTATGCAGTGTGTATGTGCAGTGTGTGTGCGTGTGTGTTTGCATGTGCGTGTGTATCCAGCATGGTCTCATAGACTAGATGTAACATACAAAATGTAAACCCATGGATGGGTGGGCGTATAATGCGAAAATCTAGCATCTAGTTCGAATCTCATCATGGACAACTTTAGCATTTGAGCTAATTAGCAACTTTTCAACTACTTACTACTTTTTAGCGATTTTGCAACTACTTAGCATGTTAGCTAACCATAGCCTTAACCCTTTTAGCTAACCCTTCTCCTAACCATAGCCTTAACCCTTTTAGCTAACCCTTCTCCTAACCCTAACTTTAACTCGTTAACCTTATTCCTAAGCTTAACCCTAACCTTAACTCTAACCCCTAGCCAAGCTAACGTTAGCCAGCTAGCCACCTACCTAGAATTTGTTACATATAATACGTTTGGCAAATTTGTAACATATTGTATGTTTCGCAAATTCGTAACATATAATACGAATTGTATTTCGTAACATATCATACGAGATGGTTGATAGACATCCACAAATTAATACATACCATGCGAAACTAAACATATAATACTAAATGGAGTGTTACAGAGTTACGTACAGAATAATATGAAATGCTCTGAGACCAGGTTGGTGTATCAGATGCTACCATTAAGCATCCATGCCTTATCCCTGCATCTATCCCCTCTGTAACCACCTGGCCTTTGTGTGGATTTAAAACAGTCTCAATCCTATACTCCAGAGGTAACAAAGCAGGGCCACGGGGAAAGATGAAAGTCCCCAGTGAACCCCAAGTGGTTCATAGACCTCTAGGTTGAGAACTTTGAAACGGCACCTTGTTATTACAGAGAACCACAACCTTTTTTTATTTACCCTTGGCTTAGGGTAATGAGAGTGCAAATGTACACTGGGACTTCATAGGTATGTATTAATTATATATCCATCCATCCTCATCGTCCCCTCCCTTTGAGGATGGGGATTCTGGGTTGCAACAAGTGCAAACTTGATTGTTCCCTGATTATATCTTTCTCGCTGTGTTTTTGTGTGTGTCTCAATTGAGGTATTTACATCGCTCATAACCATCGAACCGTGACAACTAGTCCCCTGCTGTGTCATCTCGTGTTACGTCATCCTAGTACTTTTGTAGAAGACTTTTCAACAGCATGCTGTAATTGTTTGATCTAAAGAAGGTAGTAAAGGCACCAGTCAATCTGTCTCCAGTCAGTTTGCATTTCCACTGTTTTGTACAGTGGCCATGAAATTAGATTAATTTATGCCCGCTATATTCTAACACACATATGTCAGAGTCAAGGCCCGCGGGCCACATCCGGCCCGCAAGAAGGTTTTTTACGGCCCCTGGGATGATCTTGATTTATTATTAGAACCGGCCCGCAGCAAGCCGGCAGCCCGCAGATCTTTTACACGCACCAATACTACATTTCCCACAATGCAAAGGTGACGCACCGAGCAGTAGGCTGCTTCATTTCAATATTTATTGGCACAGCAGTCGTCAGCATCACAGTAAAATTAACTTTCAGATACCCATCAAAAATGGCAAAACGGAAGGTGGATACTGAGAACCGGGGGTTTCAAACAAGGTGGGAGTCGGAGTATATGTTCACGAAGGTAGCTGGAAAACCTGTGTGTCTTCTGTGTGGAGAAAGTGTGGCGGTACTGAAAGAGTATAATCTGAGACGACATTATGAAACGAAACACGCGGACAAAAACAAGAATATGGACATGGAACAAAGGCTACAAAAGGCAGAGGAATTAAAACGAGGCCTCAAATCTCGACAGGCTCTGTTCAAAAAAGCCAAATCACAAGGCCAGGCTGCTGTCAAGGCCAGTTTTATTTTGGCAGAAGAGATCGCTAAATCAGCCCGGCCATTTACGGAGGGGGATTTCATCAAAAACTGCATGATTAAAGTTTGTGACGAAGTTTGCCCAGAAAAAAGGCAACTCTTTTTAAATGTGAGTCTGAGCAGAAACACCATTGCCGAGAGAGTAGACCAGTTGTCCATCAATCTAAAAGAGCAGCTTGTGAAAAAGGGAAAAGATTTTATTGCATATTCCTTGGCTGTGGATGAGAGCACCGACATTTCTGACATTGCCCAGTTGTCAATTTTCATCCGCGGAGTGGACTCCAACCTAAGCGTGACAGAGGAGTTTTTGGCTTTACGTCCTATGCATGGCACAACTACGGGGCATGATTTGTATGAAGAGGTGTCAAGATGTGTAAATGAGATGGAGCTGCCTTGGGAAAAACTCGTGGGTTTGACAACCGACGGAGCACCTGCGATGTGTGGACACAGGAGCGGACTGGTGGCGAAGATACGGGAAAAGATGCAAGAGGAAAACGCGACAGGTGAGCTGACAGCTTATCATTGTATCATACACCAGGAAGCGTTGTGCGGTAAAGCCTTGAAAATGGAGCATGTAATGAGCATCATCACGCGCACAGTTAACTTTATCAGAGCCAAAGGTTTGAATCACCGCCAGTTCAAGGCATTTCTGACGGAGTTAGAAACGGAGCATGGTGATTTGCCTTATCACACAGAGGTGCGATGGCTAAGCCAGGGAAAGGTGCTTCAAAGATGTTTCGAGCTTCGTGAGGAGATTTGTCTGTTCTTGGACAGCAAAGGGAAAGACACAACACAACTCCGAGACGAAATGTTTCTGTGTGAAATGGCTTTTCTGTGTGACATTACGAGTCATCTGAATGCAATAAACTTGCAGCTGCAGGGTCGGGATCGTGTCATCTCTGATATGTACAGTACAGTGAAGGCATTTAAAACCAAACTGACTCTGTGGGAGACGCAGATGCGGAAAGAAAATTTGAGCCACTTTCCCAGCTGCCAGACCATGAAAGAGAAGCTCTCTACCAGTGCGTTCCCGAGCACACAGTTGGCTGATAAAATAGGTATGCTTGCCGCTGACTTTCGACGCCGATTTGCTGACTTTGAAGCACAAAAAAGCAGGTTGGAACTGCTCGGTAACCCATTTGCTGTTGACGTGGAAAGCTCACCACCAAACCTCCAAATGGAGTTGATTGACCTCCAATGCAATGATGCACTGAGGGCAAAATATGCGGCAGTGGGTGCTGCGGAGTTCGCCCGTTTCCTCCCCGGCACAATGCCCCAGCTGCGCATCCAGGCTGCTCAAACGTTGTCTATGTTTGGCAGCACATACCTGTGTGAACAACTGTTTTCTTTGATGAACCTGAACAAAACATCACACAGAAGTCGACTTACTGCTGAACACCTCCACTCAATTCTGAGGATTTCTTCAGCTCAGAGCCTTACCCCGAACATTGATGAACTTGTGGAAAAGATGGGACACCACCAAGTATCACCCTCAACCTCAAACAAGTGAACATTACTGTGCAATCACATATTTAGAGTTTTTACTCAGTTCAAGTTTAAAAGTTAAAATTTAATATTTGTTTTCACTGCATGTTACTTCTCCTTAAACAAAGTGTTGTTTTTGATTAATAGATTTTTGCACTTTATTTTTTTGTATTTCAATCCAATTATATTTTAAAAATATTTCAGTTGAGTGGATGATAGAAAATTGCTATTATTGTTTTTTCTTTGAAGTAAATTTAGCCCACTTTTGCTAAAATAGAAAATATAGTCTACTGATGGTGCCTTGAATACCGGTTTCTTTCATTTAATGTTCATGTTATGGGGATATTTATATAAAGGAAATTTGTCTTTTGTGTCTGTTGAAAATTAAAGATTACTGACAGAGCCATAAGAAAATATTGCTTTATTTATCTGATCATATTGTAATATATTTGTTAGGTTTTCAGTAGGTTCAATTAGGTTCACTAGACTATATGCGTCATTTAAAAATTTTTCAATGAACATTCGAACAGTCCGGCCCTCGTCTTGTAGCTGATTTTTTTATTTGGCCCTCCGTCCATTTGACTTTGACACCCCTGTTCTAACAGCAGCATATGAACTTTATTGTCCCCAAGGCGGGCATTGTTTAGGACACAGTTCCATTATCCATACCACAATATGGCTGTTTAGTTGATATCCTACTGTACTCATGTATTATTACAGTATATTAAGAAGATATACTCAGACCACTCTCATGACACTTCCACATGAAGCTTGTTACATACAGTATGTGTCCTTCACTCCTCACTCACGGTTTCTCTGCTCTGCTCCTCTCATCCCATCACTCTGTTTTGATCTAGCCACCATGTTCCATTTATATCCATTCATCCTCTTCCACCGTACTAGAGTGGGTGAGTTGGGGTTAATTCCATTTCAATTACTATCCACACTTGTCAGCTCAGGTAGATACAGCTCATAGATGTGCTTGGACAAACCTCATTCTATGAATGGGATTGTTATATTAATCAATTCACCACGAATATAAACATATTATGTAACGGCCATAACATAACATTTTATTTAATAGCTGACTTCCTATTGTCATTGGCAAGGTAACTACCGCATAGTAGCAACAAGTGCCTTCTTGGCACACCATTCAACAGCTCCTTCTGCAGTAACATCAGTCCACACTAAGGCTGCTATTGATGACAGTAATCTGGTGATCCAAGTCTGAGTGATCTGGCCATAATGATAGAGGCTGACAGTGCAGTGTTTGTTTGCATAGCGACCTGCTCCAACCACCAACAGTAGAACAAGGGAATTTTACACTTATCCAAAATAACATGAGGTGGACAAAAAGAAGATCAAGTAGATAGAAGAGATGTCCACCCACTGTTTTGCTTCTCCAACAGTAGCCCTAGAGTGAGAGCAGGTGGAAGCAGGCAGGTCTTGTGCAGCTCAATTAGCTCACTAACTGTTGACCTGTGCAACGATGTTTAAGAAGTAATCACTCTGTGATCACAAGAACAAGATAACCACACAGAGACAAAGTTCCACCCCCAGGCACATCTAAATTACACCCTAAAAATTGTTTTAATAAAAAATGACCGCATTATCCTACACTGAGAGGTCCTGGTCGTCCCTGAGAAACACACTGACCTTGTGTACCACACGTGTATGCATCGCAAATCAACAGTCACAAAGATAATATATTGTTTGCTCTAAACAAATTAAGCTCAACTGAATACATCTAGTCCCATGCATCTGCTTTCACCTCTTGTCTTTAGCCTACATACCTCAATAGGTTACCTAGTAGGTGTAGCCATTTAGTACTTTCCAAAGTATATCCCTGAGCAAATGGCGGAGCAATGTGTCATGCTCACTTTAAAGGGTTTCTCATATTATTTTCTTTGACTCTTAGACATGACTAGACCTCTGGTTAATCATATATGAGAAATACAAAAAGAAAGACAGGGAGAAACAGGTTTTAAAAGTTTCTGTGAGGAAATCACATCCTCATGGCCTGCATTTTGTCTGCGATAAATATGAAAGAAAGCAAGAGCATCAGTAAACAAGGAAAGTCCTATTACAAAATGACCTCTCTTTGGCCCCTTGTCAATCCGCATCCTGAGGTGTTGAGCAGAGCATAGCATAGCACACCTCTTACAACAGAAACCTGAGTCCACATCACAACGTACCTCAGACACTTGCCCCTAATACACATAGAGTAGAAATGTGAAGACTGAACCATGCCAAGTGGAACCAGCAACACAAGTACAACTCCCTCTGCAAGTGTGAGCAGATAGGATCTTGTCTGGGGGAAGACAGAAGGGGGAAGAAGGGAAAACAAATGGCACAGCTTTTAATTTGACCTGTAGACGTTCTGTTCTGCCAGGAAGAACTCATGAATGTTTCTGTGGGTGTTGAGTGAGGTCAGCAGGTGTAAGAAAACAAACAAAGGCAGGATTCCAAACTGTTTGACTAGCTTGCTACCCTGATACTCTGCTACTGTATGTGGTTTTATTTCACCATTGTGCTGCACTTATTGTTGTATTGCTTTATGCAGTTCCCCACACCTGTTGATTGTGGTTATATACACTACCGGTCAAAAGTTTTAGAACACCTACTCATTCAAGGGATTTTCTTTATTTTTACTATTTTCTACATTGTAGAATAATAGTTAAGACATCAACACCACAAACACATATGGAATCATGTAGTTACCAAACAAGTGTTAAACAAATCAAAATATATTTTAGCCACCCTTTGCCTTGATGACAGATTTGCACACTCTTGGCATTCTCTCAACCAGCTTCACCTGGAATGCTTTTCCAACAGTCTTGAAGGAGTTCCCACATATGCTGAGCATCTCAATTTGGTTGAGGTCAGGGGATTGTGGAAGCCAGGTCACCTGATGCAGCACTCCATCACCCTCCTTCTTGGTAAAATAGCCCTTACACAGCCTGGTTGGATTATTGTCCTGTTGAAAAACAAATAATAGTCCCACTAAGCCCAAACCAGATGGGATGACGTATCGCTGCAGAATGCTGTGGTAGCCATGCTGGTTACGTGTGCCTTGAATTCTAAATAAATTACTGACAGTGTCACCAGAAAAGCACCCCCACACCATCACATCTCCTCATCCATACTTCACGGTGTGAACCACACACATAAAGACACGGCGGTTAGAATCAAAAATCAACAATTTGGACTCAGACCAAAGGACAGATTTCCACTGGTCTAATGTCCATTTCTTGTGTTTTTTTTGGCCAAAGCAAGTCTCTTCTTATTATTGGTGTCTTTTAGCAGTGGTTTCTTTGTAGCAATTCGACCATGAAGGCCTGATTCATGCAGTCTCCTCTGAACAGCTGATGTTGAGATGTGTCTGTTACTTGAACTCGGTGAAGCATTTATTTTGGCTGCAATTTCTGAAGCTGGTAACTCTAATGAACTTATCCTCTGCAGCAGAGGTAACTCTGGGTCTTCATTTCCTGACTGACCTTCATGTCATAAATCAATGATGGACTGTCGTTTCTCTTTGCTTATCTCAAATATAAAATATATTCTGATTTGTAGAATTTGTTTTGGTTACGACATGATTCCATATGTGCTATTTCATAGTTTTGATGTCTTCACTATTATTCTACAATGTAGAATATAGTAAAAATAATGTTGACCGGTAGTGTATATTTGTAGGTGTGACCTGTTGATTCTCATTTATGCGAAACTCATGTTTGACCATGTATGAGCTGGCTAAACCTAGTAGTGTATGGGAGTGTACACTGTAGAACATATGATTTGATCAATACAAGCCAGACAGACAGACAAAGAGATAGACAGAATCTGCCTGGACACATAGTCATAAGTCTCAAGATGTCCCATACAGGCTGAGTGATTCAGGTCACCTCTATGCCTGTAAGGAAGCAGGAGGAGAAGAAGCGGCAACGCTTCAACAGAATATGATTCATGGATTTGTTACAGAGGTAGACTATAAAGGACATGGTGTTATTGAGTGCTAAAAAATACATATTTTACATGCTGTACAACTTCATTTCAGATATATGGAATTTGTGGTCTAAGGTTGAATGCAAACTGTTTGTATTTATTAGTGAATGGTTCCTCCTTGTAATTCATAGATCTAAAGTGAACATATTACAAAAGGTATTTTTGTTTCCTCATAGGTAAATAATGCATCATGTGTCTGATATTGCATTCCTTACCACTTGCCACTGAGCAGAAACAAAACATTTCCTGTTGGTGATACACAAACTCAAACAAAATCAAGACCATTGAGGATTCATATAAACCAGACCTGTATCATCTCTATAAACAGTAGCTGCGTGTTATAATCAGAAATACACACACAAGAGAAAATAATAGATATCATGTTTGATTCTAGTCTCAGTCAGTATAGATCTGTCCTCCTCTCACTGAAGTGTATCCAGCCTAGGTTAAATGCATATTTCAGCAAGCCCAAGCAGGGTACCGTAGAATTACCACTTTACTCTTGCAGGCCCCGGGGCTTTGGAGCCGACTTTGACATCAAGAGAGCATGTTTGGGAAAAGGAATGTGCGGCAAGCTTTCACCTCCAGGTATTTATCTTTTAAGGTGGTGTGGGGTGGGTGTGTGGCGGGTGTAGTCAGGCTGAGCCATGACAGGTCAGAGAGTTAGACAGACATGAACCTGCCTTGGTTGAGATCCACATCCTCCACCAATCCTCCACCATGATCCGCCTGCCACTGTACAGTGTACACTCTTAGAAAAAAGGGTTCCAAAAGGGTTATTTGGCTGTCCCCATAGGAGGTAGAAGCCTTTTGGTTCCAAGTAGAACCCTCAGTGGAAAGGATTCTACAATGAACCCAAAAGGGTTCTACCTGGAACCAAAAAGGGTTCATCAAAGGGTTCTCCTATGGTGACAGCCAAAGAACCCTTTTAGGTTCTAGATAGCACCCTTTTTTCTAAGAGTGTAGTTAAAGGTGAAATACCTCTGGTGGCCATTCCAATTCCAAGCGGCATTCAGGCACCAGCTTCCACCAACATACCTCCACAAAGCTACTTTTCATCATAATATTATCTGTCATTATCTGTCATTTATTGGATGGTTGACAGGTTATTTGCTAAACTCACGTTTGGTGAGAGGATCTAAAAAATGGCTATTGTTCAACAGCATGGTGTTCAAATTGGATTGAATTATAGTACCATGAAACACGTTTCTATTTTAGCTTCTTATCTCACTCTTTAGTGAGGTATCTAGTTTCCATGAAGACAGAATCAATCAAAACTCGATATTACGTAAAGTATGCAGAGTTCAATGGTGACATCACTTCAGCTCCTTATAGCCTGGTGCTGCAGCTCCAGCTGAGCTTTGTTTGAATTGGTAGGGGTGATACAATAAACCCAGAGAGACCACAATGGCGTCTTTGGACACGCTCGCCTCTGTTTTGCTTCCGTCGTTGCACTCTTGCCCAGGCTGAATCAGTGCTCTGACCCACCCGCCAAGAGCAAATCATAAACACACAAGTTGATGACAGAGGCTGGTTACTGTGACCAAATGGAAGCCTGCCTTCCATCCTCTTTGTCAGTCATCATGACTGGATCTGGTGTTTTGATACAATATTGGCCCCACAAAAAAGAAACAAAAAAGACAGCTCCTTTATGATCCAACAAGAGAGGGTGAATGATTGTGTACTGTGCGCTGTACCTCAAGAACATACTGTTTTGCAATGACATAAGTTATAACTCTGTCACTTTGATTCTGGAACCCATCTGGTGGAACTTGGGGACCAACCCTCTGTCAGCATTGTAGTAGACCAGTGTTTCCCAAACCTCTCATTGAGTATCCCTAGCCACTCCCACTTAATTGAGCTACGGTATTCTACTAGGCCACCTTGATTCAACATATCCAGGGCTTGATGATTAGCACCAGTTGAATCGGATACTAGTACTGGTATAGATCAAATAGGGGAACGGCTAGCGGGGGGGTGGGAACCACAGAAGTAGACCATAGCCTTTAGGTTTCTCCCCTCAGAATGAACCTATCCTGATCCTGGCCAGTCTCAGAGCAATGGGTCTCAGAGCAGGAGTGCTGATTTAGGACTAGAGCCCACCACTGTTTATGCTGGATATCTGTCCAGCTGAGCGTGTAAGTAGATTAATAGGAGACCTATTAGCTGAATTAAGTGCAGGGACACAGCATCTTTAATATTTCATGTGAAACATTGATTTGAGGAAGGATGCCATTGTGTGGTTGGTGAAATATAAATCTGTAGTGAATTTCTTGGGGATGAGGATCTCTGATCTAGGACTGTGTCTATAATGTAGCATCCCCTATCCTCCGGCTATAATGCCTCTGGGCTGCAGCATCTGACAAATGTCTCCCCTCTCAAGGGAAGAGTTGTTCAACAAGAGGGTTCCACTAGCCTTTCTACGAAATCCACCCTAAAGAGGAATAAATGGAATTCACATTCCTCCAATTTTCTATCCTTTTTCAACCCACTGTCACTAATTCATTCCTCTCCAATTGCACTCTTCCATCATTGTTTCTTTCTCAGTTTGATCAGCTGACTCAACCAGTTCACCCAGTGTTGTTGGCTCAAATCCCACTCTTTTCTTGCATCAATTTTTGCTGTTGTTTTTTCAACAGAGATCAATTAATGATCAATTGAAGCTCCTCTAATGACTTAAGGCAGTCCTACTTACATTATAAATGTCACCTTCAATCAAGATACTTTTATAGCATGCAATAAGCCTAAACAATAACTCAGAAAACAGTAAATATTTTGTGATGAGATGATACCAGACATCTCTTACCTTTAAAATAAGACATTCGGTCAATTATGGATTATTTTCAATCAAAATGCAATTAAAGTTGAAAAACTTACATCCTCATTTCCATTGGTCTGTGAATGGACCATTGGGTTTAATTCCTTTCTCAACTGACCCCCAACTCAAGGCCTAAAGCCATCCCTCATTCTCCTTAGGCCTTTAACACTTGCAAAAAATAATTTGACTGTTTGGGAAATGATCAACACCAGTCCTTTAAGAAGACTAATAAATAACACGAATAAATAACAATTGCGTATGGGTACCACCAAACAACACATGTTAGGCTGTAGTTTATGAAGCATCATTGAAAGCTCATTTCAATGATGAAGCCAGGATAATCAGTATCTGAAGCTATACAAATAATTGCGGTATAGGGTTACACCACTCCATTGGATTACATAACTGATGGCCAATTTCAATTAAATACTGAGCTTTGGGAAATAATCAATATTCTCAATCGTGAAATTCGTGTAATCAATAAAATCTATATTATACATATCGAACAAAACATTGAGATTATTAGGTCATTTAAATGTTGCGTTTAAACTTTGATTAAAATAATAACGCGAAGGAAAGTAAGCTGAACGTGTTTTGTTGAATGATGATTCCACATGATTTTTTATAATTTATTATTATTATTGTTGTTGAATATTAGTATCATGAAACTAATAACCTTTCCGTTTCGCACCGCCCCTCTCATAAACGCATGTAATATTCAACAATAATAATAATATTAATAAATAATAATAATAATTTGAAATGATCATTCAACAAAACACGTTCGGCTTACTTTCCTTCGCGTTATTATTTTAATCAGTATCTATCATCAGCGATCTCTTATCAAGTAGAATGCAGCATGACCTCTTTTTAGGGTAGTCAAAGCAAACGGAAACTAGTTTAAACAAAAATGTCTTTGAATTTTATTTTGTATAACCAGTCTGGGTAAGTAGGCTATTCTTGTTTCCGCACTGCATGCGTTTTTAAATCAATAGCTTCAGTGACTCACGTGCTGTTTTTTCTTCATACAATTTCACTTGATATAACCCATCTTGATATAACCCATCAGCTCTATAACCCATCTTCACGATTCTGTCTCTGCTGGTTAACGTCGATATCCACTGTCCGTTGACAGGGTCAATTAGACTGGTATGATAGCCTAGGATACAACTTAATTGCCGGGGCGCCCAGCATCGGAAACCACATGCTGATATTATTATTTCAAACAAACCAACTGAAAGCAACAATAAACAAAAAAGTATATTGATGAAATAATAGGTCGTTATCATTTTTCAGAACATGTTGCAGTTAAAAGTAGAGTGAAGATAAAACTTACCACCAGATAGGATAACTTGGTATTGCATGCGTAAACCCACAAAGAAACAGGAAACATCCAAGGTATATCATCCTTAAAAAAGTTTCGCAAAACATCTTCACCACATACACGCGCGTTCATACGCGCGCACTCCGTTTTTCAATTAGAAAAAAAACAAAAAACAATCTGTGCTGCTGACCAATATTTCTCACATTGTCCTAAAAATAATGATAGGCTAGAGAAACAATATTTTGCGACTAGTCGTGGCAGAAGGGAGCCAAATATAAAAAGTTAAAAGCAGCTTGCTTTTAGGACCCAATCAGCAGTTATTGCCAAAGGGGAAATTCTGGTCATGCGAACGCGCTATCCCTGAGTCAGTCAGGCTGAAAGCAAACACAAGAATGAGCTAATTTTAAGAAGATAGTGTTTTAGTGCTCATTGAGACATGGTCGCATTGGCATGTTGTGTGTGATATATAATGTTGTTTAAAGGAGAAGAGGGAGGGTCCGCGGTCTTTTAAATAGACATCGAACCCCCGTGGATTGGGTAGCTATAACAACCTGTCCGGATTTCACTCCCTGGTTTGAAGCTGCTAAAATGCAGAAATAGATATGTGTGAATTGCTTGAGCCCCGCTATTCAGTTTTCTAATCCTTCATTTGTTCCCTGTATGCCATCATGGATACATCTACATTCCCCTGAAAAGTTATTTTGTAAGTGATGAGCTGAGTAGTAAATACATGGAGCTTTAACTTGCAGATGCGTTGGGCTACTTTAGAAGTACTGACATATTTGCAGGATCCTGATAATGGTCCTTATTATATTATACCCATTCAGATAGCCGAGCTATATTCACTTTCACATATTGCCTTAATTATTGATGCCATTTGTCTAATTTATATGACAAAATTATAGGCATACAAGAGTGAAATTCATGTCGAATGTCCAAATAGCATCATAAAACATCTGCAAACGAGTAAAATATCATCTGGAATCAAATATTGTTCACTTTACACAGATTACAATACGATTTTTTTTTAAAGAAGAACTTTTGGCGAGATAAACCAGACTTTTTTCAATGAACTGTCCATGGTGCTTATGGGTTATCTATAGGCTGCTCCACTCCACGTCATGTCATTGCAACGCGAGCATCCCATAGGGTTGCCCGTCCCGCGCTGTGCCGAGTTTAAATGGCAGGGTGTTGTATTTCCTCTCTCTCAGTGTCAAGTGGCTGTTGATAGGTGATCTAATAGGAAGTGGACTAGTCCTCACTTTCCATTGATATGCACTCGCTGATGCACATCTTCGTTTTAACTATATTCTTGTGGTGATTGTTTAATACAATTTACCTATAGTCGCAAGGACTGTGAATTTACACTGAAATAAGCTTTGAATTGACAAGAAAGGGAAACCAAGATAGTAGGCTACAACTGGATAGGATGTCAAGCAAATGGATTAAACTCAAGTCCAATGTCACGCATTTAAATTCAATATTTCCTGCAGCGGTTATAATCCCTTTAACGTTTTACACATTTTCTTTTCCCAATAAACACTTTGACATTTTTAAAACTCCAATAAGAAAGTAAATGTTTTTTTTGTGAATCAATGAAATACTTTATTCTTGTTCATAAATATTGTTTCTTATGGATGTGTTGCTTTATAAAAATGTATGTATGTTACTATAATGTGATACCCAATCGCATTCATCATTCAGGTGATTCATGAATTAATTCACTCCACCCCTCACTCACTCATAAAAGTATTTCGTTATGATTTCAAAAGCCCCTTAGATCTAACCATCGAAAGATTGTATCGCCATCTTGTGGACATTGAGCGTCCTGTGAACCAAGTTACTTTTTAGAAGGCGTATGATGGGCACACATCCACCCAACAGAAAGACGGGGGACCAACTAGATCAACAACTTGTATAAGGAAGAGAAGGTAACGGTAGTAGGACCTCCAGACATACACTGCTTTGAATGGGCTGCATAAACATTAATCTTATTGATTATTGCTCTTGAATGCATAATAAACTGTCTTTATCCACTACAGTTGTCCACTTGGTTGACAGAATGCTTTGCTGTTCATTGTAATGAGGCAGTGGGGTCCCAATTTCTTCACAGGAAGGTGATTCCTCCCTTTACTACTATGGATCAAGACAAAATAATGAATGTTGAAAAGTGTTGCTGTTCATGGTAAGTTATATTTAACTATGAAGACTGGATTAAACACTAGATTTCAGACATATTACTTTGGTTTAACCTTTGGAAATGTAGTGTGGAGTCAAGGGGTTCAGCAGCAACAGCTTGAGAGAGCTACAGGTGCAGATAGAACTGGGTGCCAGACCTGCCTAGTATAGAAGGGGAACTCTGGAAACAGGCAGAAGCAAGGGGGTACTGACCATATGTCAATGGGTACTGGTAGGGGAGGAGGTGTGAACGATGCCTCTTTTCCAACTGCCGTCAGCATTGGCAAGCGGGCAAAGTCAGGGGTGGTGAGGAAAACACATGATGTCTGCTCAATTTACAGTAATAGTATGGCATGGCATGTGAATGTCTGTGCAATGTAACTGCCCTGTCAGGAGGTGACGGTCACACCATTTCTCATTGCTGTGTGATACGATTTGACCATTATTCATCTTTACGAATCAGCTTGCATACAGGTCCAGCTAAATGTCAGCATTACATTTGCTGTGATTCAGTGACAGTCCCAATGTGGGGAATTCATTATGTGAGTGACTGTGTAGTGCTAGTTAGTGTTGACTTCTTCACTGACGTGATTGATGTCATGGTTGAAGTGTTGAACCCCCCAGGTCCTAGCTGCCTGTCAGCTTTACTAAAGAAAGATGATTGTTTACTGAATTTAAATAACGGGTCAAATAATGTTTCAGATTACCGGTAGTTCTTGATATAGTTAGCTACTATTTAGTTGATATGTACTTACTATATAATTACAACAGTACATGAAAAAATATACATAAACAGTATCTGTGCTGAAACCTGTATTTGTATCTGTGCCTGAAACCCTCTTCCGAGGGTTTCAGGCAGCAGCAGTGGCAGCCCATTTAGTTTTTCCTCAGAGAGAAACAGAGGGACATTGTGTCACTTGGCCATTATAGCACCTCTATGTGGCCATGTTGACCTCACTGCCACGATGATGTCATCCAGCATGCTGTCAAGGCCAAGCCAAATCCAGAGCAGCGGGTGACCCTGGCCAGCCAGTATGTATCCCTGGTTGCACATGGCTCATTCAGCCTCTCATTGACAGAAGACAGCAGTGCACACTATAACGGCATGACATGAAAAATCAAATCAATCCAAATGTGAATTACTAATGTGATTATTTAGCTGAGGTAAGAAAATAAATGACTCCACTGTGTTATTTAGACATGGAGAGTTAGACGAGTGTTAGTTGATTCCATAGACATACATTTAATTGGAGGTTGGTGGCACTTTAATTGAGGAGGACGGGCTCATGGCTGGAGCGGAATGAGTGGAATGGTATGAAATATATAAAACATGGTTTCCATGTGTTTGATGCCATTCCATTTGCTCCGAGCCATCCTCCTCTCAGCAGCCTCCACTGATATACTGTACATCATTGGTTCAGTCTAACAACAACATGATTATTTGCATTCCTTCAGAGTGCCTACATTGTCGACATATTTGTGGACATATTTAAAAGAGATCTTAAAACACACATTTATAGCTTTGCTTTTCCTTAGCGTGCTTTTAGGCATTCAGTTTTTATTATTATTTAATTTTTTATCCTCTTATGTTTGTTGTGTCGTAAATATTGAAGTTTTTATTTTCATTGTTTTTATTCGTTTTTTTCCTGTGAAGCACATTACGTTGCATTCCTTGTCTGAAATTAGCTGTATAAATAAAGCTTGATTTGATTTGATACAGTCATTCAGTTATGAATTTACAGAAGAGTGACGATGTATGTAACGGATGTGAAACGGCTAGCTTAGTTAGCGGTGCGCGCTAAATAGTGTTTCAATCGGTGACGTCACTTGCACTGAGACCTTGAAGTAGTAGTTCCCCTTGCTCTGCAAGGGCTGCGGCTTTTGTGGAGCGATGGGTAACGATGCTTCGTGGGTGACTGTTGTTGATGTGTGCAGAGGGTCCCTGGTTCGAGCCCAGGTATGGGCGAGGGGACGGTTTAAAGTTATACTGTTACATTGGTGCCGTGACCCGGATCACTGGTTGCTGCGGAAAAGGAGGAAGGTCAAAAGGGGGGTGAGTGTAACGGATGTGAAACGGCTAGTTTAGTTAGCGGTGCGCGCTAAATAGTGTTTCAATCGGTGACGTCACTTGCTCTGAGACCTTGAAGTAGTAGTTCCCCTTGCTCTGCAAGGGCCGTGGCTTTTGTGGAGCGATTGGTAACGATGCTTCGTGGGTGACTGTTGTTGATGTGTGCAGAGGGTCCCTGGTTCGAGCCCGGGGAGGGGCGAAGGGACGGTTTAAAGTTATGCTGTTACATGTACAACGTTAAACTCATTGCAGTGAGGTCATTTCTCTCTATTTTCCTGGTTTTCCTTTCTCTACTCTGCAGCTTTGACAGTCTAATACTGTTGATGTTTTAGTCTACATTGACTCATAGACTTGAATATTTGCGTTACTTACTGTCCAGGGAAAATAACCCAACTGGTGGGTGGGCGATTTGTGTTTTCGTTTGCGTTTGAATAAGACAAAGTGTGCAACTATATGTCAACCACTAGATGTCCGTGTTGTCTAAGGAAATTATGGTTCAACTTTTTATTGTGCAATTGTTCTGTTGTTTCCTTGTCTCCTTTGATTATACTGTAGAGACTATGCTTTGATTACTGTCAACCAGTATCATTGTTGACAGCTGATAATGACATAAAACAAACAGAGCTGACAATCAATAGTGGCTTATTAAGTTTTTGCTAATTTCCTGCAACAGTAGGCCATGTTCTCTAACAATCATATATGACAAACCAAAGGTCAAGCTACAAGTCTAGGCAAACTGCATGTTAATCACCACCCCAAAAATATTGGTTTCATGCAGTTAAAAAAAACATGTTTATGTAAAATCAGCATTCAAACATAAACATTGACAACTGCAGTTGACCAAGATGCGGTACTGTGCACACATTCCCATCTGACCTGTATCGGGCACGGTCAAATGTTTCTTGTCTGGAACACAATCCCACTGTGTCCTGACTGTGAGTGAGTTAAAATCCAGTCAACAGCAGGCCAGGCCAGACGGACACAACCTATTGATTAAACACAGCCAGCCATTCCTCCAGCACCGCTGCTGCTGCTCTGTTTACATTACAAAGTTCTCAAGGTAAAGGGAGGAGGGAGCTAGGCTACCAGTGTCTCTATACGTCTCTGTCTAAGTCAGGACCCACCCCAGGAGGAGCTCAATTCACCTGGAAACTACCATCACTTTCCCCTTTCCTACCACAGCTCCTGAGATCTGCCTCAGTTCAAATACAATACAATATAATAGAACTTTCAAGACATAGGAAACAGGGCTAGTGCCATCACTGTTCCTTATTGGCAGGAAGGGCACTGCCATGGGTGTTGACAACACTATGTCTACCTCTCCCTCCCTGGGTGCAATGTGCCATATTGGTAAAACACATAATTGAAGGCGACCTCCAATCTGGACACAACCTCTTTGGACAGTCTCTAGGACTTCATGCTACGTCAGGAAGGAAGGACAAGGATGTGGCCACTGTACTGCCAGTTTCGGTAAGGACACCCATTGACAGGCAGGCGTGTGTGTGTGTGTCAGGATGAGCAGAGATCAGGATGGTAGGAAGGGAGGAAAGCTGTAGGTAGGCTGTAAAGTCTCACTCCGCCCATCGCTGTGTTCTTTATCTGCAGGTGTCGCCTTAGCCCTGGCCTTTGATCACTGGGCTCTTCCTCCAAGCCACCTGGACAGTTGTGTCAGAGCTGAGGTCACAGATAAAACAGTGGAGTGCCTGAACAGGAGGTTTTGACATTTGACATCCCTGTCAACTCAGGACAGAGTGGCTTTCATCAACTGCAGGACGGACACATGGAGCAGAGATACAGGGATCTCTCCTTCACAACTTCTGCCTCTCTACTTTACTCCCTCTCCCCCTCTCTCCCTCCCTCTCTCTCCCTCACTCTCTCCATGCCTTCCTATCCCCCTTCCTACAGACGGTGACACTTTCTCTAGGTCATTCCCAGTCGTCATCGCTGGCTAAGCGAGATGGGAAAGGCTAGGGTTAGTGTAAGGGTTAAGGTTAAGGGTTTGGTTAAGGTTAGGGTAAAGTAAGGGTCAGTTTTAGATTTTGATTCGTCGTTTTCCAGATCAGCAGTGGCCTGATATAGTCTCCCAAGAGAGACACACCAATGACTACAGCTGTTCCTTTAGCGGACTCCTACTTTAGTTATTAAAAAATAAAACACCATAACCCATTCCAAACTAATACAGATGTAGGATCTTAATGTGATCCCCCTGTTGCAGGAGAACTTTACTGTAAGGCAGGACATTTAAAACATGTTATGTCTTTGAGGCTTGAAAAGGCTTCTGAAGTGTGTTTTTCCACTTTGAAATTTCAGACTTGATTTTCCCTTATGAAAAATTATGAAACACATAATAATTCACATCTCCTGTTGCTGCAGAATTATTTTCCTGCTGTAGCAAAGTGGCTTAAATTAGGATCCTACATCTGTACACGTTAACTCTATAAAAAAAAAATCAATGAATTGCTGTTTAACATCCTGTAAGGTTCAAAGCCTTTTCTTTTTTATGTTAAAAAAAATGAACTTGGGTGCCCAAGAGAGTAAAGGCAAATAGTGGCTCCTGGAGCTTTGTCACTCTGTACACATGGTTTACCCGGGGTGTTCTCGGTTTGCTTGGCAACCACCGTACTGATCATATCTTGTGGCTCTTGTGCATAACTGAATAGTATCCAAGTCTGCTGAGGGTCAATTCAAATTGCATATGTTGTGGGTTTATACGCACAAAGAGTTCACTTGCTTGAAACGGAAGGTAGTCAATTGAGTGAATCGTTAAGCCAAAGACAAACATTGAGAGATAATGTTTCATTAATAAATAGATCTTTGAAATCTTTCCCAGAATGACTTGTCAAATATACCTTGTTGTTGGGCTGCTTAAGCTAACCCACCTACAATGTGTTTCTTTATTGTCTACGATACTGTACCGAGGTTTGCTGGCAAATATTGACTTTGTTGAACTAAGATCAAACTTTGCTATGAGGAAATGTTTCATCTTGTCAGGGCCGGCTCCAGGCATAAGCGACATAAGCGGTCGCTTAGGGGCCCCGGCCACTAGGAGGCCCCCTACCATAAATTAAATGAAAAATACATGTTCAGGAACGCAGTCGGGGTCTCAACTTACTGTTGAGAGTTAGAATAGTAGAATACACATGGTGAAATTTAGGAATGTGGTTGTGGTTCAGCAGTTTCTGTATTTTATGTCAGTCACTGACAGTCACTCAATTAGCCATGTGAGCTAAACATTTTAAGATTGGTAAGTTATTCTAGCCAGCTACCGACCGGGCACGCAGGACATGTGCCGAAGGGCCTGACCTGCAGGGGGCCTCTATTGATTTTGTTTGTCACTCACTCAGATATCATTCACATGCATAAGGCAGAAGTCTTGGTAAAATGTGCAGAATTGCAGGAAATTACCTTTAAAACTGAGAAGAAAAAACATCTCTGGACATCACTTTGCAAGGACTGTGTTTGTGCAAAATATTTCTGTGAAAAAACATTGTGGCCAGCTCAAATGCTGACTGTTGCATCATCAAAACTGGACGTTCAAAATAAGTGTTCTAATCACATCGGTTTGAGCTTATGGTGCAGGGACCACTGTCGAATTATCACACCCGTTTGTTGGTATATGTCAAAGAGTTAAAATAAATTTCCTGCAATGGGCCTCTGTACGCCTATGTAGATATTCAATAAATAATCAGCCGTTTCCAGCTACAATAGTCATTTACAACATTAACAAAGTCTACACTGTATTTCTGATCAATTTTATGTTATTTTAACAGACAAAAATGTGCTTTTCTTTCAAAAGCAAGGACATTTCTAAGTGACACCAAACTTTTGAATGGTAGTGTATATGCATACATACAGTGCATTTTTCCACATTTTGTTACGTTACAACTTTTTATAAAATGGCTGAAATATTTGTTTCCCTCATCAATCAAAACACAATACCCCATAATAACAAAGCAAAAATAAATGTTTAAATATATTTTTTTAATTGATAAAAAATGATTCACAAAACTATTCAGACCCTTTCCTATGAGACTGGAAATGGATCCTGTTTCCATTGATCATCCTTGAGATGTTTCTACAACTTGAATGGAGTCCACCTGTGGTAAATTCAATTGATTGGACATGATTTGGAAAGGCACACACCTGTCTATATAAGGTCCCATAGTTGACAATGCATGTCAAAGCAAAAACCAAGCCATGAGGTCGAAGAAATTGTCTGTAGAGCTCCGAGACAGAATTGTGTTGAGGTGCAGATCTGGGGAAGGGTACCAAAACATTTCTGCAGTATTGAAGGTCCCCAAGAACACCGTGACTGCCGTCATTCTGGAACCACCAAGACTCTTCCTAGAGCTGGCTGTCCGGCCAAACTGAGCAATCAGCGGAGAAGGGTCTTGGTCAGGGATGTGAACTTGATGGTCCCTCTGACAGAGCTCCAAAGTTCCTCTGTGGAGATGGGAGAACCTTCCAGAAGGACAACCATCTCTGCAGCACTACACCAATCAGGCCTTTATGGTAAGTAAAAGGCACATGACAACAAAAAGGTACATGACAGCCCGCTTGGAGTTTGCCAAAAGGCATTTAAATGTCTCTCAGACCATGATAAACAAGATTCTCTTGTCTGTTGAAACCAAGATTGAACTCATTGGCCTGAATGCCAAGTGTCACGTCTTGAGGAAACCTGGCACCATCCCTACGGTGAAGCATGGTGGTGGCAGCATCATGCTGTGGGGATGTTTTTTAGCGGCAGGGACTGGGAGACTAGTCAGGATCGAGGGAAATATGAACGGATTAAAGTACAGAGAGATCCTTGATGAAAACCTGCTCCAGAGCGCTAAGGACCCCAGGCTGGGGCAAAGGTGCACCTTCCAACACGACAACAACCCTAAGCACACAGCAAAGATAATGCAGGATTGGCTTTGGGAGAGCCCGGACTTGAACCCGATCGAACATCTCTGGAGAGACCTGAAAATATCTGTGCAGCAATGGGAGAAAAAAACCAAATACCGGTGTTCCAAACTTGTAGCGTCATACTGAAGAAGACTCGAGGCTGTAATCAATGCAAAAGGTGCTTCAACAATGTTCTGGAACCACCAAGACTCTTCCTAGAGTTAGCTGTCCGGCCAAACTGAGCAATCAGGGGAGAAGGATCTTGCTTGGTCAGGGATGTGAACCTGATGGTCCCTCTGACAGAGCTCCAAAGTTCCTCTTTGGAGATGGGAGAACCTTCCAGAAGGTCTGAATACTTCTGTAAATGTGAATTGTCCGTTATTTTATTTCTAAGAACCTGTTTTTGCTTTGTCATTATGGGGTAATGTGTGTAGATTGATGAGGGGAAGAAACGATTTCATCCTTTTTAGAATTAGGTTGTAATGTGATAAAATGTGGAAAAAGTCAAGGGGTCTGAATACTTTCTGAATGCTCTGTACATACTGTATGCTGCAGTAGAAACAACAACACGTCATACAGAAAATAAAGCACTTACTTTGATAAGACTGCACACAGGTCCAAACAAGAAATTGACAAGTTGAAACATAGCCTATAGATAATTAGCAGGCAGCGTGTGTTGGTTTGAAGGCAGCGTGGGTTAACTTTCCTGTTGTGTAACAATCACGTTTTGGAACAGTGAGTGCATTCTGACATCACATGCATTAAAAAACTCATGCTGGGGCATGATTTATTTGGAACACGCGTGAAAACGTTTAAACTCCGCTGTCAAAAGGGGGGCTACTAAAATGTTCTGCCCGCGAAGTGGTGGTCCCCCCAACCAAATCTCACTTAGGGCCCCCAAAAGGCTAGGGCCAACCCTGGATCTGGTAATGTACATGTAGATGTTGTTATTGTTATTATTATTTTATTTTTTATTTAACATTAATTTAACTAGGCAAGTCAGTTAAGAACAAATTATTTTATTTTGCCCTGCTTCCAAAGGAAAATGCATGCACTTTCAGTTTCAGTTGCTGTCCAAAATGTTATTTACCCGTGTTTTATATATATTTCCACACTAAGAGGTTGAAATAATACTGTGAAAATCATGATATGCCTATTTTGTGTAAGACCTGTTTGAAAAGACCACCTGGAATTTCAACCTGTTATGGTGGGATGGAGTTTTGAACAGCCTGATGACATCACCAGGTGGTAAATTAGTTAATAGACCAATAAGAAAGGGAGTTTGTAACGGCTGTTGGAAGGAGAGGACCAAGCTGCAGCGTGGTATGTGTCCATATTTATTTAATGAACACAGACATAACAAAAATAACAACGCGAACGACCGAAACAGTTCTGGCTGGTGCAGACACACAACAGAAAACATCTACCCACAACTCAAGGGCGAAACCAGGCTGCCTAAGTATGGTTCTCAATCAGAGACAACGATTGACAGCTGCCTCTGATTGGGAACCATACCAGGCCAAACACATAGAAATACAAACATAGAACAAAACATAGAATGCCCACCCCAACTCACAGTGACCAACCAGTGACCAACCTAAAATTGAGACATAAAAAAAGGAACTAAGGTCAGGACGGGACAGAGTTCCAATTCTCTCTACCAATAACAGCTAGTTTTCAGTTTTCCCCTTCCCACTCAGACCACTCCCAGACAGTCCTAATACAATTCTTGCTTGACAAATGTCTTTTTGCTAAGAAGCTATTTTTGTTTCTTTTTGACGGTTTTAGTTGAAAACAATCACAGTCGTGATTTAATACTGTGATAAAAACTGCTGCATTAGACACAGGTTGAGTTTTGTCCTGAAGGCAGAACAGAGCAATTTCACCTTAGACAAGCAGGCTGTAAAGTCAAAATTGCCTATATTGTAAAAATGTATGAAAATAAAATATGCTTTTTGGTCTTAATTTAAGGTTGGGATTAGGTATTAGGGTTAGCAGTGTGGTTAAGGTTAGGGTTACGGTTGGGGTTAGGTTTAAAATCAGATTTCATGACCACTCTGCAGAGCTGCCTCCAGAACAAGATTCATGACAAAAAACGCTAACCTGATCATTCAACAACATTGCACTCCATTAGTGAAGTCTCCATGGCAAGGTGTCTTTTAAGCAGAGATTTTCGAGAATGGACATGCCACTACGTGCACATACAATTTGGCTCAAGTATGTCATAACGTTTCACAAAAAAATGTGCATGCCACAAACGAAGTATTGGAATTAAGTTCCACTAAGGTATTCTATGGGACTGGAGAGCTCCACTTTATTCTGCCATGTCACCTACTGTATTATCTTAAATCTCTCTCTCTATATATTATTTACACAGTGCAGTGAAATGTGTTGTTTACAAGGTCAGCCATAGTAGTACAGCACCCCTGGAGCAAATTAGGGTTAAGTGCCTTGCTCAAGGGCACATCGACACATGACACATTTTTCACCTTGTTGGCTCGGGTTACTGGCCCAACGCTCTAACCGCTAGGCTTCCTGCCGCCCTTATGTACAGATGATACTGTCCCATTTTGAGGAATATCAACAAAGACATACAGCATACTCAGTGAGCTAAATTAATTCCAGTATTTGTTAAGTTAAGATTTTATTTTTGAACTTCAATTCATTATGTAATACATGTCAGAAAATTGTACTGTGAATTAGCACACCATTAGGGAGTTGAGAGGATGAGGTAAAGTTGCATTGTGAGAGACCCTGCCTGTTGATGTCTCTCATTTACAATGGAACTAAATGCCTGGCTGATCTAATACAAATCAATCCCCCCTATATTGATTACTGTATTTGTTATGATATTCAATCAAGTCTGCAGATATGTGGTTAAATAACTTGTAATGAACAGCGTTTATAAGGGTATCTCCTCTATCCCCCTAATTACCGCACTTATCCTCACTTTGCAGTGTTGGGTGAGTTATGTCATTTAGAATGTACCCAGGGACACAATCAAAACAACCCATGAATTGACAGATTGCCGTTTCAAAAACAACATTTACTTATCCGGTTCCGAAGGAGGAGTGACTGGGTAGCTGGTCCTGAGAACTGCACAGTGTACATGATGCGACCTGACCAACCCGACGCCTGAAACAGCAGAGCAGCGAGCGCAAATGCACCGTCAGCCTCCAAACCCAAGCCACAAATGATGTCTGGGGCATGGAAAAGATCCTGTGGGCCAGCCGGGCAGAGTAGGGTTGGTGAGAGCAAGAGAGGAGGTTGGTAGTGGTAGTAGCAGAGTCGGATTGGACGGATACGATTTGCATTCCTTCTCCAGGGATGTGATATCAGGACAAGGTCATAGCAAGGCTAATATGCAAGAGACTGGAAGTACTGTAGTAGTACTATTACCCTATGTTAGAACTTCTGTGGCGTCTCCTGTGCTCACTGTTTCAGTCAGGGAGATGATACTGTGGGTATCTTCTTCTCATCCCTTCAGTTTTAAGTTACTTAACAAATAAAACAAATATAAACGGTCTTGATAGAGGCAGTGATTGAAAAAGTACCCAATTGTCATACTTGAGTAAAACTAAAGATACCTTAATAGAAAATGAAAGTCTCCCAGTAAAATACTACTTGAGTAAAAATCCAAAAGTATTTGATTTTAAATATAGTTAAGTATCAAAAACTAAATGTAATTGCTCAAATATACTTAAGTACAAAAGGAAAAGTATGAATAATACAAACATCATTATATTAAGCAAACAAGATGGCACAAATGTTTTATTTTTTTATTTACTGCTAGCCAGGGGCACACTCCAACATTCAGACATAATTTACAAATGAAGCATTTTACATTTTACAAATGAAGTGTGTTTAGTGAGTCCGCCAGATCGGAGACAGTAGGTTTGACCAGGGATGTTCTCCTGATAAGTGAGTGTATTGGACAATTTTCCTGTCCTGCTAAGCATTCAAAATGTAACGAGTACTTTTGGGTGTCAGGGAAAATATATGGAGTAATAAGTACATTATTTTGTTTAGGAATGTAGTGAAGTTAAAGTAAATGTTGTCAAAAATATAAACAGTAAAGTACAGAAAAGCTACTTAAGTAGTACTTTAAAGTATTTTTACTTAAGTACTTTACATCACTGTGTAGGTGCATGGTAACATAACATTCTGCACAGTTTGTTGTCCATAGTCTATCTGGCTGCAGACATACATTGGCCATTGGGTTTAGCTTTAGCCTGTGCTGAAGGAAATACCTAGAACTCCATCATCACCCTACAGCACATTCCAGCTAATTTGAATAGTCTACTCTGTGATCAGAAGTGCTCCTAACCACAATTCCCAGAAGAAACTGATTGTAATTGCAAAAAAATGCTTTAGGCTAACTTCAATCATGTCTGAGTATTATAGTCACACTAGGAGTTGAGACCAGGTTGACTTTTTCAAAAGAAAAGGCAAGGCTACACCCGCATTTAGTTACGGATACCTTTCACGTGATATTTTATATCTCGACACACAAAATATTATTCTCATTCCCAAATGCAAAAGGCATAACAAATGTTTGTTTCAAGCATCAAATCCAGCTGAAACACAAACAGACCCCACAGAACCCCAGGACAGCAACACAATTAGACCCAACCAAATCATGAGAAAACAAAAAGATAATTACTTGACACATTGGAAAGAATGAACAAAAAAACTGAACAAGCTAGAATGCTATTTGGCCCTAAACAGAGAGTACCCAGTGGCAGAATACCTGACCACTGTAACTGACCCAAACTTAAGGAAAGCTTTGAATATGTACAGACTCAGTGAGCATAGCCTTGGTATTGAGAAAGGAAACCGTAGGCAGACCTGGCTCTCAAGAGAAGACATGCTATGTGTACACTGCCCACAAAATTAGGTGGAAACTGAGCTGCACTTCCTAACCTCCTGCCAAATGTATGACCATATTAGAGACACATTTTCCCTCAGATTACACAGATCCACAAAGAATTCGAAAACAAACCCGATTTTGATAAACTCCCATATCTACTGGGTGAAATCCCACAGTGTGCCATCACAGCAGCAAGATTTGTGACCTGTTGCCACAATAAAAGGGCAACCAGTGAAGAACAAACACCATTGTAAATACAACCCATATTTATGTTTATTTATTTTCCCTTTTGTACGTTAACCATTTGCACCTTGTTACAACAATGTATATGTACATGATATGACATGTGTAATGTCTTTATTATTTTGGAACTTCTGTGAGTGTAATGTTTACTGTTAATTTTTATTGTTTATTTCACTTTTGTATATTATCTACTTCACTTGCTTTGGCAATGTTACAATTTTTCTCAATTGCTAAAACACTAAAACCCATTGGCTGAACAAAGTTCTCAGTTGCCTGGACTCATTTAGCTAATTATGCAGTCTGTTGTCAATACCTTAAACCATTTCACATGGTAAAACACAATTTGCAGATCTCACTTAGACTTTTCAGCAAAACGCTAAACACATTCTCATTCTCAAAACACATTCTGCACTCTAATGCACATGTCATCCATACTGGTAAACACAAGTGGCAACAATCAAATACAAATAGAGAAAACATGTCATTGATTGAATACAACCACTCAAAATGGATTTAACCTGTTTCAAATGATGCGACACAACCAATATAAGCCAGTTCAGAGAGCAAACAGGTTGTTGAAGGTGTAAAGGAGAAAGTCTGAGAATGGATAGAAGAATCAATGTGAGAGGACAAGGATGAGTGCGTATGCGAGGTGGGCGACGAGGAGGAAGAGGAGGGCAAGAAAGAGGAAGACGAAGAGGAAGACAAAGAGTGGAAATATCTGATGAAATTCGAGCAACAGTTATAGACCATGTTCTTGTCCATGGACTGACAATGAGGGAAGCAGGACTTAGAGTTCAACACAATTTGAGCCGATTTTCTGTGTCCACTATAGTAAGGACATTCAGAGAAGAGAACAGGTACAGTATACTACTGTATTTTTGTAATTGCAAATTTACTGTACTACACTATATGCAGCTGTTTCAATAGACATTTGTAAAGTTAATCACTGTATGTATTGTACTGCATGAATATGTTTTGTAACTGCACAACTACTTTTTGTAGAATTGCAAGGCTGCCACATGCAGGTGGAAAGACAGCTATATTCACTCGGGAGCAAGAGGCCGTTATAGTGGGCATGGTCCTTCAAGATAATGCAATACGACTCAGAGAAATCCAGGAACGAGTGATACAAGACAACACACACTTCCAGGGAATTCGACAGTGTGAGCATTTCCACAATTGACCGTGTCCTCCATCGTAACAGGATGTGAATGAAACAAGTATACAGAGTACCTTTTGAGCGCAACTCACCAAGGGTGAAAGAACTGCGAGCTCAGTATGTGCAAGTAAGTGTACATTCAGAAATATTTACTGTAATCCAGATTGTCTACAGTACTAACACATACTATGTGAATGACATTACTCTTCAGTACATATAATGTATGTGAATCAGAAGCCTAATTGTACTCTACAGTATCGCACTATCTCTGTACGACTTACAAAATCCTACATACAGTACATTGTATTTCTACACAGACAATATTTGACTTGGAATCCTT
Organism: Oncorhynchus clarkii lewisi; assembly: GCF_045791955.1. Lineage (NCBI taxonomy): Eukaryota > Metazoa > Chordata > Actinopteri > Salmoniformes > Salmonidae > Oncorhynchus > Oncorhynchus clarkii. The sequence goes on from NC_092174.1 coordinate 29,638,378, forward strand.
GGACAGACCCCATGAGCTCATCTTTGTCGATGAAGCAGACTTCAATCTAGCAAAGAGGAGAAGGAGAGGCCGAAACATGATTGGACTGCGGGCCATTGTTGAAGTCCCTGGTCAATGAGGTGGCAATGTCACAATCTGTGGTGCTATCAGCAACCATGGTGTTCTACCTCACCATGTTACACTCGGGCCATATAACACCCAGCACCTTCTAAGATTTATTGCCATTCTAAGAGATATTTGATTTGAGCAGCAGGTTCAAGAGCAGCAGGGTCAAGAGCTAAATGAGAATATCATTCCCACCTATGTGATAGTGTGGGACAATGTCAGTTTCCACCGAGCTGCTCAGGTAAGGGAATGGTTTAACATCAATGGGCAGTTTATGAACTTGTACCTCCCTCCATACTCGCCTTCCCTGAATCCGATTGAGGAGTTTTTCTCCTCTTGGAGATGGAAAGTGTATGATAGACAACCCTACACCAGAGTAAATCTGCTGCAAGCCATGGATTTAGCCTGTGGTGATATAGGTGAGGAATCATGTCAGGGCTGGATACGGCACACAAGAGGCTTCTTCCCCCGTTGCCTCAGGAGGGACAATATTGCTTGTGATGTCAACGAAGTGCACTGGCCTGACCCAGCCCAAAGACAAGAAGAAGCACATTGATCCCATGTTTACTCCTTTGATTTGTGTCCCTTTTAGTATTGTATACTGTAGTACAATGCAATGTAGGCTGTATACTGTACAATGGACAAATTGTATGGCCCTGAACATTGTGCTTTCCATTTATTAACAGTACTGACTGCTCAATAGATTTTGACTGGTTGCAGGTTCATATCAACAAAGAACAAGAATTACAGTATCACAGAGACAAAGGACAAGTTTGTGAGATGCAGGGTACAGTACTGTAAAAATAGGGGTACAAGGAGGAGGAAGAACAAAAAACAACATTGCAAAGAGCAAAGCAGAGTAGTAATTTCTGATCAATTTTGAGCTACTATGACAGAACATGTTTTCGTTCATTAAAAGACAATGATGAAAAAATATGAATATTTTTTTAGATAAATGTACTTCTCCCTGAGAATTGTATGTTTTGAACAATGTGTTTTCTATTTTTCAGTGTATTGTTTACTGACTGAGAGTGTATATCATTTTGATCACTATGTTTATGATTTGAGAGCAGTGTTTGATTTTGAACACAGGTAAAACTGTTTTGCGAGAGGAGTCAGAGGTTATGTAAATAGTGCTTGAAAATTAGGTTTTGTGTTGAATGTTTTCAGGAAATGGAGTGTTTTAGCAATTGAGAAAAACTGTAACACGTTTCCCATGCTAATGAAGCCCCTTTATAGAGAGAGAGAGAGAGAGAGAGAGAGAGAGAGAGAGAGAGAGAGAATAAAGTCAGGAAAATAAGAGAGGAGTAAGGTAGGGTAGGGTAGGGTAGGGTAAGGTAGTGTAGGGTAGGGTGCTAAAAACAAGTTTGAGGGAAAGCTCCTGACAGACCTCAATGATTAGGCTAGGTTACAAAACTAATTTCAACCACCGCCTACGTGTGACTGGCGTGTGACTGGCCTCTAGTCCAGCCCTCACGGTCTCCTTATGACCAATCAAATCAAATCAAATTGTATTAGTTACATAAGCCTAATACAACCTTACAGTCAAATGCTAACTTAAGAGCCCCCAACCAACAATGCAGTTTAAAAAAATATGGATAAGAATAAGAAATAAAAGTAACAAGTTATTAAGAGCAGCAGTAAAATAACAATAGCGAGGCTATATACAGGGATGTACGGGTACAACACCACTCTCTCTCTCTTTACACACACACACACACACACACACACACACACACACACACACACACCGGAGAAGTACTGTTTTCCTGGTTTCTCAACCTGGTGTAATGAGAATTGAGGGAGAGCGTTTAAGTTAAGCAGAGTGTGGGAATCAATTGCCCCACTCACCAGACATGCAGGACCAGTGGGTATTGCCTACCAGGATTAGTGTCCATTATTGTCATGAAGCTGACAAACCCTCCAGCTTATCTCCTTTAAACCAGGTGTTATTAAGAAGCAGGCCAGGAATCTCTCTCTTAATCAAGCCTAGATTAACTGACAACAGTGTCAGAACTGAACTGACTGACAGGTATAACTGTAACCCTGTAAAAGGCCTTTCTCTGAAATGGGATACAAGTGGACATCTGTATTGAGATTCTTTCAATATTCAGGAATAATTGTGTTATTCATTGTAAAAAGCCCACAGTACTTTACCATGTATCAAATCAAATCAAATGTAATTTATCACATGTGCCGAATTCAATGCTTATTTATAAGCCCTTAACCAACAATGCAATTCAAAAAATAGTGTTAAGACAGGTGGCCATTTCCTTAATTGTTCAGCAGTCTTATGGCTTGGGGGTAGAAGCTGTTAGATACCGCTTGCCATGCGGTAGCAGAGAGAAAAGTCTTTGACTTAGGTGACTGGAGTCTTTGACAATTTTTTGTGCCTTCCTCTGACACCACCTTATAAATAGGTCCTGGATGGAAGGAAGCTTGGCCCCAGTGATGTACTGGGCAGGTTAAATGGTTATGGGAAGGGTTAGCTAACATGCTAAGTAGTTACACAGTAGCTAAAAAGTAGTAAGTTGCTAATCAGCTAAGTTTTACATGATGAGTTCCTAGACATTCTAGTTTTACGCCCACCCATCCACCCCGACCATATACCCTATTTTTGATTTAGCCTTAGATAACCTTCTGTCTTATGTAACCATACCTAACGTAACATATCATACTAATTTGAGTGTCCCGGATTTACGTTTACTATGTCAGTCTATGAGACCAGGCTGCTTTGAGAGCGAAAACCTGTTTAAAAAAATAAAATCAGAAACCTGTACATTCCTAACTCAGATGACATCCTAATTTATCTGTTTCAGTAGTAGGCCTACTATTAGCCTACTTGTACAGTACAGCTTGGGTTGGCCTGACTGTGAAAGACCAATATGGGATTCATCATTTTGGGTATGTCACTGTTTCTCATAGAATTTTTCACACAGGGCGCCTTTAATCCTTGGCCGGGTGGGGCCGTTGGGGATTTTTTTTGCTAAATTAGAGTATAACCACTTCTCCAGGCACCACTACACCACTGCCTTGAGCCTCACAGTAATCTATGCCATTAGTCAGGTGAACACAACACAAATGATCTCTATGACATTGGCAACCCTTCAGTAACAGTAACTAACTACACAATGATTTATGAAGCACATCGACATACAGTAGGCCTCTATATCACATGGGTGATGTGGAATGTTCTTCAGCATGATGCTGATCTTTGGTAATTCCTTTTCTCAGTCCTTCTTATCCACTATTTGTGAGCTCGCAGAACTGGCCATTCGGTAAACAGAAACTTGGCAGAAGGTTGGCTGTTCCTGGCACTTGTGTTGATGTTGCTATGATCTTTGTGATGAATGGGGATTTATTGTTTAATTTTGGGGATGAATAGACTTCATCTCTGGATCTGGCGTTAGTTCTCCCCAGGTGTAAGGTATGTTAAGAAAGCTGGATCCTTCCCAAGTCCAGATCCATTTCTATTTTTTACTCCTTGATCCATAAATTAACTAAATGAACACAGAAATGATCTCAATGTGTCTGAAAATCATGAAATGGATTGATTATATGTTTAATTTATGGCCATCAAAGTCTCTATTATGGAACCGAAAACTGTAGATCAGAAAAGTAGTATCAGAACAAGCATAGACAATCTTTTCCTGAACATGTTTGCCAAAATCTTATTGATTTATGGCTTTGAGTATACATTTGTGCTTACTAATTAAAAGGTTACATCTTCAGCTCTTGTGAAATATTAGCCTAAAGAAATATGCTTTGCACATGCAGTTATTAACTATAAATTAACCTACGTTCTTACTTAGTTCAAATAAACACATAAAAGGATATCCCACAAAGGATAGGCACATACACTGATCTTTAACTTAGTTGAACCAAAAATAGTTGAACCAAAAATAATTAATAATGGTTAGTCTGTCTGGGATATATGATGATTTCACTGTACATACCCAGGCCAGCTGCAGGCTTCTTCTGCAGGTAATCGATATAGTGTTTGTCTCCGTGTAGACAATATACAAAACATACACAATCATTTTTGTCCATATCTTCTTGACAGATTTTCTCAGCGCCAGAACGTTTTTGTATGAGCATAGTGCCAATTTAGTCACTGCTACACAGGATACTGTATTGTAGAAATACAAGAGATTATTTAGTCACTGCTACACAGGATACTGTATTGTAGAAATACAAGAGATTATTTAGTCACTGCTACACAGGATACTGTATTGTAGAAATACAAGAGATTATTTAGTCACTGCTACACAGGATACTGTATTGTAGAAATACAAGAGATTATTTAGTCACTGCTACACAGGATACTGTATTGTAGAAATACAAGAGATTATTTAGTCACTGCTACACAGGATACTGTATTGTAGAAATACAAGAGATTATTTAGTCACTGCTACACAGGATACTGTATTGTAGAAATACAAGAGATTATTTAGTGAAAAATAAGTAATGCACAAACTTTCCCAAGCCAAGTCATTTAGAAGTGTAGGTTACATGCAACTACTGCACAACCCCTACTAACCCCTAAAGGCTAACATTCCAGAAATGAATTGTCATGTCATTGACCAATTGGCAGAACACAAAGGGGACATACTGTAGCAGGCTGACACCTCTGCTCAGCTGATCTCAGTTAGCCTGATGCACAACTACTGCTGGATACTTACCAACAAAGAAAGACAGCTCATAAATGTCAATCAGCTGTTGTTGACTTCACTAGCCTAAAGTACCAGTCAAAAGCTTGGACACTACTACATTCTACATTGTAGAATAATAGTGAAGACATCAAAACTATAAAATAACACATATGGAATCATTTAGTAACCATAAAAGTGTTAAACAAATCAAAATATATTTTAGATTTTAGATTCAGCAAAGTACCCACCCTTTGCCTTGATGACAGCTTTGCACACTCTTGGCATTCTCTCAACCGGCTTCACCTGGAATGCTTTTCCAACAGTCTTGAAGGAGTTCCCATCTATTCTGAGCATTTGTTGGCTGCTTTTCCTTCACTCTGCGGTCCAACTCATCCCAAACCAATCAATTGGGTTGAGGTCAGGTGATTGTGGAGGCCAGGTCATCTGATGCAGCACTCCATCACACTCCATCTAGGTCAAATAGCCCTCAAAAAGCATGGTGGTGTGTTGGGTCATTGAAAAACAAATGATAGTCCCAATAAGAGCAAATTAGATGGGAATGCGTATCGCTGCGGAATGCTGTGGTAGCCATGCTGGTTAAGTGTGTCTTGAATTCTAAATAAATCCCAGACAGTGTCACCAGCAAAGCACCCCCACACCATCACACCTCCTCCTCTATGCTTCACGGTGGGAACCACACATGCAGAGATCAACCGTTCATCTACTCTGCGTCTCACAAAGACATGGCAGTTGGAATCAAAAATCTCAAATTTAGAGTCATCAGACCTAAGGACAGATTTCCACCGGTCTAATGTCCATTGCTTGTGTTTCTTGACCCAAGAAGGTCTCTTCTTCTTATTGGTGTCTTTGCAGGAATTCGACCATGAAGGCCTGATTCACGCACAGTTGATGTTGAGATGTGTCTGTTTATCAGGTATGAAGGTAAGACCCAGATGCAGACCATGTCGAATAATCAATAGTTTAATATTCCAACAGGGGCAGGCAATAGACAGGTCAAGGCAGGCAGGGGTCAGTAAACCAGAGGTCGGGAAATGGTACCGGGCGGCAGGCAGGCTCAGGGTCAGGGTATGGCAGAGGTCGGTAATCCAGAGGGGGGAAAAGGTGCAAGTCGGCAGGCAGGCTCAGAGTCAGGGGCAGGCAGAGTGGTCGGCAGGCAGGCTCGGAGTCAGGACAAGCAAGGGTCAAAACCAGGAGGGCGAGAAAAGAGAGACTTGAAAAAGCAGGAGCTGAGGAAATAAGAGACAAAGGGCTGTGAGACATGGGTTTGACTCTGGACACATGAAAGGTAGGATTTATAAGAAGGGTACGGGGCAACAGAAGATGAACAGCAGAGGGGCTAATGATCTTGGAGATGGGGAATGGGCCGATAAACTGGGGGGGAGAGTTTGCGGGATTCCATCTGGAGGGGCAGATCCCAGGTGGACAGCCTTATCTTCTTCCCAAGATGATACCGGGGAGCTGGGGTCTGATGGCGATCCGCTTGTCATCGATACCTGGAGGTGGTCTTGAGGAGGGGCTGATACCCCAGGGAACACTCAAACGGTGATAGGCTCATGGCAGAGCAGGGAAGGGTGTTGAGGATGTATTCCACCCACACCAGCTGCTGGCTCCAGGTGGTGGGGTTGGCGGAGATCAGGCAGTGCAGGGTGGTCTCGAGGTCCTGGTTGGCTCGCTCCAACTGGCCGTTAGACTGGGATTGGAAGCCGGAGGACAGGCTGGCCGACGACCCAATGAGGGTGCAGAACGCCTTCCAGAACCGTGCCGAGAACTCAGGACCGTGGTCGGAGACCAAGTCCATGGGCAGACCATGGATCCGGAAGACGTGATGCACCATGAGCTGGGTCGTCTTCTTGGCAGAGGGTAACTTGGGGAGAGGAATGAAGTGGGTGGCCTTGGAAAAGCGATCCACCATGGTCAGGATGGCGGTACTGCCATCAAAGGGGGGGGGGGGGGGCCCTGTGACAAAGTCTAGGGAGATATGAGACCAAGGGCACTGAGGGATGGACAGAGGTTGGAGGAGGCCAGCCTGAGCTTGACGATGGGTCTTGTTCTGTGCACAGACCGTGAAGCCACCGACAAAGACGACGACGTCCGGACCCATGCTAGGCCACCAAAAGCGTTGTCGCAGAAAGGCCAGGGTCCGCCGGGAGCCCGAGTGGCAGGCAAGCCTGGAGGAATGGGCCCACTCCGCAGGGGTCGGCTGGGACCTCTGCACCTCCGAACCTGTTTCCCAATACCCCAGCTGAGTGACGTTGCCAAGCACGAGGTGGGAAGGATGGTCTCGGGCTCCTGGGTGGTAGCCAATAAATCCATTAGCTAGGGAGTCCCCAATGTAGTCATCCATAGCGTTGTTTTCACGTCCCGACCGAGAGTACAGGCGCTCCCAGGGGCGGCGTGGTGCTAGGGAGAATGTAAATCCCTCAGTCATAGGAGCGGTGCAGCAGAAGGGAAGTGGCCCGGGACTTTCTGAACACCTCCCGGAGATCCTGGTACTCCGCGGGAATGGAGGAGAGATCCGTAACCACCTCCGAGGACCAGGAAGACTTTAGACAATGGCCGTGGCAGAACGGACTCCAGCTCATGATGGCACCCGTAGACCCGTATCGCTGGAGCCAGGAGAATCCCAAAACCACAGGGATCTGGCGAGGACTTGATGAGCAGGTCTCGCTATGATTCCCTGACACCTGTAGGTCAAAATCTGTGGAACTCCCGAGCCGCAAGCTCGTCCTTAACCTTTCCCCCGAGACGCTGTGCAGGAACATATCAAACAGTGCTTCCGGGTTACACTCCCTCTCAGCTGCCAATGTAAAGAAATCCACCGCATAGTCGGCCACAGTGCGGGCGTCTTTCCGGGGGATTTGCTTCCGGGCAGCTTCTCTCCCGGAGAACGGGATACCAAAGAACTTCACCTCTCCCACAAATGGCTGGCTGCTGTTCCCATACGGCGGTAGCCCAGGAGAGAGCCCTTCCAGACATCAGCGTGATGAGGTAGGCTATTTTGGATCGATCCAAGGGGAAGGAGGAGGGCTGAAGCTCGAAAATGAGGGCACACTGAGCTAAAAATGCCTGACAGGTGCTCGCCTCTCCATCTGCTAACCGCAGAGTTGCTGAGGGGCGGTGGGGTTACCACCATGGCAGGCTGCCCCCCAGACGACACGCGGAATTGCTCCAGCAGCATGTCCAATGCCAGGTCATGGTGCTCAGCCAACGTTTGGACCCCCTCTATCAGCCAATGAAGAATTCCTTGTGCCTACCAATTGAGGATCCTTGGGAGGAGATGGTGTTGCACAGCTGGTCCGGGTCTGTTTGGTCAGTCATGGCCAGTTCATACTATCAGGTATGAAGGTAAGACCAAGATGCAGACCACGTAGAATAAACAAATGTTTAATATTCCAACAGGGGCAGGCAATAGACAGGCAGGGGTCAGTAAACGAGGTGGGGCAACGGTACTGGGCGGCAGGCAGGCTCAGTGTCAGGGGCAGGCAGAGAGGTCAGGCAGGCGCATTAAGAAGGAAAGAAATTCCACAAATTAACTTTGAACAGGGCATACCTGTTAATTGAAATGCATTCAAGGTGACTACCTCATGAAGGTTGAGAGAATGACAGGAGTGTGGAAAGCTGTCAACAAGGCAAAGGGTGGCTACTTTGAAGAATCTGAAATATATTTGATGTGTGTGTTATTTCATAGTTTTGATGTCTTCACTATTATTCTACAATGATATATATATAACATGTTTTGATGTATATGATGTATATATGTTCTTGACAAATTAGTCCATAATAATATTATTTTTGGCTTATAACAAAAACTTTTAACAGGTCTATATGATCAATCTGTCAAGGTAGGCTGTGAGTGTGTGTGACAACATCAGTTTGACAACATCAGTGATACTTAAAATATTGAAAGCAATTTATATTTATAATCTGTAACAAACAGGTTCACAATTCTCTCTCTCTCTCTCTCTCTCTCTCTCTCCCTCTCTCTCTCTCTCTCTCTCTCACACACTCACACACACACACACACACACACACACACACACACACACACACACACACACACACACACACACACACAGACACACTCCCTTTCCCTCACTCAGATTTGCTCTCCGCTAATGGGAGGAGCGCAAATGTCCTCTCTCTATAAGAAGTGCCGAACGTACAACAAGGGATTTTATACAGCTACTCAGGAGAAACGAAATGATCTGCCCTGGAGCCGCAGCAAAATGCTGGATGGACACCTACTCCTGGGATGGTTATCGTTCACAGTTATAGTGTACCTTTTCAATTTGCCCGGACCGACAACAGCTTATTTCGGGTAGGCACTGTATCCATCCACATGTTCATGACACTGTCGTTGATTAGAGTTTATTACGAGATATCATGCGCTCTTAGAGCAACTTTGATAGAGCGGATAAATTGCTTTACTTATATTAGTATACGGTTCATTCAATTGTTTCAACTTTCGTATCGCGTAAATATGGCATAAGAATGGCACTCTCATTCATCCCTGTTGATGTGTCCTCTAGTAATATCAAACGTGGTGCAAATGAATAGGTTAGGCTACTTACTGCATGGTGTCCTTGTAGCTATATTGTGATTTATTTCAAGTATCCGCAACATTGTTGCACAGAACTGTCAGTTCAGAGACACTTGGGTAGCGGAGTAGGCTGTCACTGCGGGTGGTGAGAGCAGGTAGATGTGAGATTAATTAGTCGGCTTTTCAGTGGGTTTACAGACCGGTGTAATAGCTCAAGCTACCGAAGGTTTTGGGGTGGGTAATATGCTGTAATATATATATTTTTAAGGGGAGTAGGAGTTGGGATTATCTACAGTAAAATAACCACAATCAGCTGTCTCTGGGCAGGTTTAGACACACAGCATGTATTTGCCTGACACATTCACATGGATCTAATAGGGCTAGTTTTGACAAAACCCTTATGTAAGTGTTGTTCAACAGAAATTTGATCCCAAAAGCTACTAGTCTTCTGACAGGTATCCTACGCTAAGCCATTGATAGGCCTATCAGGCATATTTGAATGAAAAGTAGCAGAGTGGTGTGATTATTTTGTTGAAGTCGGCTCTGAAAACAGACATGGGGCGAAAGGTGAGTGAAGGATTCAGTCGCGACAGCTGGTTACAATAAAGCAATGCAGCTCACTTAACCGGTGTCTGAAACGTCTGTTCAGCTTGCATAGAAAACACCCCGTCTAGCATAAACATCGATATAGAGAAAATTTTGGCATATGGTTCGCGCTCCCACTAAGTTTAGAAACAGTTTGAAAGAATGTATCCAGCATTTACAGTTCGTTGCCCAATCTCATGAGATACTATCATATCAAGGACAGTATATATTTTTTTAAATTTAAGGAACAATTAAACATGTTATTCCCAGGGAACGCCTTCGTTTTTAAGGTGTAGCCTGCTATGACCACCTCAATATATCGAGTCTACTGGCAGCCTTGGTCTTTTCTGATGAATTTCAGTAATTAGGATTCAGACTTCCTTGGAAGACCATTAACCTATAGATAGCAAGAAAAGAAATGCAATATCACCTTCAAATCTCTTGTGTGAAGGATACAAGTAGCCTACAGCAGGCATGTTGTAGCTTGGATATGTTATAACACAAAGTTCCTTCCCAGTTGGTGGTTTATATATCACTAATCTATTCTCAGTGGCACCTGCAACCTTACAGCAACTATGAGAGTTCAGTCAGAAACGTAATATTATTTTTAGGGATAATTTATTCTACCATGAACACCATATCATTCCAATCACATTCTGTCTAAAATATACAAACAATAGATTGTTGATGACAGAAGTAATCACCACCACCTTGTGTTGCAAACAATAGATCTCATGAAGTTGATTTGAGTCATTCACACTAACAAATGTGGACTCCTGGCAGCACTGAAATATTTAGGCTGGTTTAATTGTATTTTAATTTAACCTTTATTTAACTGGGCTTTATAACCTGTATTTGACAAATTGTGGAGTGGAGTCAGTGATAACACCAGCAGTATAGTTCCAGGGGTATCAAATAAATATATATGTTTTATTGTCATATACAGAAGATAGGTACAGTGAAATGTGTTATTTTATAGGGTCAGCGATAGTACGGCACCCCTGAAATAAATGAGGGTCACGTGCCTTGCTCAAGAGCATATCAACAGGTTATTCATCTTGTCGGCTTGGGTATTCGAAGCAGCGACATTTCGGTTACTGGCCCAATGCTCTAACCACTAGGCTACCTGCCGCCTATATACGATAAGGGCATTGTTTAGCTGTGAACCATTGGGGGGACACAGGGATGGGAGGGGCCCTCCGGGACCCGTTGGACATTATGAAGCAGTAAACTGGTTTGTTATGCCTCAGGGGCTGCTGAAATGGGTCTAACCTTCTCTCAGATCTCATATAAGGAAACAAATAAATTAGGAAGGACCGGACAAAGCGGACTAGGGTGGAAGCAAGGAATAGCGCTGTTTGGAAATAATTACTTTTTGGATCACGATCATGGTTTGCATTGCCAGAGGTTGTGTGATATGATAGGAGTGTCCGTTTAGGTCTAATGTGTCACTCCTGAAAAGGTTATGTCCCCTGACCGGTACAGTATGTTGACAGAGGAAGTTACTATCACCATAAATCCGACATGTTATTACAGATAATAAACATAAGTAACCCCTAATGTTAGGGTAACTGTCATTACTTAGTGTTCTTACTGTAAAGTTTAGACCTATGCTAGTTCAGTCTGGACTGTTATGCTGTCTTGAAAATGATACATGTGAGAGTTGTTCAGCAGCCCAGTGGTATAGAAACCACATCATCGCACATGTGTATCAAGTGAGCTTTTGAGGTATAGAGACATAGTGGTAGATCATAACCATCCAACAACATAACCATTGGCCCTCAATAACTAACCAGTTGCATGTAATAAGATTGAAGCGCAAAGGGTCCTTTGGTGTGAGGATGTGATGATACTATGAATGAGATGAGTGTCAGTGAATGAATTATCCCTTTAAACCAGAGAACATGAGACAAACAGATGACATAGGTGCCATAGATACACAGAAAATGTTTCTGATACTGCCCCAAAGCCAAACCGACTACCCAGAAACCGGACACCACTGACACTTAGTGCAACACACATGCCCACTTGCCTGCACGCACAAACGCTCACACACACACACACACACACACACACACACACACACACACACACACACACACACACACACACACACACACACACACACACACACACACACACACACACACACACACACACTCATAGCAACAACACACACCCAAGAGTCCACTGTTCCCAAGTCCCTTACTGAGCGTGTTTTATCCTCTCCAGGCATCATCTCAGAGGGGAGCACGTCTGCCCCCTACTGAGACCAATACCAACTTCCTGCAGTGAGAAAAGCCTGTTCTGATCAGCCCGCTGGCCTCCTTCCTCCATTCAGACAGTGCCGACTAGCTCTGCAGACTCCCTGCCTGGTTACCCATGACAGACAGACAGACAGACAGACAGGCACACACACACACACACACACACACACACACACACACACACACACACACACACACACACACACACACACACACACACACACATACTGTACCTGGGCTGTCTGACTTTGAGTGGAGTATACATACTAACACACACTTGTTCAAATAAATATCTGCCATGAGCACGAGGACAGCACATCCTTCGGCCTTCTTCCTGGGTACTGATTTACTCAAAATAGATGGTCGATGTTGCATACCCAATTTCCCGAGTGTGGTGGAGCGTAAGTGTAAAGTAAACACACCGTCTCTGTTGCCCGTAGTCTGCAGCGGCAGAAGGTGGGGTGGGATTCCTAGCGTGGTCAAGCACCCACTCAAATTGTCATCCTTTACCACAAGAATGTGAGCACTCATTTACGTTCCCCTGTAGAGCCTGTTGTGGCAGGTGCTGCTTCTCCCTCACAGCCCAGTATCATTAGACTTACCATTGAGGAAGTTAGCTGCAGTTTCATTCTCATGCTTAGACAATACTGTACCTTGCTGGAATATTCTTTGTTGGGTTGTATTTTCGAGAAGTGAAGGGAGTGAGATTGTTCACTTAGTTGACCCCAGCTGAAGAGTTCACCTTGAGGAGTTTCAGCAGAATGCTGTTAAACAAGCTAACTTCATTCATTTAAAGGCTACTTTTGGCCCATGGAAAGGCCTTTTGTGGTCTTGTAAACTGCATTCAATGCAAGCCTTAAACTGACTCAAACAGACATTTGTTTTTATTTAGTTTACGTGCTGCGGGATATACAGGAATCATACCCACAGCTACGCTACGTATGGTGAATTACCAATCACTAAGGCAGGGGTTCCCAACATAGGGGGTGCTGCGCCAATGTTTCGTGGGGGGGTGGGGGACTTTCCTTGATTTGAGGATTAAATGTATTTTTAAATGTAATTCGTTTTACAATTCACAATTGTTTATACCAATATAAAATGATGCATTAATCCACAATGCTTTAGGCTAGAAACAAATGGTAAAATGCCAGAGGAAGACGTGACTCTGATGCACATGGGAATATCTTTGATTTGTCTCTATAGCTTTCAGAAGCTGAGCTACGACCTTCTAAAGTCGAGGAGTCAAAGAAATTGTTATTTTCTTGGAAAGTAATCTTATACAATGTGTGACTTTCGCTTTCAATTGATCTAATCACTTTCTGTAAAAGATAATATGTATAATTAAATTGAGGGTTCATATAAGTTATCATCATAAAACATATTTGGTAGCGGAATAACATTTGGTGTCAACTATTTTCCTTATCCATAATGATTATGATTATCTATATATTTTTTATTTATTTAACCTTTCGTTAACTAGGCAAGTCAATTAAGAACAAATTCTTATTTACAATGACGGCCTACTCTGGCCAAACCCTAACCCGGACTATGCTGGGCCAATTGTCCGCCGCCCTATGGGACTCCCAATCACGGGCGGTTGTGATACAGCCGGGAATCAAACCAGGGTCTGTAGTGCTGTCTCTAGCACTGAGATGCAGTGCCTTAGATTGCTACGCTACTCGGGAGCACTAAATGATTATGATTATTATTATTATTATCATGAAATAGCCTACCTAAAATGTGTTGTGAGTCTTGTTAAACTACTGTATACAGTGCCTTGCGAAAGTATTCGGCCCCCTTGAACTTTGCAACCTTTTGCCACATTTCAGGCTTCAAACATAAAGATATAAAACTGTATTTTTTTGTGAAGAATCAACAACAAGTGTGACACAATCATGAAGTGGAACGACATTTATTGGATATTTCAAACTTTTTTAACAAATCAAAAACTGAAAAATTGGGCGTGCAAAATTATTCAGCCCCTTTACTTTCAGTGCAGCAAACTCTCTCCAGAAGTTCAGTGAGGATCTCTGAATGATCCAATGTTGACCTAAATGACTAATTATGATAAATACAATCCACCTGTGTGTAATCAAGTCTCCGTATAAATGCACCTGCACTGTGATAGTCTCAGAGGTCCGTTAAAAGCGCAGAGAGCATCATGAAGAACAAGGAACACACCAGGCAGGTCCGAGATACTGTTGTGAAGAAGTTTAAAGCCGGATTTGGATACAAAAAGATTTCCCAAGCTTTAAACATCTCAAGGAGCACTGTGCAAGCGATAATATTGAAATGGAAGGAGTATCAGACCACTGCAAATCTACCAAGACCTGGCCGTCCCTCAAAACTTTCAGCTCATACAAGAAGAAGACTGATCAGAGATGCAGCCAAGAGGCCCATGATCACTCTGGATGAACTGCAGAGATCTACAGCTGAGGTGGGAGACTCTGTCCATAGGACAACAATCAGTTGTATATTGCACAAATCTGGCCTTTATGGAAGAGTGGCAAGAAGAAAGCCATTTCTTAAAGATATCCATAAAAAGTGTTGTTTAAAGTTTGCCACAAGCCACCTGGGAGACACACCAAACATGTGGAAGAAGGTGCTCTGGTCAGATGAAACCAAAATTGAACTTTTTGGCAACAATGCAAAACGTTATGTTTGGCGTAAAAGCAACACAGCTCATCACTCTGAACACACCATCCCCACTGTCAAACATGGTGGTGGCAGCATCATGGTTTGGGCCTGCTTTTCTTCAGCAGGGACAGGGAAGATGGTTAAAATTGATGGGAAGATGGATGGAGCCAAATACAGGACCATTCTGGAAGAAAACCTGATGGAGTCTGCAAAAGACCTGAGACTGGGACAGAGATTTGTCTTCCAACAAGACAATGATCCAAAGCATAAAGCAAAATCTACAATGGAATGGTTCAAAAATAAACATATCCAGGTGTTAGAATGGCCAAGTCAAAGTCCAGACCTGAATCCAATCGAGAATCTGTGGAAAGAACTGAAAACTGCTGTTCACAAATGCTCTCCATCCAACCTCACTGAGCTCGAGCTGTTTTGCAAGGAGGAATGGGAAAAAATGTCAGTCTCTCGATGTGCAAAACTGATAGAGACATACCCCAAGCGACTTACAGCTGTAATCGCAGCAAAAGGTGGCGCTACAAAGTATTAACTTAAGGGGGCTGAATAATTTTGCACGCCCAATTTTTCAGTTTTTGATTTGTTAAAAAAGTTTGAAATATCCAATAAATGTCGTTCCACTTCATGATTGTGTCCCACTTGTTGTTGATTCTTCACAAAAAAATACAGTTTTATATCTTTATGTTTGAAGCCTGAAATGTGGCAAAAGGTCGCAAAGTTCAAGGGGGCCGAATACTTTCGCAAGGCACTGTATATGTAGAATTGCAGGAAATGATCTTCAAAACAAAATGTTTCTAAGTTCCTCAAATGAATAACATTAAACTGGTATTGTATTAGTGTGTTTGGGTGACATTTTTTAAATGTGAAAAAGGGGGCCCTGAGGAAAAAGGTTTGGGAACCCCTGCACTAAGGCATCACAATGAGTGTTAATAGGGTTGTTTATTGCTTCGACAGCCTTATGTTCCCTGCCCTCAGTTCCAGCTCCCAAAGGTCATTGTTTTCAGCCACATTATTAAGAGGAAGTTGCAATATGCCTAAAACAACGTAACAAAGCAGATTCATTTGTAGCCTTCAATATACTCACTGTGCTGCTTCTCCACTGTCTCCAGCGTTAATGTTTAGGCTTTAGCTTAGCGTCCTAACACTGTTGTGGTGGGCGGAAGACCAGGTTCAAACTCCATTTGGTGTGCTTCCAGTGTTGTATGGAGATGAAACAAGAGGTTATAGGCTGCTCAACAGCCAGTCTCCATCTAAACACTTCCCCTTCCCTGCTCCCCTCATGTGCGTGCTGCTGCTGGTATACCAGTGGTTTGTGTAAAGATTCAGGGTGATTACCAGTCAATAAGGGCTGGCGTTGGCGTGGGGCTAGGCTGGCAGACAGTGGTGGCGGGCTTCTCATTACAGAAGCCTTAAGCACTGATTAGCCCTGACACTAGGCTAGCTCACAGGCAGGGCGCAGTCAGAGTGGGAAGCGTTCCCTGCCTGGGATAGAGGGATTTCCCAACTTCAGAGGATATCCTGTGGCTGTAGCCACACCTCAAAGGGTATCACTTTACTGTGAGCCAAGAAGATAGGATTCTCTTTTAGCGCTGGCTGCTTGGGGTTAGCTGTGATCACATGGAGTCTGGCTAGTGGTGAGATCACACCACACAAACCTGCTGGAGGCTTAGATTAAACACCCATATGCCCTTTGTGAATACAGAACGAGAGAGAGAGAGCTTTGTTATCTTTGTGTTTTTGTCCATCCTGGTATGTTTGGCACAGCATTGTTTCAAGCTTGTCTTATGAGTAAGAGTTTGCACTGTGTAGAGTTAGGTCTATGTCCTCCCACGAAGCATCTGGTGAAAGGGGTGCTATGCCCATAGCCACCACAGGGGGGAGCAGCCTCTTTCTGGAGCCCAGGATAGGACTCATTCAGCACCTTTTAACCCCTTTGTGTAACCTAAGGAGAGTTGGAAATGAGATGTGAAAACAGCCAAATCTAAAAGCACCGGACACTGCTTAAGTACAAATTCAGGAAAAAAAATTGTTGTGGTCAAAATAAATGTAGAGTACAAAATGCTGACTTGGATCCACTTGCATGTCCAATGTCACTCAACTCAGCCCACTCACAGCAGGGCCTTGCTGTATTGTTATGTAGAAATAAGAATTCATTCCACTTAATTTCTCCTTGAATAGCAGGTTAAGGCAGTCTGTCATGGAAATGGTCCCTCTACCAAATGTTGCCTGTTGGAGTGAGATTAGTTATATTTTTGAGTTGAATCATTTGGAGGTTACTCACACACACCTTTGTTGTGAAGGTTTTAGTTGATGTCTGCAGTGGCCTGGGTAGTGGATAATCTGGATACACTCTGTACAGTATAATGATATGGTTTTACTGTATATGTTGAAGATTACATGGCATTATTGCATTTGGGAAGGTCTTTAAAATATGTGTTGGCTCACTCACATCCGAAGGGCTTAAGGTTCTGGTATCGTCAGCATGCCGAGACCGACCACAGTTAAGAAATATTGTCTTTTAAAAGGAGGGAGTGGCTCCTGCTCCTATCCAGCCTTTACCAGTCAGCTGTGTACTTCATGGCTGGTAGTTCGCAGATATGGAACGGAAAATAATTCTCATTGGTAACAGAAGGTATAGAGTTAGACACATGATGTTCTTTACAGATGGGGCTCGGGACATAGCCTCGACAAGGGAAATTTGCAAAACAGGAAAACCAATATAGAATCATGATGCTTTTAGTGGTCTGGGATTGATGATCTGACGTTAATTAGCAGGATTGCCATGTCATATGTTTTCCGTCCTTAACCACAGGCCAATTTTCTCTTTTACCCAAGTCTGTGGGAGAACGCCTGTGTGTCTGTGTGTGTGTGTGTGTGTGTGTGTGTGTGTGTGTGTGTGTGTGTGTGTGTGTGTGTGTGTGTGTGTGTGGCCCTTGTCTCCAGCCAGGATGAGCCAGATTGACAAATGCTTGCTTTGGATTCTGGCTTCGAAAAGTCATCTGTTCTACTCTTCTTACCTCATTTTCAGGTCGTGATGGGTTCAAGGAGGTCGTATGCAGTTACATGCAGTCTTGCCATACAGGCAGGTAGCACAAAGCAGCACGTTACCCCATGTTGTCTCTGATCCATAGCTGGAATTCAAATACAAGTCCTTGAGAAATGAATCTACATGTAGAATCTAGAGTTAAGGTCTCGGAATGTTTAGCAAAAACCAAAGTCAGAATCATGAAGTAAATTCATATTTTATTGGGTGATAAATTCTCAGTGTATGTTGATTCTTACCCATATGGAACACCATATGAATCTCATTATGACCTGATTGAATCCAGGTGGATGTACTTAATGTAAAGTGAGCCAAAATGACATCTCTTCAGTTGTAACTAAGAGTTAGTACCTTGATGTTATAACCAGTGTGTAGCTACAGGACGGTAGTTTATCACCTTCATTCATTCATGTTTCTACTTAGGACTGCAGTGCAAACAATATACTGTACCACTACCACCCTTACTGGCTTTACAGCTTGAGTATTGAATTTAGCTTCTGCTGGCTTTCCAGTAATTATATTTGAATTCCCTGATTGAGAGAGAAGAAAGCAAACCTTGCAATCTCTCAGTAGAAACTGTAAATAACCGTTAATAATGACTAAACTTAGCCAGTCTTTCAGCTGCTAATGCATGGTTGAAAACAGCTACTGTTTTTCTGATAGTGGTTTGACTTTACATGCTTGGATACCCCTTTGAAGTGAAATGCCCACTGTACAGTAAGAGTAAAATAGTAAATGTGTGTGTTACAAATCTAAAATCTGCATAACCAATTAACCATTGTACAGAGTATTATCAAAAAGTACACTTTTAAAATACACAGGTTCACTTTCTTTCTTACCAAATAGTGGTGGTCTGATTCTCGTGTGAGCGTGTGTGTGTGAATGGTGTGTGAATGCGGTGGGTGTGTATGAATGTGTGCCGTGGCTGAACGTGTTAGGTGTGCCGGTCAGTCAGTGTGCTGGTACAGGGGTGCTCTGCGCTGCTCTGTGCCATGGCGTTTGCTAGAACAGGGGAGTCATGTGGACACTGTTGTGGCGCGCCCAATCTGTGCCAGTCACACAGTGACTACAACTGAGCCGCTGACCCTAGGAGCCTTGAGTTCTCACACTGCAGTTAAACCTCTTACCAAACTCCATGGTCTCATTCCCCAACCAACCCCGTACTGTATGCATACAGTACAGACCGCTCCACGGCTACAGAGCCAATAGTTCAGATCAGGGTAGCATTTGGAATAAAAGATTGGGAAATAAGAATCTGCTGATGTATTTCATTTTCTAGATTAAAGACTATAGTTTAGTTGATAATGACTCTGGTAGAGGGTGTGTCCTGACTGCTGTACAGTAGGGCTGGAAGGACAGAGCAGAGCTATGCCCTGTTGAGAATGGAGATGCATGTCCTCCTTTTGACAGACTTAATGACACTGTTTCCATTTCACTTGGAATTTATGCCAGATATGGGGGAAAGAGTAAAAGGTTATTGAGGAGGTAAAGCTAAGATCGGCCATTGGTTGAGAGAGGACTGAGTCATATGGCTATTGCTTCTTAAGGCCTGAGATTGATACTGTACAGTTACATGACACATAACACAACCTCTCTGTGCCAAAACAGACCCACATAACTTTACATTTTAGCAAGTCATTATCGTTTGAAAAATGAACCTTCCCTGAATGGGGAAGATGTGATGCCTAGTCTGTTAACACTACAAAGTCTTGTTCACTCAGTCTTAGAGGGGGGTGAGGGAGGGATGGAGGGAAGTCCCCTATCTTCAACAGCTGACCTATACAGGATGTGACCAAGCATGATGCCATCTCTGTCCCTCTAGTCACCTTCCCAAATGGGACATATCAGAACTGTGACTCAACTTGGGCATTATGATGCAAAGTACGATGACAACAATTACAAAGTAATGTTCATTGGTTGACTTGGTAAAGTTGTTATGAACTATGCGTAGGTCCTCTACACCAGTACAGATC
Organism: Oncorhynchus clarkii lewisi; assembly: GCF_045791955.1. Taxonomy (NCBI): domain Eukaryota; kingdom Metazoa; phylum Chordata; class Actinopteri; order Salmoniformes; family Salmonidae; genus Oncorhynchus; species Oncorhynchus clarkii. Next base: position 29,658,213 of record NC_092174.1, read on the forward strand.
AAATGTGGACCTAAACATTTTCAATAACTTGGATACCACAGTCGGAATGTTGATTTTTCTCTCTTTCACTCGAGCTTCTGTTCAGTCAGTAGTAGTACATAGCCTAGGCAGCAGCCTTGGATTCAGACCAGGGCAGAGGGAGAATACCACACTGACATCCCTACTACCTCTGGCAGGGCCTGGCCCATGAGACACCAGGTGGGACGATGGCTTGTACCCTCCAGAGGTCACACCTAGCCCAAATTTTCTTTAAAAATTCCCCCTGTTATCTTTACAATAGCCTGGCTACCACCACAGGGTTAGATCACATTTATACTTTTCTGAGTTGAGCATGGTAGTTTGTCCCTAACAGACAGGGGTGAAGGTGAACTACCCCAGGGCTTGTATTTACAAAGAGTCTTGGAGGTCTTAGTGCTGATATAGGATTATATGGACCGGGGGCTGCTTTTTTAATATGGAACCTGGTTCTGTTTGCTTGCCTTGCTCACTTTTCACATGTCTGTCTGTCTGTCTGTCTGTCTGTCTGTCTGTCTGTCTGTGTCTGGTTGGATGCCATTGTTTTGGGTTACCTTTCGTAAGACAGCTGGGTGGTTTGTTTTCTCTGGGAACAGGCTTTGTTTTGAGCCAGCAGCTGGAGGGATTGGCATTCGTTTAGACTAAATTGGCCTTTGGGGGTAGGTAGGGGTGAGCAGGGCGAGAGGAACGGGGAGAGCAGCCCTGTGAGAGGGGGAGGGAGGGATAGGAGAGGGAAAGCAGAGAGAGAGACACAGCGGGAAAGGGGGGAAGAGGAGAGGGAGAAAGGAGGTAGTGGGGGTAGGGGGGTAGTGAGGGAGAGGGGAGACAGGGAAGGAGAGAGGGGAGACAGGGAGAGAGAGATTGAAGACAGGGATGGAGAGAGGGCAGACAGGGAGAGAGGGAAGACAGGGAGGGAGAGCGGGAAGACAGGGAGGGAGAGAGGGGAGACAGGGAGGGAGAGAGGAGAGACAGGGAGGGAGAGAGGGGAGAGGGAGTTGACCTTAGAGACACCAGACCACAAAACCAGCAAGTTGAGACTGAATGAGAAACTGTAGTTTCTTGCTTTTCTGTTCAGGAGGGTTCAGCCAGGGTTGACTCTTGACTCTTAAAGGTGTTGACTTTACGTAGAAACACACACACACAGGCACACAAATGCTGCGCACATGCATGCGCAGGTGCGTGACACACACAAACACACACAAATGCAGACATGCAAGTATATGCACACACACATGCACACCCACACCTGTTGGTCAAGTGGGATGGAGATGGTGAAAGGGTACACACTAGCTGCACATTTGTCTAACCTTCAGTAGCCTCTGTTTGATACACACTGACAATACCATACATTAATAACACCTTCCTAATATTAAGTTGCCCCCCCCCGCATAACAGCCTCAATTCGTTGGGGGCGTGGACTCTACAAGGTGTTGAAAGCGTTCCACAGGAATGCTGGCCCATGTTGACTCCAATGCTTCCACAGTTGTGTCAAGTTGGCTGGGTATGCTTTATTTAACATACAGTACATGCCCCAGTTATTTCTACTATTGTGCTCCTCATAAAACTAACTCCCACACGTGTTTATTCTGTTGTCTGACAGCTTTGGTACAAAACATTCAGATTTTGATGGGGATTATTTATTTATTCATTTATTATTCCTCAATCCGAGTATGGAGCAAGCAGAGAAATGATTAATACAAATTCAAATATATATTGTTTTATTATGCCCAGCTAACAAGGCCCCTTAATGATGTGAGGCCTGAGGCCTCTTCTGTCTAATGGTAAGTCCGCCAGTGTGTGCAACCAGAATAGCCATTGGCGAAAGACAATGGGGATTGTAATACTGTATTTTCATATTACAGCCAAGTGTAATATGTAATGTACCAAATGCCCATTGGAACTCTCAAAACCACCAATGGTTTGCAGTCTGGAAAAGCATGGATCTGATTGGAGTAGGGGGGTCAGTTATTGTTTTTCTCACTCAGCATCACTAGATGTCAATAAAAGCCAATGTAGCCTGACACTGTTAATGAACAATCTGGAGGTCTAAAAATCAATAGTTATGGTTTTTGTCTTACGTTCATCACTTACTCATGAAGTAGTTCACAACAGCAAGAGCAAATTTGTTATAGAGCAATCAGTTAGTTGCACTGCAGCTCTCTGTGTCACAACATGTGTTTTTATTAGTCCCCTGTGACAGCAGATTTTGTACTGAACTGCCTTTCTGACATACTGATGTTATGAAGTGTGAATGACTCGCCAGCATCTCGGCATGTTTGCATATGTTTGTAATGAATGAGTCATTGCATACTCATCACATACTCATTAGCATGATCAATATTAGACCAAAGGTTATGTGATATCAAGGTTATTATCAAGCTGCCAATATTTGATTATGTTAAATGTTCTTGTACTACCCCCTTCACATGTAACCCTTAATAACCTTTCATAAACGCTTCATAAACCCCAGATGAAGAGTGACATTAACAACCATATTATCAACCAGTGCAGCAGCAGTCCAGGACAGGGTCCTGGTAGGTGCTCTGACACGAAGCCAGAAGGGTGATGACGGCAAAGTTTAGTCTGAATAAATGATTTCCTCCAGGGATTCAGGGCTGTGTGGCTACACACACACACACACACACACACACACACACACACACACACTGCGTAATGAGTCGTTTTCACTCAGCCATCCTGTGCATTGGAAAATGCATATAAAGTAAATGTCACGGGCAATGGGGAGTGTTGACAGGTGGAGAGAAAGGCCTAAACAAACTCCACCGTTAAAGGCACAGGCAGGGAGGAAGAAGGCAAGGTAACTAGTGAGATTAGCCTTGTTTGAAGCCTTGGTCGACGATGTCCGTGTGTGAGTGAGGAGTGTATGAGTGAGTGAATGAGTGAGTGTTAGGAAAAAGCAAAGCTGAGCAAACAGCAGTAAGAATCCTACCTCACGTAGGATAATAGTGAACTTTATTATTTTTCTGTTGGTGTTATGTTCCATGTATGTTGCTGGGCCAACACCTCAAACAGAAACAGCCTCTGAAAACAGTTCATGATAGAAAAACACAGGTCTACATGCTCTTACATTCTAATGTGTAAGACCTAGCAGCAGTAGCTCACTACACTGCAAACTATACCTCCTTGTTAACATATACCTTACCCTCTTACCATGTACACCCTGTAGTTGTGTTTGTTTGTTATGTTTAAGGATCATAGATATTGAGATATTGTTGTTGGGCAGTGCTTTCCATTATTCCTACTCAGAACCTGTGAACTCCTGTGTTCCTAGAAACAGAAAAATGACTTTCAGACCAAAGATCTTGCAAGATCAGTTTCTGGAGTGCTACTGTATGTGCACAATACTCTCCTTTTCGACTCCATCCTTTGTTCTGAGTGAGTTAAATGAGTTCACACTGCAGTGTGTGACACTGGGCTCTGCAAAACTCAGCATCGTCTGAGTGAGTGTGTTGCATTGGGTTTCCTATAAGGCACATTATGTAGGTAAAGTGATCTTTAAACAGATCTTTAGCTAGTTTGCCTTTACGGTTTTTGGTTCTCCTTCTTTGTCTAACACCTCTTCAAATGTGCTTGTTAGGCAACACGCAGCAGCACAATTCAAAGTAACATGACCACCATAGTGCATGTTGAGGATAGCTCTAAGAAGTAATCAGTGTTTTAAAACCTAATCCGATAGCCTCCTCTCAGCTCCTCCTGTAGATATCAGAAATGGAACTGGAATTAAAGCACATCTGTGTTAGCATTTGAATGTACACTGGTCTGACACATAGCGGAAACATGGACAAGAGGAGCCACAGTGGCTTCTTCTCGCAAGACCTGACGTGTTTCTCCATTTTCTCAAATCTCTCCTCCTATCCGCACTTTGCCCCCCAGCCTTCTTGGTAACTGGATAAAAACATGCCTTTGTGTGGAAGTCAGTCACAGCTAGGCAGGCAAAGCAGTAGCCCAAAGAATCAGTGTTGTCTCTTGCCTCCCTCCAGCTTCAGAATTTCTTTGTGTCTCAGATAGACACACAGGCAAGCAGACAGATGGACAGACTGACGGACGGATAGACAGACGTCACAGCACACAGACACTTTTGAGGAATTACATTTTATTTGACTCTTGTCGTGGATAGCCGCAGGGCCACGCAGGCAGCCAGCCAGGCATCTGTGCTCTATGGAGAGTTAACACTGAGGAGACTGTGATAGTTACAGTAGTGGTTGAGGCTCCTGATGTGTGTCGTGTCCACTAAGGAATGTAACATGTCATGGTGACAGGATTGAGAAAATGAAGACTGTGGAGTTTCACCACTGCTGTTATTAGTAATAATGGCACACCCATGTATAGTTTAGCACAACCGGTAGCAAACGGTCTGGAGTTATGCCATGAGCAACCATTGTGCCTAACATAATTGAATTGCTGTGTACGGTACATTACAAAGGCTATACGTTTATTTTGTTCTTACAGACTTCAGGAGCGTGATGCTTACATCTGTCAAATCTCTAGGATTTTTTCTTTTCTTTTTCTCTAAAAACAGGTACTTAATTTACTGAGACTGTCAAGTTCATGAATAATCGGTTCCACTTTGTATCTCCTGGGCAGCATCGCTTATTTCATTCCTTCAGCGATATCTAAGTTCAGTAAAGCTGGTATATTATTATGTTTCAGGCATACCGTTGAAGTCGGAAGTTTACATACACATACATTTAAACTCAGTTTTTCACAATTCCTGACATTTAATCCTAGTAAAAATTCCCTGTTTTAGGTCAGTTAGGATCACCACTTTATTTTAAGAATGTGAAATGTCACAATAATAGTAGAGAGAATGATTTATTTCAGCTTATATTTCTTTCATCACATTCCCAGTGGGTCAGAAGTTTACATACACACAATTAATATTTGGTAGCACACATTTAAATTGTTTAACTTGGGTCAAATGTTTTGGGTAGCCTTCCACAAGCTTCCCACAATACGTTGGGTGAATTTTGGCCCATTCCTCCTGACAGAGCTGGTGTAACTGAGTCAGGTTTGTTGGCCTCCTTTCGCACACACACTTTTTCAGTTCTGCCCACATATTTCTATAGGTTTAAGGTCAGGCCTTTGTGATGGCCATTCCAATATCTTGACTTTGTTGTCCTTAAGACATTTTGCCACAACTTTGGAAGTATGCTTGGGGTCATTGTCCATTTGGAAGACCCATTTGCGTCCAAGCTTTAACTTTCTGACTGAATTCTGGAGATGTTGCGTCAACATGATTTTCCTCACCTATTTTGTGAAGTGCACCAGTCACTCCTGCAGCAAAGCACCCCCACAACATGTTGCTGCCACCCCTGTGCTTTGTGGTTGGGATGGTGTTCTTCGGCTTGCAAGCTTCCCCCTTTTTCCTCCAAACATAACGATGGTCATTATGGCCAAGCAGTTCTACTTTTGTTTCACCAGACCAGAGGACATTTCTCCAAAAAGTACGATCTTTGTCCCCATGTGCAGTTGCAAACCGTAGTCTGGCTTTTTTACGGCGGTTTTGGAGCAGTGGCTTCTTCCTTGCTGAGCGGCTTTCAGGTTATGTCGATATAGGACTCGTTTTACTGTGGATATAGATACTTTTGCACCTGTTTCCTCCAGCATCTTCACAAAGTCCTTTGCTGTTGTTCTGAGATTGATTTGCACTTTTCGCACCAAAGTATGTTCATCTCTAGGAGACAGAACGCGTCTCCTTCTTGAGCGGTATGACGGCTGCGTGGTCCCATGGTGTTTATACTTGTGTACGATTGTTTGTACAGATGAACGTGGTACCATAAGGTGTTTGGAAATCGCTCCCAAAGATGAACCAGACTTGTGGAGGTCTACAATTTTTTGTTCTTTTTTCCATGATGTCAAGCAAAGAGGCATTCATTTTGAAGGTAGGCCTTGAAATACATCCACAGGTACACCTCAAATTGACTCAAATAATGTCAATTAGCCTATCAGAGGCTTCTAAAGCCATGACATAATTTTCTGGAATTGTCCAAGCTGTTTAAAGGCACAGTCAACTTAGTATATGTAAACTTCTGACCCCCTGGCATTGTGATACAGTGAATTAAAAGTGAAATAATCTGTCTGTAAACAATTGTTGGAAAATGTACTTGTGTCATGCACACAGTAGATGTCCTAACCGATTTGCCAAAACTATAGTTTGTTAACAAGAAATTTGTGGAGTGGTTGAAAAACAAGTTTTAACCTGTTGCGACGACCAAACCCGGATCCGGGATTCTATTTATAGACCTAAGCTCATTACCATAACGCAACGTTAACTATTCATGAAAATCGCAAATGAAATGAAATAAATATGCTAGCTCTCAAGCTTAGCCTTTTGTTAACAACACTGTCATCTCAGATTTTCCAAATATGCTTTTCAACCATAGGAAAACAATCATTTGTGTAACAGTAGCTAGCTAGCGTAGCATTTAGCGTTAGCATTAGCGTTAGCATTAGCGTTAGCATTTAGCAGGCAACTATCACAAAAACAAGTAAAGCCTTCAAATAAAATAACTTACCTTTGAAGAACTTCTGATGTTTTCAATGAGGAGACTCTCAGTTAGATAGCAGATGCTCCGTTTTTCCAAAAATATTCTTTGTGTATTAGAAATAGCTCCGTTTTGTACATCACATTTGGCTACCAAAAAAAAAAAAAAAAAAAAAAAAAAAAAAAACGAAAATTCAGCCCTCAAAACGCGAACTTTTTTCCAAATTAACTCCATAATATCGACTGAAACATGGCAAACGTGGTTTAGAATCAATCCTCAAGGTGTTTTTCCACATATCTCTTCAATGATATATCCTTCGTGGAAGCCTGGTTTCTCCTTGCTCTCAAATGGAAAAATAATTGCACCTGGCTTTACGCTCCAATTTCGACGCAGGGACACCAGGCGGACACTTGGAAAATGTAGTCTCTTATGGTCAATCTTCCAATGATATGCCTACAAATACGTCACAATGCTGCTAACACTTTGGGGGAACGACAGAAAGTGTAGGCTCATTCCTTGCGCAATCACAGCCATATAAGGAGACAATGGAAAACAGAGCTTCAGAAATTCTGCTCATTTCCTGGTTGATGCATCATCTTGGTTTCGCCTGTAGAATGAGTTCTGGGGCACTTACAGACAATATCTTTGCAGATTCTGAAACTTCAGAGTGTTTTCTTTCAAAAACTGTCAAGAAAATGCATAGTCGAGCATCTTTTCGTGACAAAATATCGCGCTTAAAACGGGAACGTTTTTTATCCAAAAATGAAATAGCGCCCCTAGAGATCAAAGAGGTTAATGAGTGTATGTAAACTTCCGACTTCAACTGTGAATCATAGGGCTTGTTGAGTGATGGCTGGAGTTTTCATTCTCTTGGCTCTCCTGGTGGCATGTAGAAATGAATTAAGCAGGTACTCTAAATGGTGTTGCCATAATTCAAATATTGAGCCTCAGCCCACTGCAGAAGTGTTGTGAAAATGTTGTCAATGTACACAATAAATAAATAACACAAGTTATTTATTTTATCCTCACTGTGTTGTAGACATATATTAGTGGATACACATAGTATCAACATGAATAACAATTAAGATGAATAAAGATAGCATTTGTATCTCTACACGTACGGTACATAATGAGGCACAGTCAGGCCAGACTATCCTACTATGTACTTAAGCTCTTTTACTCCCTAAAGGAGAACAATTTCTGTCAAGACACAGCTTGTAAGGTTTCCATTAGAAAAATTCATAGTTGTCAGACAAGTTAGGAAAGGCAAACATGTTTTGAAAAAAAAAGAGATAGGAGCCATTTGACCTGATCTGAATACACAAATTGCAAAACCTGCCCTTTACACCACTGGACTGTTGAGATCATGTTCTTCATATGGGGCATGCCATGTACATAGTAGGTTATGAAAGCACTGTATAGTATTCCACAGAAAATGTGTAATAACATGCTAATAACGTAAGCTAACATAGGCTTAACATAATAGGATATTGGTATGCAGTATGTGACCATATTTGTCATGGTTTTAGACTCCAGGGGAAACACTTCACAATCAGTTATCCGTTTTGAAAGATTTCTCTCTCTGTGTGTTACATGACCTCTGTGACTTCTTCATTGAGGCCGTTTGGCTCTGAATGACAGAAGTCAAATGAGGTCATAAAGTGAACATGTAGCACAATTGACTTGAAGGAGTACACAGAGATGTACACAGATGACAGAAGTACCCAGTAACTCTAAGAGATACAGACTGTGAATCAATCAGTGTTCACATTCGCTGCAACATGGTCTATGCCTGGGACATCTGGAAGGAATCTCTATGGCCGTGACTTTGGTTAATAGTTGTACCCAAATGACTCATGGGCTGGAAATTGAATTGAATAGGTTTCTGGTTCATTGGCATCAGGAACACGCTAGCTAAATGCTAATAGTGGCTGACTGGCTGGCTGGCTGGCTGGCTGTGTCTTGCTCACTCTCCCTCTCATTAGCTTGTGTCCTACTCTTATAGACCAGGACGGAATCTTTCCTCACTGAAGAGTTACTGTACGGTTCACTTGTCATAGTTACTCATTAGACTAGCTATTGCCTCCTGTTCTGCCCATGTGACTGGTGATGTCTGCATGGAACTCTCATTGTGCATGGTGCAATCAGTTCATTGTTTTGTGAATGAGATCAGAACTGTGTCATCCAAATCTGACACCAGATTCACTTGAACATGACAAGGTAACTAAAATAGGATCCTATCCTCAGCTTTCTGTCTGGTGACATGCTAAACCCATTAGATAAAATAAACCTCTGCTGTTTTATTGAGATTGATGGAAGGGAAGTTCATTCAAGGCACATTGCTAAATGCCAACATTTTGATGGCAGAGGCCAGAGACAGGTCACCGTATGGCACTGAGCAGAGCACTGAAGTTATATTGAGGAGACAAGAAGAAAAACAACCTCTCCTTGTCACCTCCAGAGTAAATCTAATATGTTTATCCCTTGTTGATGGCTGTTGTCAGGACAACCCCAGATTGTTGTCAAATATAGCAGGTGTCAATATTAGCAGGGAAACATTGACATTGTAAAGGCATTAAACTCTTTCAGTAATGGCATATTATGTGCCTGGGTCCGTTGTAGGAGTCTGTTTGTGAATTCTTCTATAAATCCATTTCTTTTTCTCTTTCACTTTAACGGTGTAAAAGTGGCCCTGAAATTGCACATAATGAACATCTACCCTGCCAATTCTGTCAGATGGTGTGACCAACATGGTCACAGACTGACAGTCATGTCCCCTGCGTCTCTGTGTGAAAGTAATGCTCTGCTTTGCCTATCCATCACAACCTCAGAACGCTGGTCAGTCAGGGAGGATTTTGCCAGCTATGCGGCAGACCCCGGGCTAGCTTGTGTGTTTTATATACGCTTCCTTAAAATAAACTGACGAAAGGAGTGCAACTCTACCACATGTTCTCCTATACCGTGTTTAGAAACGAAGCTTAGACTCATTATATTTCAAATGAATTGCAGCTTTAGAGTCATGAACACTGGAAGTTTGTATGAGGATTCTATAATGAGGCTGTAAATCCCGCTGTGTGATCATGTTTAAATCTATACACCGCTGGTTGACGTGAGTGACAGTCATTAGTCTCTGGGATATGATAGGTCTCCATTGGTTGGCTACTGTTTAGCATGCCTGTGGTGTGACGGTCAAATTGACTGTGTGGGACCATTGTTTTAAATCTGTCATATCATGTCCTTTAACCACTCTGTATCAATCTAGCTAGCTAGCCAGCGATGTTATGACTAGCAACCTTATTGGTAGCTACCCTGAAAGAGAGAAATCAGCACAGAACGTTCTTCAGCTGCTGAGAATGTGCTATATACACAGACATGGTGAATGTTGATCTCAATCTCCAGAAAACATTGCATTCCCCGGAACATTAACCATTGTACTCAAATGCAACCTTCAAAAAATGGCAGCCGAAATCCCTCGAACATTAACCAGCTCTGACTTAGACCATAAAGGTCAGCCTTCTATATCTGGGACTTAGCATACTATTTTCTTGACATTTCCAGTCCACAGTACTGACTGAGTGTTCCGTAGTTGATTTTTCATTCTCCGAACCCTCCTAATGGTGTGTTACAGTACAACATCTCCCTCTCTTCCCTCAGATTGACAGGTAATGCCTGGAATAAACTTGAGGAAGGCCCTTGGGTCAAAGCGTTGCCAGCAGGAGCACAGCAGGAGAATCTGACAGTATCTAACGGGTATCTCTCTCTGTCTCCCCAGACTGACAGGTAATGAACCCCTGTCCATCCTACCGCTGAGCTCCCAACCCGAGGAGAACGTGGGCAGGGCCCACTACAAGCTGTGCGACCGGCTCAAACTGGAGAAAAAGCAGAGGCGGATGTGTCGACGAGACCCGGGTGTGGCCGAGACCCTCATGGAGGCCATCAGCATGAGCGCCCTGGAGTGCCAGTACCAGTTCCGCTTCGAGAGGTGGAACTGCTCTTTAGAGGGCCGCTACAGAGCCAACATTTTAAAGAGAGGTAGGGAAAGAAAAGCTTCTCAACTTCATACATCAGTATACATGTAATATGTTCTGAGTTAAACTTTTTCAGCATGCAGATAACTCATGTTCATGGGTGGAGGGGGAGAGACATTTTTGCAATTTATGCTGCCATCATTGAATGGTATAACGTTGAATGGCCATAGTAGATAGTACAGTAGAGTGTTGTAGGTTATTTTTAATGTGAGGTCAACATTCAATGGTTTCTTTTGAGCGCCCAGTAGGACGCTGGTAGCTTATAACTGATATCTGATATCTGATTCTTCCCCTTGCTCCATATCTCTCTCCAGGTTTTAAGGAGACAGCCTTCCTGTATGCCGTCTCCTCAGCAGGCTTGACTCACGCCATGGCCAAGGCGTGTAGCGCCGGGCGGATGGAGCGTTGCACCTGTGATGAAGCACCAGACCTGGAGAACCGCAAGGCCTGGCAGTGGGGTGGCTGTGGAGACAACCTGAAGTACAGCAACAAGTTTGTCAAGGACTTCCTGGGCAAACGCTCCAACAAGGACCTGCGTGCCCGCGTGGACATGCACAACACTAATGTGGGCATGAAGGTGAGTGTAGAGTGGAGCCGTGTTGGATGATGCAGTGCATTTGATATTGTTGATTTGTGTGATGGGACCACAACTCACAACTCGTCACCACTGTTGCTGTAAAAAGGACTATATGAATAGTTGATGGTTGATTGACAGATTGACTGATTGATTGAGTGATTTAGTTATTGATTGATTGATAGTGGCGTTTGATATATCTAGGCCTTGTAGAGCTACTGAATGCGTTGCCCTCTCTTGAGATAGTTGAGTTCTATGGGCGTATTCTAGGGTGAATATATTCTCCTACATACACATCTCTACATATATAATGTTGGGTTGTTAAATTATTGTTCTCTAAGTTGACATCAGTCAAAAAGACACAGCAAAATTACCAGAACCAGTGAAAATGACCAGATAGGAATTTAATGTGACCTCGAGAGGAATAACAATGACAGAGTTTTTATGACTACATTCCAGTGGTCAACAGAGAAACATTTACCCACATGCTGTGGTTATTAAACACGTACTATAGATTCTAAAGAACCCACTTAATAGGAAGATGAAAGGCCAGCCTAAATCACTTAAATTGACTGCTAAATTCAGTCAAATAAGATAACTCTCATTTATCAACCTTTGGTTCTCCTTCTCAAATTAGAGAGATAATAGCCTTCGTTTGTGCCTTGGCGGGAGTAGACAATTGTTTGTGGTGAGGGAACGAGGGTTTGGTTTTTCAGCTTGGATGTGATTTTAATAGTAAAATCAAAAAGAAGAGAGAATGGTCTTAAATTGTCAAGCCAAAGCAAAGTCAAGGTCCTGGCATCCGCTAACTTTACTCAGATTTTCTCATATTGTGGCCATTTTCATTTTAGTATGAATTTAAATTATAGCAGAAGCACACTTCCCCAATTGTTAGCAGACAGAAATCTCTCCCCAAAGACCCATGGTGTGCTCTTCCTCTTCAACTTGGCTCTCCAAATCCATTCTCTCAGGATATTTGATTTGTGATAAAAGATTTACAACGCTGTTTTCGTTCAGGTTTTTTCTTATATGCACATGTAGTGAGGTGTACCACGTCCCATATGAAGCACAAACCTTGGAATGTGCTAGGCTATGCATCCCTAGAACAGTTTAAAGCTGACATCTCAAATGTTCCTGAACTGAACTGCAAGTGTGGCGAATATGCACCACGTCTTTCTTATCCCCCAAGCTGTTTCCCAGTGTGTGAGAACAGAACCGGAGAGAAACTGTCTGTCCAGTCCAAGCCTCCTTTGGAGAATATGCATTATGGATTTTCACACAACTTTTTTATGTTGTGGTCAGTTGATGCTGACTGAGCTGTACACAAATGAACCATTGCCTGCCACAGAGAGTTCAAGCTATGTCGCAACGTGTACTATTTACTGTTGTGCTGTATCTGACCAAGCAACAACCCTTTCACTCCTGAAAATGTTACTTTGTCGAACATTAACTGTCAGAAGTGGTCTCTCAAGTTGAACTGAGTCCATATTCCATGCCATCTGTTCAATAGATCCCATTATATGCATTTTGAGAAATCTTCGGGCCTCAACATATTTGACATAAAATAGATTTGTTTAGCTTTCCACGTGCTGGCCTAACTGCAGTATTATGGAGTTGGCATGGTGAAAGAGATGGACCTGTCTCCCAAGAACAGGGGCCAGGTTCTGGGTATCCTGTCTCCTTCTTTCCCATGGCTGTGGAATTCAAGGGATCTTTTCTTCAGAAAAGTGCCTCAGCTATGTCCTCAACTTACTACTAGTAATAACCATGATGACTTTAAGCAAGCTCGATTACCCAATATTATCATAACAGGATGTATCGTCACTCCCACCCACAAAGATTATCTTTTAAATGATTGCTTATAGTGTACCACATGTTTTGGAATTTGTTCGGGAAGTGACGTCAGTGTGACAATGTTGTCATGTAAATTGTTATTATGTTAATGACAGTTTATCACCAATAAGTAGAGCCTCTAGATAATCTAACTCTGTGGTGGGAGTATCAGCAGAAAATATCATTATGGCCTCGGTGCTCATCACATTTTAATACATTGATGTCCCGTGTATGATATGAGTAAAGTCTTCATATTGGAGGTTATTAATTATGATATTAGGACGTATTACATAGACCCATTGTGCTGCAGAAATTACAGGTGAGTGTCTAGGTAGTTTTCTTCTTTGAAACATTGCTTACTATACAAAGTATAAAGTCGGTCAAAGTTGATTTTATGTTGTTCTCAGGCTGTCCCTTTGATCCCCTGTGGTGGCTGACTGTCTGTATGTTCCTCTCCTCTCCCACCACCAGGTGATCAAAGCCGGGGTAGAGACTACCTGCAAATGTCATGGCGTCTCAGGCTCCTGCACCGTCCAGACATGCTGGAGGCAGCTCTCGCCCTTCCATGAGATCGGCAAGCAGCTGAAACAGCGCTACGAGGCCTCTCTGAAGGTGGGCAGCTCCACCAACGAGGCCACGGGGGAGGGGGAAATCTCCCAGGCCCGGCCCCAGCAGCAGCCCTTACCAGGCCCCAGCAATGACCCAATCCCACGCACCATGGACCTGCTCCACATCGAGGACTCGCCCAGCTTCTGCCGGTCCAGCAAGTACTCGCCAGGCACCTCGGCCAGGAAGTGCTACAAGGACAAGAACTGCGATGCCATCTGCTGCGGCAGGGGCCACAATACCCAGAGCCGCGTGGTGACCCGGCCATGCCAGTGTCAGGTGCGCTGGTGCTGCTACGTCGAATGCAAGCAGTGCACGCAGAGAGAGGAGGTCTACACCTGTAAAGGGTAGGCCAGTCTTAGAGGAGAGAGCAAGACAATGGAGTTGTAGGACCTTTATAAGCACTTTGAGGGATTTTCTGTCGTGTGGGTTTGGTTCTAATGCCCTGTGGCCCCAGCCAATGGGGGTTGGGGTTGCAGCAGGAGATTGGCCATGTCTGACAACCGGGTCAACACGTGTCTCATGCTTTCTGGTTGCAGAGTTAGAGCCTTGGATAAAGGCTACCTCGCCTATTCAACATCCAGTCAGATGTGTCAGTGAGAAAACGCAGCACTTGGCAGCTGTCTCCGGCTAGCATGCTGTTAATGAGGATCCAATAGAATGACTGTAATGGTAAAAGACTGGCTTTTGGGCCTTGCCCAATGTAGAAATGTGTGTGTTGGCGGCGAGTGAGGGTGCAGGGGAGTCAAATGACAACTCATATGGCAATCATGGCAACCATATTCTGAAACTGTTAAGAAGACAGGGTGTAAGATTTATTATACGCACACATATTTACACTCGCACACCAATGTGTGTATGCATATGTATGTAAATAAATTAAATTGTATTATAATGATATTATATACACTTGCCACTTCTCTGAATATGTTTAAACAAACCACTAACTACACAAATGTATTGTTGTTTGTGTGTTCTCGCTCTCTTTTGCTTTATAATTTCTTTTGACAAGGCCCTTTGGAAAGCAGCACATTTGTGTCCTTTGTGTCTCTCTGTGGATCATTTATGGACCCTTTGGGACTACTCCTTCCCGAGGAGAGGAAACACGCTCATTTGTCTTTGATTCTTTTTCGCTAGAGTGAAATTGTTGGTGAATACATTTCTGAGTACAGAAATTTTATTTTTTTTGCCAGTAATTTTAGGCTACTTTTGGGCGAACTCAACTAATGTTCAGGGAATAACTGAAACCACTATACTTATTTAGAAAGAGTAAAAAGAAAAACTGAAAATCTGCATGTAATTGAAAGTTCAATGAGAGAATGGCCTTGCTTTTCTGAGTCTAGTGTCTATTACTGTCACCATGACAACAGGAGACCGACCACTTGACCAATAGAGAATGCATTTCCAATCAGCTGACTAATGCTCTAAGTAATAGCAACCCAACTATGTCACCTTGCTTCTTGGTACTTAGTTAGCACTCTGTTTAAAAAGGAAAAGCCAATCTTGCTAGTAATACTACTATAAAGTAAAGAAAACAGCAAACTATGGGTACAGGAGAAATGTAACCCCTATTTCTATACATATACTCTCATATCCTTCCTTCCTCTCTCTAGAGTGCACCATTTGATTGACAAGGATAAATGGTTGAGGTTGAAAATGAACAGTATGATGCTATGGAAACTAAAATCCATCTTGACATGTCTGCAAAATGGCTTCAAAATTAACACCCTGAGGCAAATGCGGTCTTTTACAGATAGTCCTGCTGAAGCTTAAGGTGTATTATGGTGACAAAATGTGTTTGCGACAACAAAGCAAATGTATGCTCTAGCTGTAGCCTATGCATTTTCTATCCATTGTTTGGAGCATAGCTAACAGAACTCTGTGACTGCAAAGGTACAATCTCCTTTTGTGTTGTTTTGACAGTAATTTTCTTGAAGGCAGGTTACCATTATGTTGTACAGTAAGATTTGTATGACTAACATTTAATATTGACTGGTGGCAAAGGCAGAGCCAACCCTGTAAACAGCTACAATAACTCGTCAGATGCAAAGTCATCTTTAGATTCCCTTTAGGTATACCGTCTTTGCCTTGTTTTAAGTGGGTGAGAATGAACTACTGAGTGAGGAACCCAACATTGTAAGATAGCCCCATTTACGCACTGAAGCCCCAGAAGCCCTTTATAATTTCCCTTTAAAGTATTTAAAGACCTTGTATTTATGAATATATACAGTGCAGATGTTTTTGTTTATTGTAAAAAGCAGTGGTTTATTCTCCTGTGGTATAGAGACAAGAATGAGGCACATGGTACAATCTCACAGACAATTAAAGAGGAAGTTGGTAGAAATAAGGAGGTTAGGACCAAGACATTTGATGCTGGGAAGGCAAGTGGTAAAATATAAAATATAAGGCTAAACCATGAATATGGAATACAATGCTGCTGTAAACTTTTGATTGTAAGTGATCATCAGTAAGTGAAAAACAAGTGCCAAACGAGTACCAACATTAGTAAATAGCATGCCAATACCCTCGAAAAATAGCTTTGACCACCGACTATGATAGATAGACTACAGTTCGCCCACAGTTTTAAATCAGTGACGCTCACAGGATTTCTATCTGATTTGACCCACCATGATTTATCCAGAAAAAGCAGCATGCTCTCAGAAGGGAGTCTAGCCTAACGAAGGTTGGTTGGTTCATCCTCTAGAGCTGAATTCCAAACATTTTGAAAATGAGGAGACATGCCAAATAAAGAATGGTCAAAACATATACATAGAACTTTGCACGCTACATGGAAACCATAATGGCTCTGCTGAAAGCCTGAGCATAAATGCCTGCTTCCCACAGCTTCCACACTCCCCTGCCCTAGACTGTGGTTCTCTACAGTGGTCATTTATTGAATGGATACAAATGGTCAACAGAGTCATGGAGAGAGGAATACAGTATGCACATTGCATGTATTTTGTATGTTTTATATTCTACGTTTTTCAAGACAAAGGACGGCATGATACAACGGTTGTTCTTCAATGTCATTGTCTTAGTCCTTCATATTCTATTTTTGAACTCATAGCTCTGCACTGTGTAGTTGTCAGAGGATCATGTATAAAAAAAATATATTTTATAGGAAAAATGAAAATAAAAGAAAGATAAATTATTTTAAAATATATTATGAGCATGTGTTCAATGTAAATAACATTAAGTCAAAACTGATTTTATATACTTGTATTTTTTACTCAGTTTATTTTCTTGAGGCTTGTATGGGGTTTTGGCTTCTTTGCGGTGGAGGCTTCAAGAGACAGTGAATACTGTAAAGTCAGCATAATTGTTCTTAAAGATAACTCTAACATTTGCCGTTCCTAAGCACAAAACAAATCCTAACAAATGTAGAAAATCAACAATTCTCTTCCCCTTTTCAACTGTTTTATATACAGTACAACACATCGAAAGGCAACTCTAAAGGCTATTAAATGGATCATGATCAGCTGTTTTATGTAATTGACATTGCACAATACTACACAAGTATTTTTGTAGCATCCCGATTTGTAACATGACCCATTTGTTTTAGGGGTTGGTAAGGGGTATATGGGTTCTGTCTGTACCCAGTAACATAGCCATCTGTGCAGATAAACACACTGACCAAACACAAAGTGGTATTGGCGCGAACTCATTCAACTTTTGGTATACTCTGATGTTCTTGCAAAGGATCACAACAAATGATATTTAGAGGGTCACAATCACCGTGTACATTTTTGTTAGGATTTGTGCTGTGCTTGCTAATATCAAAACAAACATGTATTACCCTTTGTGATAATACTATACCAACAAAGCTTTGTCCATGTTCACTTATTCATGTCTTATGGGAACGTAAATGATTTTCCTCTACCTCATGTGTATAGCTTGTAGGTATAAACAGATCACGAATGACTGGTAAGAATGTATTTAAGTTATTTAACATCTTTGTAAAAACAAAGGCAAGAAAATCTGAAATAATAAATAAATTTTAAAATTATTTTAATGTTTGGTCTCATTCATACCCAGTGGTTATTTAGCTATTGCTAATTGGAGCTTGGTCGGAGGCTAAGTAAGCAAACAGTAAAAGTTCTACAACACTAATTATCCATATTTCTTTCTCCCCATAAGTCAAAGCAACTTTTTGTATGTATTTGTTTTATTTTATTTAACCAGGGAAGTCAATTAAGATCAAATTCTTCATTACAATGATGGCCTGGCAAAAGGCAAAAGGCTTCCTATGGGGACGGGGGCTGGGATAAAAAACAATGTAAGACAAAATGGACAACACAGACAGAAGACACTGGCAACAGCAAAAATACAACAGCAACCAAACAGTAGATGTGTGTGTGTGTGTATGTGCCGGCATGTGCAATGGTGTAAAGTACTTAAGTACAAATTACTTTAAAGTACTACTTAAGTACTTTTTTGGGGTATCTGTACTTTACTATTTATATTTTTTACTTTTACTCCACTATATTCCTAAAGAAAATAATGTACTTTTTACTCCTTACATTTTCCCTGACACCCAAAGTACTTGTTACATTTTGAATGCTTAGAAGGACAGGAACATTGTCTAATTCACACACTTATCAAGATAACATCCCAGGTCATCCCTACTGCCTTTGATCTGGCAGGCTCACTAAACCCAAATTCTTTGTTTGTAAATTATGTCTGAGTGTTGAAGTGTGCCCCTGGCTATCAGTAAAGTAAATAAATAAATAAACAATAAAATCGTGCTGTCTTTTTTGCTTAATAATATAAGGAATTTGAAAACATTTTGTTTTACTTACTTTACTTTTGATACTTATATGTATTGTAAGCCAAATATTTTTAGTCTTTTACTCAATTAGTATTTTACTGGGTGACTTTTACAGTTGAAGTCGGAAGTTTACATACCTTAGCCAAATACATTTAAACTCAGTTTTTCACAATTCCTGAGATTTAATCCAAGTAAAAATGCCCTGTCTTAAGTCAGTTAGGATCACCACTTTATTTTAAGAATGTGAAATGTAAGAATAATATTAGAGAGAATGATTTATTTCAGCTTTTCGGTCTTTCATCACATTCCCAGTGGATCAGAAGTGTACATACACTCAATTAGTACTTGGTAGCATTGCATTTACATTGTTTAACTTGGGTCAATGTTTCAGGTAGCCTTCCACAAGCTTCCCACAATAGGTTTGTAACTGAGTTAGGTTTGTAGGCCTCCTTTCTCGCACACACTTTCCATTTCTGCCCACAAATTATCTATAAGATTGAGGTCTGGGCTTTGTGATGGCCACTCCAATACCTTGACTTTGTTGACCCACTGGAATTGTGATGCAGTGAATTATCCACAGAAAAATGTCCACAGAAAAATGTCAAACGTTTTTTATAATCAATCCTCAGGGTGTTTTTCTATTATTATCTATTCGATAATATATCAACCGGGACAGTTGGCTATTCACTAGGACCGGGAGTAACAATGGCCGCCTTTCTCTTTTGCGCACAACTCACTCTGAGAGCCCCCACCTATCCACTTACGCAATGTGGTCGTTCACGCTCATTCTTCAAAATAAAAGCCTGAAACTATGTCTAAAGGCTTTTGACACCTTAGGGAAGCCATAGAAAAAGGAATCTGGTTGATATCCCCTTAAATGGGCAAAAGGGATGCTTAACAACAGAGAGGTTTCAAAAACAGGGGTACTTCCTGATTGGATTTTCCTCAGGTTTTAGCCTGCAATATCAGTTCTGTTTAACTCACAGACAAAATTTGGACAGTTTTGGAAAGTTTAGAGTGTTTTCTATCCTAACCTGTCAATTATATGCATATTCTAGCATGTGGTCCTGAGAAATAGGCCGTTTACTTTGGGAACGTTATTTTTCCAAACATAAAAATAGTGCCCCCTAGCTTCAAGAGGATATAAGTGTATGTAAACTTCCAACTTCAATTGTGCTTGAGTCATTTTCTTTTAAGGTATATTTACTTTTACTCAAGTATGACAATTTGGTACTTTTTCCACCACTGGGCATGTGTGTGGTGTGTGTCAAGTAAAACATTACTCTTCCTTACATAAGGCAATGCAAACTAGTAACACCAGGTGATAACTAGAGACAACTACATGTCTCAACAACCTGTTAATCGAATTGTCTTTTGAACTCCTCCAGGGACACCAGGTCCTGTGGCTTTATGTTGGCTTGGAGAGAATTCCAGCACCCTGGGGGCTGAGTAAGGAAATAAACTTTTTTCGGGACTGTTAGCATATAACAAGATTGAGGTTTGAGCTTGTATGTGTTTTCATTTTGAGCTAGAACAGGATAAATAAAATGGCCTAATAAATTAGAATGTACCAGTGTCAGAGCCTGCATATTGCTAGTGATGTCCACCCGAGAGAAAAGTACGAATCGTCTCTTTTCTGGCAGCAAAGGTAAAACAAGTCTGTGCCTGTAATAAACCCCAACACGCAGCTTGAGTGTCCTGACAAGGTTCTCTCATGGGTGGTGAAGCTCAACTTCTCATCCCTTGAACTCCCAGATACGTGTACATCTTGACTTGATCTATAGAATGTCCTTCCAAGGTAGTAATTACACGGTTGTCAGTGTTTAGTACTATTAAATACCATGCATTTTGTTTTAGAGGAATTCAGAACAAGCTTCAGATCATACAGATTCTGTTGAATGATGTTAAAGCTGTTTTTGAGCTTTATCAAAGGCCAAAGTCAAACTGCTGCTACTTGAATAGAGAACAGTGTCATCCGCATAAAAATGTAAATCAAATCAAAAGTATTTATAAGCCCTTTTTACATCAGCAGATGTCACAAAGTGCTTATACAGAAACCCAGCCTAAAACCCCAAACAGCAAGCAATGCAGATGTAGAAGCACGGTGGTTAGGAAAAACTCCCTGGAAAGGCAGCAACCTAGGAAGAAACCTAGAGAGGAACCAGGCTCTGAGGGGTGGCCAGTCCTCTTCTGGCTGTGCTGGGTGGAGAGTGTAAGAGTACATGGCCATTGAGGCCAGATTGTTCTTCAAGAATTTCAAATCTTCGTAGATGAAAAAAAAAAAATCAACCTAAAAATGTCACCCTGTCATTGGACTTAGGTTCAAAGTTATGTGAAAACAATAAGAAATCCCTTACATTTATTAGGCCCTAATCTATGGATTTGACTGGGCAGGGAGTCAGGCCCACCCACTGGAGAGCTAGGCCCAGCCAATCAGAATACATTTTTTCCCAACAAAAGGGCTTTATTACAAACAGATCCCTCAGGTAAAGACGCTAGGCTGGCATGGTTACACATGGTCTGCGGTTGTGAGGCTGGTTGGACGTACTGCCAAATTCTCTAAAACAACATTGGAAGTGGCTAATGGTAGAGAAATTAACATTCAATTCTCAGGCAACAGCTCTGGTGGACATTCCTGCAGTCAGCATGCCAATTGCACGCTGTCTCAAACCTCAAAACAGACATCTGTGGCATTGTGTATTAGAGTGGCCCTTTATTGTCCCTAGCATAAGGTGCACCTGTGTAATGATCATGCTGTTCAATCAGCTCCTTGAAATACCACATCTCTCAGGTGGATTGATTATCTTGACAAAGGATAAAATGCACACTAAGAGGGATATATACAAATTGATGCAAAAAAAATGAAATAAATATGTTTTTTGGTGAGTATGGAACATTTCTGGGATCTTTTATTTCAGCTCATGAAACATTGGACCAGCACTTCATATGTTGAGTTTATATTTTTTGTTCAGTGTAGTTTTTCACGTTGATTCAACTTTATCACAAAACATTTTTTGTTTGAAATGACTTGGAAACAACGTTGATTCAAGCAGTTTTGCCCAGTGGGTATCATTCAAAACCTTCAAACCTGATTACATCTATGTCGGCGCCATGGATTTCAACATGGCGCCGACAGAGATGGTCGCCACGCTTCACGTTCTTAGAAAACTTTGCATGTATTTTGTTTTTTTATGTAGTATTTCTTACACTGTTACCCCAGGAAATCTTAAGTCTTATTACATACAGCCGGGAAGAACTTTTGGATATAAGAGCAACATCAACTTACCAACATTGCGACCATGAATACCACTTTCCTGAAGCGGATCCTCTGTTTGGATCACCACCCAGGACAATGGATCGGATCCCAGTAGGTGACCTAAAACAACAGCGCTGCAGAAGGGGCAGTCAGAGCGGTCAACTGGTCAGGCTCCATAGACAGGCACATCGCTCACCGCTCCCGAGTAAACTACTCGCCAATGTCCAGTCTCTTGACAACAAGGTAGATGATATTCGAGCAAGGGTTGCCTTCCAGAGAGACATCTGAGATTGTAACATTCTCTGTTCCATGGAAACATGACTCACTCGGGATACGTTATCAGAGTCGGTACAGCCACCCGGTTTCTTCACGCATCGCACCGAGAGAAACAAACATCTCTCTGGTAAGAAGAAGAAGAGGGTGTATGCCTTATGATTAACAAGTCATGGTGTGATCATAACAACATACAGGAACTCAAGTCCTTTTGTTCACCTGACCTAGAACTCCTTACAATCAAATGCCGACTGCATTATCTACCAAGAGAATTCTCTTCGATTATAATCACAGCCATGTATATCCCCCCCAAGCAGACACCTTGACGGCCCTGAAAGAACTTCATTGGACTCTATGTAAACTAAAAACCACATATCCTGAGGCTGCATTTATTGTAGCTGGGGATTTTAACAAAGCTAATCTGAAAACAAGGCTCCCTAAATTCTATCAGCATATCGAATGCCCGGGCTGGCAGCATTCTGGATCATTGCTATTCTAACTTCCGCAATGCATACAAAGCCCTCCCTCGCCCTCCTTTCGGAAAATCTGACGATGACCCCATTTTGTTGCTCCCAGCCTAAAGATAGAAACTAAAACAGGAAACGCCCATGCTCAGGTCTGTTCAACGCTGGTCCGACCAATCTGATTCCACACTTTAAGATTGCCTTGATCACGTGGAATGGGATATGTTCCAGATAGCCTCAGACAACAACATTGATGTATGCACTGATTCGGTGAGCGAGTATATTAGCATGTGCATCGGTGATGTTGTACCCAAATCTTCCCCAACCAGAAACCGTGGATTGATGGCAGCATTCGCGCAAAACTGAAAGCACGAACCATTCCCTCCGCAATGCAATCAAACAAGCTAAGCGTCAGTATAGAGACAAAGTAGAGTCGCAATTCAATGGCTCACAAGACGTATATGGCAGGGTCTACAGTCAATCACGGATTACAAAAAAGAAAACCAGCCCCGTCGCAGACACCGACGTCTTGGTCCCAGACAAACTAAACAACTTCTTTGCTCGCTTTGAGGACAATACTGTGCCGGTAACACGGCCCTCTACCAAAACCCGCAGGCTCTCCTTCATTGAAGCCAATGTGAGTAAAACATGTAAACGTGTTAACCCTCGCAAGGCTGCCAGCCCAGACGGCATCCCTAGCCGCATCCTCAGAGCATGCACAGACCAGCTGGCTGGTGTGTTTACGGACATATTCAAACATTCCCTATCCCAGTCTGCTGTTCCCACATGCATCAAGAGGGCCACCAATGTTCCTGTTCCCAAGAAAGCTAAGGTAACTGAGCTAAACAACTATCGCCCCGTAGTACTCACTTCTGTCATCATGAAGTGCTTGGAGAGACTAGTCAAGGATCATATCACCTCCACCCTACCTGACACCCTAGACCCACTCCAATTTGCTTATCGCCCCAATAGGTCCACAGACAACGCAATCGCAATCACACTGCACACTGCCCTAAACCATCTGGACAAGAGGAATACCTATGTGAGAATGCTGTTCATCAACTACAGCTCAGCATTTAACACCATAGTACCCTCCAAACTTGCCATTAAGCTCGAGACCCTGGGTCTCGACCCTGCCCTGTGCAACTGGGTCCTGGACTTTCTGACGGGCCACCCCGAGGTGGTGAGGGTAGGGAACAACATCTCCACCCCACTGGTCCTCAACACTGGGGCCCCACAAGGCTGCATTCTCAGCCCTCTCCTGTACTCCCTGTTCACACATGACTGCGTGGCCATGCACGCCTCCCACTCAATCATAAGGTTTGCGGACAACCCTACAGTGGTAGGCTTGATTACCAACAACAACGAGGCGGCCTACAAGGAGGAGGTGACGGCCCTCAGAGTGTGGTGTCAGGAAAATAACCTCACACTCAAAGTCAACAAAACAAAGGAGATGATCGTGGACTTCAGGAAATAGCAGAGGGAGCACCCCCCTATCCATATCGATGGGACAGTAGTGGAGAAGGTGGGAAGTTTTAAGTTCCTTGGCGTACACATCTCTGTAATGGCTTTCATCGGAAGAAGAGGAATCATCGGACCAAAATGCAGTGCAATCTTTAATAATTGCACTGAACACTGAATAAACAAAACAACAAAAAGGAAAACCGAAACAGTCCTGCAAGGTGAATAACACTAAACAGAAATTAACTACCCAGAAACTAAGATGGCAACACAGGCTACCTAAGTATGATTCCCCATATTTCCGTCCGAAACATAGAAATAGAAAAACCTAGACATACAAACATAGAATGTCCACCCAAATTACACCCTGACCAAACAAAAATAGAAACATACAAAGCAATCTATGGTTAGGGCGTGACAGTACCCTCCCCCCCAAAGGTGCAGACTCCGGTCGCAAAACCTGAACCTATAGGGGAGGGTCTGGGTGGGCATTACTCCGTGGTGGCGGCTCTGGTGAGGGACGTGGACCCCGCTCCACGTTTGGCTCGGCTCACTTAGGTGATGCCTCTAGAGCGGGGACCCTCACCACTGACCCCGGACTGAAGGGCGCCTCTGGACTGAGGGGATGTGACTCTGGCACCTCCGGACTGAGGGGCTGCGACTCTGGCGCCTCCGGACTGAGGGGCTGCGACTCTGGCACCTCCGGACAGGCTTGGTGCGTGGAGGAGGCACCGGATGAACCGGGCTTTGGGGGAGCACTGGAGCTCTGGTGCGCAGCCTTGGCACCACTCCTTCAGGCTGGATGACCACTTTAGCCTGGCCCCTCCAGAGTGCCGGCACAGGTCGAACTGGGCTGTGGGGGAGCACTGGAGTTCTGGTGCATACCAAACGCACCTCTCCCTTAGGCTCAATGCCCACATTCGCCCGGCATGAGCGGAGCGCAGGCATAGAGCGAACTGAACCCTCCCAACGCCCCGGAGACACAGTAAGCAGAGCCGGCGCAGGATACCCTGGACCGAACCTGCGCACCAGAGACCAAACAAGCTGAGCTGGCACAATCTGCCCTGGCTGGATGCCCACTCTCTCATGGCACTTTGCGGGGGGCTGGCCTATAGCACTCCGGGCTATGAACGCGCACTGGAGACACCGTGCACTTCATCGCATAACACGTGCCTGACCAGTACCACACTGCTTCCGGTAAGCACGGGAGTTCGCTCAGGTCTCTGCCTGACTCCGCCAATCTCCCCGTGTGCCTATCTTGCCTGTTGCGCTGCCTTACCTCCTATCACCGCCGCTCAGCTTTAGCTGCCTCCAGTTCTTCTTTGGGGCGGCGATATTGCCCAGCCTGTGCCCAGGGTCCCTTACCGTCCAATATCTCCTCCCATGTCCATCAGTCCAACACTTTCTGCTCCCTGTTACCCCGCTGCTTGGTCCTTTTGTGGTGGGTAGTTCTGTAACAGCTTGCATCGGAAGAAGAGGAATCATCAGACCAAAATGCAGCAGGGAACATGTTCATCTTTAATAATTGCACTAACACTGAATAAACAAAACAACAAAAAGGAAAACTGAAACAGACCTGCAAGATGAATAACACTGAAAAAAAAATTAACTACCCACAAACTAAGATGGCAACACAGGTTACCTAAGTATGATTCAAAATCAGAGACGAAAGACAGCTGTCCCTGATTGAGAACCATACCCGGCCGAAACATAGAAATATAAAAACCTAGACATACAAACATAGAATGTCCACCCAAATCACACCCTGACCAAACTAAAATAGAAACATACAGAGCAATCTACGGTCAGGGCGTGACAATCATGGACAAACTGAAATGGCCACCAACACAGACAGCGTGGTGAAGAAGGTGCATCAGCGCCTCTTCAACCTCAGGAGGCTGAAAAAATGTGGCTTGTCACCGAAGACACTCACAAACTTTTACAGATGCACAATCGAGAGCATCCTGTCGGGCTGTATCACCACCTGGTACGGCAACTGCTCCACCCACAACCGTAAGGCTCTCCAGAGGGTAGTGAGGTCTGCACAACGCATCACTGAGCGCAAACTACCTGCCCTCCATTTACACCTACAGCACCCGATGTCACAGGAAGGCCAAAAAGATCATCAGAGGCAACAACAACCACAGCTTCTGCCTGTTCCCCCCACTATCATTCAGAAGGCGAGGTCAGTACAGATGCATCAAAGCTGGGATCGAGAGACTAAAAAACAGCTTCTATCTCAAGGCCATCAGACTGTTAAACAGCCATCACTAACATTGAATGGTTGCTGCCAACATACTGACTCAACTCTAGCCACTTTAATAATGGAAATTGTATGAAAAAAATGTATCACTAGTCACTTTAAACAATGCCACTTTATATAATGTTTACATACCCTACATTACTCATCTCATATGTATATACTGTACTCTATACCATCTACTGCATCTTGCCTATGCCGCACGGCCCTCGCTCATCAATATTCATGTACATACTTATTCATTCCTTTACACAAGTGTGTATAAGGTAGTTGTTGAGAAATTGTTAGATTACTTGTTAGATATTACTGCACGGTCGGAACTAGAGGCACAAGCATTTCGCTACACTAGCATTAACATCTGCTAACCGACTAGAGCATGTGACCAATACCATTTGATTCGATTTGATTTGAAATACCACTCAAAATATTGTTTTCCTGGAGGTACACCTTAAGCTGCTTATGACTAGGGACTCCAATACCTTTGCCAGAATAGACATATGGGCCGTTATTCAGTAGAGTAGGATCACCTCCTTTCTAAAGAGGTAGGACAAAGAGGTAGGACAAATGCTGACTTCCACAACTTAAAGATGCATGTTAAACGGGGATCAATCAGTGATGTAATGGTACTGAAATACAATAGGTGTGTAAAACTCTGATCACTGTTTGCGGTGAATAAAGTAACACTCCTGCTTAACTTTCAATGCATTTTTTTACAAAGGGGGTAAACCCTCGTGCAAAATAATAAAGATTAGGTGCTGAGAGTAGTGAAGCTACAGAGAGGGAGAGGTACCCACCTCTGTCATCAGATTAAAGTACACATGAACATTAGAGACACTTTCAGTTGGAAAAGAGCTGTACATCCCGTGTTGTGGAGTGATGTCACACACAAGGAAGGTCATGTCTGCGAACTGAGTTAAGTCATGCCGAGATAAGTGTTTATTAGAATCTGATACCCACTCCTGTTGGATTACCATATACAGCATGGAGACTCACCCACTATTTGCTATGACATTTCAAATGTCTTCCCCCGATGCCCAAGGGTAGCATTTTAAAATGATTATAAAGCCCTACGATTGTCTTCTGTCATTGTACAGTATACATTTCAATCTGTCATGGTGTCCGTTTACCAGAAAGTCAAGCACAATTATTTTCTAACTCATTAATATGAAATATCACTACAAACATTTCAGTCTGTTTTGGTTTACACAGAACAGGACATGTTTGCCAAAACTGATACAATCTCCTTGTTGAACTCCTATTATTTCAACAAGCCCAATTCCCCTACCAGATGTGTAAAGAATTTTGTTTCTCAACAACCTTCACGAGGCGAAGCTTCTCATTGCTCCATGCGCACAAGCCTGGAAGCCCTGACTTCATCCAAAAGAATGAGACTTGAGTCCCTGAATCTGAGTCTGTGAAAAATAACCTCCCATCAGATTGTGAAAAACAAAACCCAATTACAGGGAGTGTATCTGTTCTAATACCTAAAACATCACTAGAAAAGCCCTGTGGTATCCTCAACACGTGTAGTTGAATCAACCAGACACTACAGTTACAAGCAGCAGGGACCTGGTCTTAGATATAACTCCCCAGGGTCCTACTCGCCTTGCCCTGAGGAACAGTGTGTCCTGAATATTCCCTGCTCGGCCCGGACCCCTCCTTACTTCCTGCCCAGTACCAGGCTCTAATATGAGCCGTAGCTCTGTGGTGTGCTGTAATCCAGCAAGGTTTTGACAGCTGTTACCATAGAGGAAGTGGGGGCAGCTAGAGCACAGACCAACTAAAAAATAGTAAAACATTATCTAATACACGCCTCAAATACCCCCCCCCCCCCCCCCTCTTACTCTCTCTCATTATCCTTCTGGTCTGCTGAGGCACACAATAGGATATTGGCCGTCAAGCTTAGTGAATAAGGCTATGAGATAACCCTTGAAATGTTGAAAATTACATAAAATCTTTAACCCTAAAAGTGCCAACAGGGGTCATTTATGACCCCAAATTGAGAATGATTAGACGTTTTGTATGTTTTTCATATTTTTAACAGATATTTTTATCAATTTCATCCATAGCCACTTGTTATGAACATTTGTCTGTTATTCATTCAAAGTATTGTGTTTCTGTAATACTCTGTATTACAGGCTGTGAAATTGGCGATTGAGCTAATTGAGCTAATCTGACATACCGGTACGTCCACCGATATGGTTGATATAGGCGATATGGGTGCTGGTGACATCAGACTTTTAGCTCTAGTGGTTCTCTCAGTTACCACCTGTGAGTCAACCAGCAGTTGTTCAGGGAGCTGTGAATCTTTTTTGCACAATAAATCTTTCACTAGAAAAAATGTGGAAGGATTATTCAGATTACATTTATAAAACAAAAATTATCATTATGGGGTATTGTGTGTAGATGGGTGAGAAATAAATATATGTAATCATTTTGAATTCAGGCTGTAACACCACAAAATGTTGAATAAGTCAAAGGGTATGAATCCTTTCTGAAGGCACTGTATTCGTAGAGGTTTTGCTAAGGAGTGTTGATTGTGGTGTAGTTAATTTCTTTGTAATTGAATGCAGTGTTGAGGCCCAGGAGGTGCGGGCCAGAGAAGTTGCTACCACTTAGCTACTACTAAGTGAGTTACTGCTGCTTGGTGAACTAGAATGCAACCTAGAAGAGACTGTCAAGACTGGCCAGTGACAGAAATGTAACAGTTATATGAGAGATGCAGAGAGTGTTTATCAAACACCAGTTAAACAAAAGCTCAACAGTGCATATGATTTCAGACCTTTCATCCGAATGCTTCAACCATTCATACAGTATCAAGGCAAAATATTTGTTGTCCAAGGACAAGCTCAGGACGAAACGGGCAATGCCCTACCCTGTAAAAACACCTTAGCTCATACAGGACTATGGAACGCACAGATTTATACATTTAGATTTTTTTATTCGTCTTTTTTAGCTCTTTGGGAAAAAGTAAGTTCCTGTCTGGAAAGTGTGATAGGAGGGGTCTGTAGGCTCGGCAGTACTGTATGTGCCTTAGCTCGCTCACTTCCTGCACCCTGCCCAATAACGTCCCCTGTTTACAACTGTTTTTGATTGTTGTTAAGTACCTGTCAAGGTTCCCACTTGTCCCTCTTGCCTGGAAAAACATGTGAGCTCAGCATTTCTCAAAACAGGAGCAAAATAAAATGCACCAGGTGGAGGGAAAATACAGATGTAGTATCTTAATTTGATCACTCTTTTGTTGGTGGGAATTTCCCTGCAAAGCAGGACATGCAATTTTGTAGGGTATTCAAGGTTTAAAAGTACATTTCCACTTTAAAATGTCAGACTTGATTTGACCTATCCCCGTCGGGAACCAGGCTTCCCTAAAATGGGAAGTCTGGGGAAGAGGGGTCGGAACCCAATGTAAATCAGTGACACCTTGCAACACATTAAAACAATCAAATGCCTTGCTTGGTGGAGCTCAAAAGGTTTGTGCGTTAGGAGAAACAGTGGGTGAGGACTAAACATGTCAACAAAACAAGCACTGGTGACAAAACATTTAAGAATTAAATAAGGTAAAGCTGCAGCAAGAGGGAAGAAAAGGTCTACAAAGCTGTCCGTATCAATATTTTTTATTATGCCATTTCTGAAGGGATGAAATGGCTGTAAACGCTAGCATGAAGGACAAGTAGCTAGCCAACATTAGATTTGTGTTGAAAAAAGTCAGCTAACCTGGTAAGCTACTTACAGTGGGGCAAAAAAGTATTTAGTCAGCCACCAATTGTGCAAGTTCTCCCACTTAAAAAGAGAGGCCTGTATTTTTCATCATAGGTACACTTCAACTATGACAGACAAAATGAGAAAAAAAATTCCAGAAAATCACATTGTAGGATTTTTTATGAATTTATTTGCAAATTATGGTGGAAAATAAGTATATATAAGTACGCCGAGGAACTTAAAACTTACTACCCTCTCCACTACTGTCCCGTCGATGTGCATAGGGCGGTGCTCCCTCTGCTGTTTCCTGAAGTCCACGATCATCTCCGTTGTTTTGTTGACGTTGAGTGTGAGGTTATTTTCCTGACAACACACTCCGAGGGCCCTCACCTCCTCCCTGTAGGCCGTCTCGTCGTTGTTGGTAATCAAGCCTACCACTGTAGTGTCGTCTGCAAACCTTATGATTGAGTTGGAGGCGTGCATGGCCACGCAGTCGTGGGTGAACAGGGAGTACAAGAGAAGGCTCAGAACGCACCCTTGGGGCCCCAGTGTTGAGAATCAGCGGGGTGGAGATGTTGTTACCTAACCTCACCACCTGGGAGCGGCCCGTCAGGAAGTCCAGAACCCAGTTGCACAGGGCGGGGTCGAGACCCAGGGTCTCTTGATGATGAGTTTGGAGGGTACTATGGCGTTAAATGCTGAGCTGTAGTCGATGAACAGCATTCTCAAATAGGTAATCCTCTTGTCCAGATGGGTTAGGGCAGTGTGCAGTGGTTGCGATTGCGTCGTCTGTGGACCTATTGGGCGGTAAGCAAATTGGAGTGGGTCTAGGGTGTCAGGTAGGGTGGAGGTGATATGGTCCTTGACTAGTCTCTCAAAGCACTTCATGATGACGGAAGTGAGTGCTACGGGGTGTTTGTCACGACTCCCGCCGAAGTTGGCACCCCCGCCTGTTCGGGTGGTGCTCGGCAGTCGTCGTCACCGGCCTACTAGCTGCCACCGATCCCTGCCACCGATCCCTCCCTTCCCTTTTCGGTTAGTTTTGTCTCATTTGTTACACCTGTTCCTATTTTGTGTGTGTTTGATTTTCTTCCCTATTTAGCGTATGGAACCCGCCCCTTTGTTGTGCGGGATTATTTTGATGTTCACGTTGTATTGTTGGTGTTGTTAGTGCTCTGGACCTTGTTACACATTGTTTTGGGTTGGTCAGTGTTTGCGCACTTCGTGTTGGGCATTTCATTTTGGTGCCGTATTAAAGTGCACTTTTCCCCTGGACCTCTCTGCTCTCTGCACCTGATTCCTCGCTACACACCTAGCCAGCCGTGACAGAATCCCACACCTACAATATATGGAATCAGCAGGAGCAGCCACACCTCCTCTCCCATCGATGGAGGAGAGGGTCCTCCATCACACCACCGTTCTTCACCGGCTTGGGTCCGCCATGGATCAGATGATGGAGAGGATGGACCGATGGGAGAGGAGTGGCCTTCCCACCTCATCTCCAGCGCCCCCTCCACCAGCACCACCTACCCCTGATTCAGCATCCGGCTCCGGGGCCCTGCGTCTGGCGCTCCCCAGGGAGAATGATGGGAGGGCGGCTGGGTGTCAGGGGTTCCTCCTCCAACTGGAATTATACCTAGCTACCGTCCGTCCGACTCCCTCAGGGGAGGAGAGCGTGTCTGACGGGGCGAGCCCTGGAGTGGGCATATGCAGTGTGGAATGGCCCAGACTCGGCGAGGGATCACTATCCCGAGTTCACCCGCCGATTCCGGGCTGTGTTCTATCACCAACTGGAGAGCGGAGCGGAATCATTTCACGGGGCGCATTTCTTCACAAAACTGGACCCGAGGAGTATGTATAACCTGGTGCATATCCGGGGAGGAGATGAGTGGAAAACCGCATTTAGCACTACATCTGGCCATTATGAATACCTCGTCATGCCATATGGGTTGAGAAATGCTCCAGCCATCTTCCAATCTTTTGTAGACAAAATTCTCAGAGATCGATGACATCTTGATCTATTCTGCCACACGCGCCGCGCATGTGTCTCTGATGCGTAAGGTACTTGGGCGACTGCTGGAGCATGACCTATATGTCAAGGCTGAGAAATGTGTGTTCTCCAAACAAGCCGTTTCTTTCCTGGGTTATCGCATTTCCACCTCCGGGGTGGTGATGGAGTGTGACCGCGTTACAGCCGTGCGTAATTGGCCGACTCCGACCATGGTAAAAGAGGTGCAGCGGTTTTTAGGGTTTGCCAATTACTACCGGAGGTTTATCCGCGGTTTTGGTCAGGTGGCTGCTCCCATTACCTCACTGCTCAAGGGAGGACTGGCGCGCTTGCACTGGTCAGCAGAGGGGGGCAGAGCTTTCAGTCGTCTGAAGGAGCTGTTCACCAATGCGCCAGTGTTGGCGCATCCGGACCCCTCTTTAGCATTCATAGTGGAGGTGGACGCGTCCGAGGCTGGGGTAGGGGCCGTGCTGTCCCAGCGCTCGGGCGCGCCACCAAAGCTCCGCCCTTGTGCTTTTTTTTCCGAAGAAGCTTGGTCCGGCGGAGCAAAACTATGAGGTGGGGGACCGGGAGTTGTTAGCTATAGTCGAGGCTCTGAAGGTGTGGAGACATTGGCTTGAGGGGGCTAAGCACCCTTTTCTCATCTGGACTGACCATCGTAATCTCGAGTATATCCGGGCAGTGAGGAGAATGAATCCGCGTCAGGCTAGATGGGCCATGTACTTTGCCCGGTTCCGCTTCACCATCTCTTACAAGCCAGGCTCCCAGAACACAAAAGCTGAAGCGCTGTCCCGCCTGTATGATACCGAGGAGCGGTCCATCGAGCCGACCCCCATCATTCCACCTTCACGTCTCATTGCACCGGTGGTATGGGAGGTGGACGCGGAGTTAGAGAGGGCATTACGGTTGGAGCCTGCCCCCTGTCGCGGGGGCTCAGTACGTGCCGTGGGGTGTCCGTGACAGGCTGATTCGTTGGGCTCATACTCTACCCTCCTCGGGTCATCCTGGCATTGGGGGGACAGCGCAGAGTCTTAGGGGGAGATACTGGTGGCCCACGTTGGCGAAGGACATGAGGTTTTATGTCTCCTCCTGCTCGGTATGCGCTCAGAGCAAGGCTCCTCGACACCTGCCTAGAGGGAAGTTACAGCCCCTCCCCGTTCCACAACGGCCGTGGTCACACTTGTCAGTGGACTTCCTCACCGACCTTCCCCTGTCCCATAGACATACCGCGATCCTGGTCGTTGTGGATCGGTTTTCTAAGTCATGCCGTTTCATCCCGTTGCCCGGTCTCCCTACGGCACTGCGGAATGCGGAGGCTCTGTTTACTCATGTCTTCCGGCACTACGGGGTGCCGATGAGGACATCGTCTCTGATCGGGGTCCCCAGTTCACGTCCAGAGTTTTGAGGGCGTTTATGGAGAGGCTGGGGGTCTGGTCTTCAGATGAAGAAGAAAACCCCTAAGCTGAAAGAGAGACAAGAACAGCAAAATAACATGGTCCTTGTCATCATATGACAACTAGGGCAGGATGGCAGCACAAAATGTCACAAGGATGACTCAGGGCCCACAAGACATGCAGTTGCTCATGCCCAGGACATCGACTCAACATTCTACATGGTCATCACAACAGCCATCGTTTCTGTAAATATGGAGACAACTGGAAAAGGATGGATGAGTTTGACCTGCGTGCCTACATAGGGCTGTGAATCTTAGCGGGTGTGCATAGGTCCCAAGGCGAGGCTACGTGTAGTCTCTGGGATGCAGAGAGTGGAAGGGAGATTATCCGTGCCACGATGCCACTGAAAGTCTTTCACACTTTCTCAAGAATGCTACGATTTGACAACTATGAGTCAAGACCTGCAAGATGTGTGAGGGACAAACTGGCGGCCATAAGAGAGATTCTGGGAGAAGTGGGTGGAGCGCCTGCCATACCTCTACAACCCTGGGCCTGAGGTGAATGAGCAACTGGTTCCATTCAGAGGTACATTTATATTTACATATCTGTAATGTAAGGGATTTACACTGTTAGTTGTATTATGTATTGCTGTAATATCATTGATTTTCGTGATTGTTTTCTGTGACACTGATACTAATTACTGATAGTAATCACTTTTGACAAAAGGTTGCTGTCCTTTCCGGCAGTATGTGCCCAGCAAGCCAGCAAAGTATGATATCAAGATATGGGTGGCCTGTGACGCACAATCCAGCTATGCTTGGAAGATGCACGACAACAGAGGGAAGCCGACTGGTAGAGGCCCGGAGAAGAACCAGGGGATGCGGGTTGTGCTTGATGTGACAGATGGACCGAGGGGGCACAATCCAACGTGTGACAATTTCTTCACCTCTTATGAACTCAGCCAGCAGCTCCTGAAGAGGAAGATCACCATGGTTGGCACAGTTAGAAAGAACAAGCCTGAGCTCCCCCCTGCATTCCCCCCAACAACGGGGAGAGAGGCCTTTTCATCAAAGTTTGCCTTCACCCCCACCACCACTCTAGTTTCTTACCTTCCAAAGAGGAACAAGAACATGGTCCTCCTGAGCACACTGCACAAAACGGCTGAGATCAGTGATCGTGAGGACAGGAAGCCAGCCATCATCCTGGATTACGACCACAACAAAGGAGGCATGGACAACCTGGACAAGGTGATTGGAACTTACAGTTGCAGGAGGATGACTGCCCGCTGGCCCCTGGTCATCTTTCATAACATCATTGATGTATCCTCATACAATGCCTTTGTGATATGGAACAAGATCAACCCTACCTGGATGCTTGATAAGGGGAACAAGAGGATGGTGTTCTTGGAGCAGCTGGGAAAGGCACTTGTAACCCCACACATTCAAAGAAGGGAGCGCCTCCCCCGCACAGCAGCCTCTGCAGCGCTTGTGAAAGCTGTACAGGGGGCTAAATCTTGTCCTGATCCACCTGATGCTGCAGCTGGGGTAGGTAAGAGGAGGAGTTGCCATTTCTGCCCCCGAAAGAAGGACCATTAAACAAATACTATGTCCTGCACATGTAAGAAATACATCTGCAAAGTCCATGTACACACACTTGAATACTGTCCTAATGTGCTAGTTAGAGTTGATTGATTTATGTTCTTCACATTTTTGTTTTGTATCTATTATCTTATTTTATTCTTATTTATTGTTGTTGTTCATACACCTTGAGCATATCACTATGTTGACAAAAAGTTCAAGACTGTTATTGTTTCTCTTCAATAAAATGCATTCAAAACAACTTTCTGCATGTTTCTGCTACTTTCTTAGGCTATACGAGTGCTATGTCTTGCAACACAAAATATGTTTATACCTATGCAGTACCTTTGGTAATAATAAAAATAATAATAATAATAATACATCTCTACTTTAGTAAAGAAAAAAATTATGACAGGTGTGTTGTAATAAAAACGAGTGGTGTTCACTTATTAAATGCAGTCTTTCTGCATTGTTAAGAGGGAAAACCCAGATATTCACAAAGTTTGTGATGAATGACAGGTTGCTTCTTCATGTAAAATAGATTTGGGGTTTGAAATTAAATTAAGCTGCTTTATTTTAGGGATTTAGTGAAGGCAGGTAATTTTTTTACCCTTAGGACAAGTGGAGTATACAGAATGTTAAGGCGACACAAGGGTTAAATCTGCTTGACCTCATTTCTACCATCATGTTACATGTGCAACCAGAGGGAAAAAAAACTCGAGACCACTTTTACTCCATACACAGAGATGTGTACAAAGCTCTCTTACCCTCCATTTAGCAAATGTGACCGTAACTATATCCTCCTGATTCCTGCTTACAAGCAAAAAAAGCAGGAAGTACCAGTGACTAACTCAATACAGAAGTGGTCAGATGACGCAGATGCTAAACTACAGGACTGTTTTGCAAGCACAGACTGGAATATGTTACGGGATTCTTCCGATGGCAATGAGGAGTACACCACATCAGTCACTGGCTTCATCAATAAGTTCATCGATGACATCGTCCTCAAACAGGCAAAGTGTTAATACAGGACTAAGATTGAATCGTACTACACCGTCTCCGATGCTCGTCGGATGTGGCAGGACTTGCAAACTGTTACGGACTACAAAGTGTAGCACAGCCGCGAGCTACCCAGTGACACGAGCTTAAAAGATGAGCTAAAATAATTCTATGCTCGCTTTGAAGCAAGCAACACTGAAGCATGCATGAGAGCACCAGCTGTTCTTGATGACTGTGTGATCACGCTCTCTGCAGCCAATGTGAGTAAGACCTTTAAATAGGTCAACAATCACAAGGCCGCAGGGCAGACTACCATGACGTGTACTCTGAGCATGCGCTGAACAACTGGCAATTGTCTTCACTGACATTTTCAACCTGTCCTTGACCTAGTCTATAATACCAACATGTTTCAAGCAAACCACCATAGTCCCTGTGCTTGAGAACACCAAGGTAACCTGCCTGAATGACTACCGACCCGTAGCACTCACATCTGATGCCATGAAGTGCTTTGAAAGGCTGGTCATGGCTCACATCAACACCATTATCCCAGAAACTATAGACCCACTCCAATTCACATAACGCCCAAATAGATCCACAGATGACGCAATCTCATTTGCACTCCACACTGCTCTTTCCCACCTGGACAAAAGGAACACCTATGTGAGAATGGTGTTCATTAACTACAGCTCAGCATTCTACACCATAGCGCCCACAAAGCTCATCACTAAGCTAAGGTCCCTGGGACTAAACACCTCCCTCTGCAACTGGATCCTGGACTCTCTCCCTGATCCTGGACTCCCAGTTGGTAAGGGTAGGTAACAGTACATCTGCCACACTGATCCTCAACACGGGGGCCCCTCAGGGGTGCGTGCTAAATCCCCTCCTGTATTCCCTGTTCACCCATGACTGCATGGCCAAGCACGACTCCAACATCATCATTAAGTTTGCCAACGACACAACAGTGGTAGGCCTGATCGCCGACAACGATGAGACAGTCTATAGGGAGTGTGGTGCCAGGATAACAACATCTCCCTCAGCGTGATCAAGACAAAGGAGATAATTGGAGACTACAGGAAAAGGAGGGCAGAAAAGTTTCTACAGCTGCACCAGCGAAAGCATCCTGACTGGTTGCATCCTGGTATGGCAACTGCTCAGCCTCCGACCGCAAGGCACTACAGAGAATAGTTCGTACGGCCCAGCTTCCTGCCATACAGGACCTCTATACCAGGCGGTATCAGAGGAAGGCCCTAAATATTGCTAAGACTCCAGTCACCCTAGTCATAGACTGTTCTCTCTGCTACTACACGGCAAGTGGTACCAGAGCACCAAATCTAGGTCCAAAATGCTTCTTAACAGCTTCTACCCACAAGCCATAAGATCCCTGAACAGCTAATCAAATGGCTACCCAGACTGTTTGCATTGACCCTCAACCCCCCACACCCTCATTTTTATGCTGCTGCTCTGTTGATTATCTATTTCTTTGTAACTTTACCTCTACCTATATGACCTCAAATACCTCGACTAACCTGTGTCCCCGCACATTAACTCTGTACCTGTACCCCCTGTATGTAGCCTTGCTACTGTTATTTTATTGTTGCTTTTATTTCAGCTTGTATAGTAAATACTTTCTTAACACTTATTTTTCTGAAAACTGCATTGTTGTTTATGGGCTTGTAAATAAGCATTCCACTTTTGTATTCGGCGCATGTGACAAATAACATTAGATTTTTTTGAACAACAGCAGTCAATCACCCAAATTAACTGGTTAACATTGCCTAGCTTGCTAGCTACTTCCAGACATAAATGAGAGAACAGCTCACTGACAATTTTACTCACCCTAGAAGAGCTGATTGGGCTGTTTTTATGTTATTCAGAGCATTGGTGACTGCAACTGTGCTGCTGACAACAATTTACGTTTTTTTACCAACGTTTACAGACACCGGCCATAATCATTGGGTGTTGAGCGTTTGTAAATTTGTCAGTTATTCTACGTTCTGGCACACTCAGACGGGAGTAGATAGCCAGAGCTAATATACCAGCTATGTCTATCAACAGATGTCGCAGTGACGTTCTATTAAAATGGTTACTTACATAGTGGAGTCTTTTGTTAAGAAATGCTAAGTAAGTAAGCTAGGTAAACAATGAACCATAATCCCAACTCATGACGTTACTACCCTGCATGAATCTGCTAACTAGCTAACATTAGGCTATAACTAGCAAAGCAAATGGCTCTGAGATATGAATAATATTACTACACAGATACACGTAACTTAGCTAGCTGACCTAACAACTGCAGTCAAGCACCCATAGGTAGGCCTATCCATATAACCCATGGCATATAGGATATACCCTACTCTCTTCATCTGCAAACAGGCTTTCACAGCTTTGATTATCAGAGGACAGAAAACATCATAAAGAAAAAGGCTTCATTATACTCAAATTAGACAGCACTGAATATTATATTGCAATCATTTACAATCAAGATAGCTAGCTAATAGAACATTAGCTGATTACATTTAATTCACTTAGCTAAACAGTGTGTAAAGTTAGCTAGATATCTAGCTAGCAGCTCAATTGAGTTAGCCTATAAAGTGGCCTAATGTAGCCATCTAGCTAGCTAGCTAATAATAGATAATCGTTTTACATTTTAAAAATGTATTTACTTACTTGAATAGGTTCTTCCACTGCCTCCATTGTTTGGGTCCTTACAAAAACATAATAATGGGCAATCTT
Source organism: Oncorhynchus clarkii lewisi (assembly GCF_045791955.1). Taxonomy (NCBI): domain Eukaryota; kingdom Metazoa; phylum Chordata; class Actinopteri; order Salmoniformes; family Salmonidae; genus Oncorhynchus; species Oncorhynchus clarkii. The sequence continues at coordinate 29,696,667 of NC_092174.1, forward strand.
CACAATATTTTGGGGGGAAGCAAAGCGCAACCAGCAGCCATGTGGACGAATGGAGACAATGAAAAAAGTGTTTGTCTCATGAGCGGTTTAGAACATATAAATTGCAGGCTGTCGGCCACAAGTAGCATAGTCAACAACTACCCGGACGGAAAACAGTGATGCATATAACACACAGCATCCCTTCTATGGGCGTGTGGGGGGAAGGTTCTTGAAACTCAATCAAAATCTTGCCGCTGGGAGCCAGGAGGGCCATTCAAACCGTTTCTGCAAAACAACATTCTCCAGATCCCCAAGGGAGCTGTGACAACGATGAGATTTTGGAGGTATGGCAACACAGGATGAGATTTGCCCTAATGAGAAATGTTTCAACCTCCACAAAAAAATGTCCATTCATTATAATTCACATAATAATTTACATTTCCTGTTGCTGGCTCAAAGTAATATCCTACACCTGTTCGCATCTGGTTGTGAGTTGTGCTAAGGTATTTGCTGTGAAGACAAGGAAAACTTTGTTTGAGCTCAAATGCTGGTCTGCTATGTGATAGTAGTGGAATCTTTGAGTCAGTTAGGTGTCTGAGCAAAGTGGTGAACAATCAACAATTTGGAGCAACTACCAACTCATATCACTCAATGCATTTGACACCAATGAGAATGAGAATCAATAGTTAGTAAACACATATGTATGATTAATGATAGGTGGATTTTAGCCTTACTAGTCATACACTATATACAGTGCATTCGGAAAGTATTCAGACCCCTTGACTTTTTCCTAATTTTGTTACGGTGCAGTCTTATTCTAAAAATGTATTAAATTACAAATTGTCCTCATCAATCTACATCCAATTCCCCATAATGACAAAGCCAAAACAGGTTTTTAGAAATGTTTGCAAATGTATAAAAAATAAAAACAGAAATACCTTATTTACATAAGTATTCAGACCCTTTGCTATGAGACTCGATATTGAGCTCAGGTGCATCCTGATTCCATTGATCATCCTTGAGATGTTTCTACAACTTGAATGGAGTCCACTTATGGTGATTTCAATTGATTGCACATGATTTGCAAAGGCACACACCTGTCTATATAAGGTCCCACAGTTGACAGTGCATGTCAGAGCAAAATCCAAGCCAGAGCAAAATCTTGTTTCACATGACAGCCCACTTGCAGTTTGCCAAAATGGACCTAAAGCATCTCAGACCATGAGAAACAAGATTCTCTGGTCTGATGAAACCAAGATTAAACTCTTTGGACTGAATGCCAAGCGTCCCGTCTAGAGGGAACCTGGCACCATCCCTATGGTGAAGCATGGTGTTGGCAGCATCTTGGTGTGGGGTTGTTTTTCAGCGGCAGGTGCTGGGAGACTAGTCAGAATTGAGGCAAAGATGAACGGAGCAAAGTACAGAGAGATTGAAACCTGCACCAGAGCACTCAGGTCCTCAGACTGGGGTGAAGGTTTACCTTACAACAGGACAACAACCCTAAGCACACAACCAAGACAACGCAGGAATGGCTTTGGGACAAGTCTCCGAATGTTCTTGAGTGGCCCAGCCAGAGCCCGGACTTGAAGCCAATCGAACATCTCTGGAGAGACCTGAAAATAGCTGTGCAGCGAAGCTCTCCATCCAACCGGACAGAGCTTGAAAGGATCTGCAGAGAAGAATGGGAGAAAGAAAAACAAATACAGGTGTGCCAAGTTTATAGCTTCATACCTAAGAAGACTCAAGGCTATAATTGCTGCAAAAGTGCTTCAACAAAGTACTAAGTAAAGGGTCTCAATACTTATGTAAATGTGATGTTTCATTTTTGTAATTTTTATACATTTGCAAACATTGAAAAAAACAGTTTTTGCTTTGTCATTATGGGGGATTGTGTGTAAATTGATGACGTAAAAAACGATTTAATACATAGTGGGTGTGCACGTCACGGGTGTGGCGTGCACACGTCCAGCTCCATGGTAAGGCGTGCCCACGCCCGGCCCCGTGGTGTGGTGTGCTATTTCAGCCACACCCGTTTCTGACAGGTGTATAAAACCGAGCACACAGCCATGCAATGTCCATAGAGAAGCATTGGCAGTAAAATGGCCTTACAGAAGAGCTCAGTGGCTTTCAACGTGGGACAGTCATATTATGCCACCTTTACAACAAGTCAGTTCGTCAAATTTCTGCCTTGCTAGAGCTGCCTGGTCAACTGTAAGTGCTGTTATTGAAGTGGAATCGTCTAGGAGCAAAAACGGCATAGCCGAGAAGTAGCAGGCCATAAGAGCTCACAGAACAGGACCGCAGAGTGCTGAAGTGCGTGGCACATAAAAATCTTCTGTCATCGGTTGCAACAATCTCTACCGAGTTCCAAACTGCCTCTGGAAGCAATGTCAGCACAAGAACTGTTCAATGGGAGCTTCATGAAATGGGTTTCCATGGCCAAACAGCCGCATACAAGCCTAAGATTAAAATGTGCAGTGCCAAAGGTCGGCTGGAGTGGTGTAAAGCTCGCCGCCATTGGACTCTGGAGCAGTGGAAACACGTTCTCTGGAGTGATGAATAACGCTTTACCATCTGCCAGTCCAACGGACCAATCTGGGTTTAGGGGATGCCAGGGGAGTGCTACCTACCCCAACCCAATGCATAGTGCCAACTGTAAAGTTTGGCGGAGGAGGAATTATGGTCTGGGACTGTTTTTCACTTTAAAAAAAAAGATTCCTTCAGAAGAAATATCATCAAAATATATACATACATATAAATAATAATGGAGAATGTGTTTCTTTCATTGGCTTACATACTTAGGGAGTGTGAAAAGCCCTGGAGATCCCATAGCAGTGTTTCTAGGGGGATTGGATAAACATAGATCTGTGTAGAAGCCTTATACTCTTGGCAGAGCTGATGATCTCGCGATTGCATCGGGGGAATTGGTGCACTTGCCAGGAGAGATGCAGGGTTAGCAACATTTTATTCTGAGAGGAAATTCCTTCTATTTCTCCATTATTCATCATGTTCTCTGAGGGGTTGGACGCTCTAAATGCTCTAGCAGAGACGAGTCCGAATAAAAACGATTCATCCCCATAGATATCCAACCAGGAAAGAAACGCATATCATATGTGAAAGTTGAAGGACATATGGGATACACACTTCCTATTGACTTCATCACTCAATAGTTGTACAATGCCCTCTTCAGAGGACGTGAATGGACCTACAGTGTAGAAGAATCTGGGCTAAGTATTGAAAAACAAGGACTATAACAGTCTTCCCCCCACCGGACTTCCACATGTTATTTGCATCAGGGAGGCATGAAATATTGACCAGTTGGACGAGTGGAGAGGCTGTGCTTTCTCACAAAATCCACAGGTAGCCTACATTAAATGAAATGGCAGGCTTCAACAAATTAGGTACATCAAATCAAATCAAATGTTATTGGTCACACACATATTTAGCAGATGTTATTGCGGGTGTAGCGAAATGCTTGTGTTCCTAGCTCCAACAGTGTAATAATATCTAACAATTCACAACAATACACACAAATCTAAAATAAAATAATGGAAATAAGAAATATATAAAAATTAGGTTGAGCAATGTCGGAGTGGCATTGACTAAAATACAGTAGAATATAATACAGTATATACATATGAAATGAGTAAAGCAGTATGTAAACATTATTAAAGTGACTAGTGTTCCATTATTAAAGTGACCAGTGATTCCATGTCTATGTAAACTCAGCAAAAAAAGAAAGGTCCTCTCACTGTCAACTGCGTTTATTTTCAGCAAACTTAACATGTGTAAATATTTGTATGAATATAACAAGATTCAACAACAGACATAAACTGAACAAGTTCCACAGACATGTGACTAACATAAATGGAATAATGTGACCCTGAACAAAGGGGGAGTCAAAATCAAAAGTAACAGTCAGTATCTGGTGTGACCACCAGCTGCATTAAGTACGGCAGTGCATCTCCTCCTCATGGACTGCACCAGATTTGCCAGTTCTTGCTGTGAGATGTTACCCCACTCTTCCACCAAGGCACCTGCAAGTTCCCAGACATTTCTGGGGAGAATGGCCCTAGCCCTCACCCTCCAATCCAACAGGTCCCAGATGTGCTCAATGTGATTGAGATCTGGGCTCTTCGCTGGCCATGGCAGAACACTGACATTCCTGTCTTGCAGGAAATCACGCACAGAACGAGCAGCATGTTTGGTGGCATTGTCATGCTGGAGGGTCATTGGGCGTTCCTGGTGTAACTCGGGCAGTTGTTGTTGCCATCCTGTACCTGTCCCGCAGGTGTGATGTTCGGATGTACCAATCCTGTGCGGGTGTTGATACAGCGATCCTGTGCGGGTGTTGGTCTGCCACTGCAAGGACGATGAGCTGTCCAACCTGTCTCCCTGTAGCACTGTTTTAGGTGTCTCACAGTACGGACATGGTAATTTAATGCCCTGGCCACATCTGCAGTCCTCATCACTCCTTGCAGAATGCCTAAGGCACGTTCACGCAGATGAGCAGGGACCCAGGGCATCTTCCTTTTGGTGTTTTTCAGAGTCAGTAGAAATGCCTCTTTAGTGTCCTGAGTTTTCATAACCGTTCCTACCGCCTACCGTTCCACAGGTGCATGTTCATTAATTGTTTATGGTTCATTGAACAAGCATAAATCCTTTACAATGAAGATCTTTGAAGTTATTTGGATTTTGTGATGGCTATTTAACAGTCTGATGGCCTTGAGATAGAAGCTGTTTTTCAGTCTCTCGTCCCCAGCTTTGATGCACTTGTACTGACATCGCCTTCTGGATGATAGCTGGGTGAACAGGCCGTGGCTCGGGTGGTTGATGTCCATGAGGATCAGGTGCTGTAGGTGTCCTGGAGGGCAGGCAGTGTGCCCCCTGTGATCCGTTGGGCAGACCGCACCACCCTCTGGAGAGGCCTGCGGTTGCGTGCGGTGCAGTTACCGAAGCAGGCGGTGATACAGCCCGACAGGATGCTCTCAATTGTGCAGGGAGTACAGGAGGGGGCTGAGTACGCACCCTTGTGGGGCCCCTGTTTTTAGGATCAGTGAAGTGGGGGTGTTGTTTCCTACCTTTATCACCTGGGGGCGGCCCATCAGGAAGTCCAGGACCCAGTTGCACAGGGCAGAATTCAGACCCAGGGCCCCGAGCTTGATGATGAGCTTGGAGGGTACTATGGTGTTGAAGGCTGAGATATAGTCAATTAACAGCATTCTTACATAGGTATTCCTCTTGTCCAGATGGGATAGGGCAGTGTGCATGGCGATTGCATCGTCTGTGGATCTATTGGTGCGGTAAGTAAATTGAAGTGGGTCTAGGGTGTCAGGTAAGGTAGAGGTGATCCTTAACTAGCCTCTCAAAGCACTTCATGATGAAGAAGTGAGTGCTACGGGGCTATAGTAATTTAGTTCAGTTACCTTTTCTTTCTTGGGTACAGGAACAATGGTGGAGATCTTGAAGCATTAGGGGATAGCAGACTGGGCTAAGGAGAGATTGAATATGTCCGTAAACACTCCAGCCAGCTGGTCTGCGCATGCCCTGAGGACGCGGCTAGGGATGTCATTTGGGCCGGGCAGCCTTGCGAGGGTTAACACACTTAAATGTCTTACTCACGTCGGCTAGAACGAGAGGTCACAGTCCTTGGGAGCGGGCCGCATTGAAGGCACTGTTTTTTCCTCAAAGTGAGTGAAAGAAGGTGTTTAGCTTGTCTGGGAGCAAGACGTCGGTGTCCACAACGTGGCTGGTTTTCCCTTTGTAATCCGTGATTGTCTGTAGGCCCTGCCACAGATGTCTCGTGTCTGAGCCATTGAATTCCTACACCACTTTGTCTCTGTACTGATGTTTTGCCTGTTTTATTGACTTACAGAGGGAATAACAACACTGTTTATATATGACCATACTCCCAGTCACCTTGCCATGGTTAAATGCGCTTTCAGTTTAGCACGAATGCTGCCACCTATCCACGGTTTCTGGTTTGGGTAGGTTTTAATAGTCACAGTGGGAACAACATCCCCTAAAAACTTCCTGACCATGTCCGTGTATACATCAATGTTATTATCCAAGGCTACCCAGGACATATCCCAGGTTGAAACAATCTTGGAGCATGGATTCCGATTAGTTAAACCAGCGTTGAAAAGATCTTAGCACGGGTACTTCCTGTTTGAGTTTCTGCCTATAGGAAGGGAGCAGCAAAATGGAATCATGTTCTGGGCGGGTAGGGCCTTGTAGGCATCCCGGAAGAGAAAATAGCAGTGGTCGAGTGTTGTCTCAGCGCGAGTGCTACAGTCAATGTGTTGATAGAACTTTGGTAGCGTTTTCCTCAAATTTGCTTTGTTAAAATCCCTAGCTACAAAAAAATGCTGCCTCAGGATATGTGGTTTCCAGTTTGCATAAAGTCCAGTGTAGTTCCTTGAGGGCCGCCGGTGAGTCGGCTTGAGGGGTATATACACGGCTGTGACTGTAACTGAAGGATAAATATCTTGGGAGGTAATACGGTCAGCATTTGATTCTGAGGTATTCTAGGTCAAGTGAACAAAAGGACTTGAGTTTCTGTACGTTATCACAATCACACCACAAGTGGTTAATCATAAAACATAAAACGCCCTTCTTTTTCCGGAGAGTTCTTTATTCCTGTCTGTGCGATGTACTGAGAGCCCAGCTAGCTGTATTGACGGGTACAGTATATCCAGAGAGAGCCATGATTCTGTGAAACAGAGTATGTTATTGTCCCTGATGTCTCTCTGGAAGGAAATCCTCGCCCTGAGCTCGTCTACTTTATTGTGCAGAGACTGAACATTAACAAATAATATACTCTGAAGCGATGGATGGTGTGCCTGCCTCCTAAGTCAGACTAGAAGTCCACTCCGAATACCTCTTCTCCGCCGGTGGTGTGTTGGAACAGCCTCTGGGATAAGTTAAATTGCCCTTGGGGGTGCGAACAAAGGATCCAACTCGGGAAAGTCATATTCCTGGTCATAATTCTGGTGAGTTACTGCCGCTCTGATATCCAAAAGTTAGTTTCGGATGTATGTAATAACTCAACCGGCTGTATGTAAGAACAACAAAGGGCACGATAAGGTTCAACATGGTAAACATTAATACTGTATGACACAATTTACCGCAAACATCTACACAAAATAAAAACATTGGTGAAATTCTATACCCACTTTAGCGTTTAGCCAATTAGTAAACATGGAATCGTCTCTCTACAAGATCATTGACTATGAGACAATTATTAGGTTGTTTCTATGCCCTGCCTGTAGCCTGTTGGAAAGTCTGATCAATCAGGGGGTTCAGATGGATGGCGATGGGGACGGTGAGGCTGCAGTTTGCAGTCCATAGCAGATCCTGCTAAAGTTTGTCCAGTAAAGATTATCCAGCTGTCCCAAGGATTAGGCTTTGTGCTTACGTGATTAGGCCACATGGCACTGTGGCTAGACCAGGCGCCTCTGGCCCACCCCGGGAATGTGAGATGGGAGATGGGATGGGTGATGCCATCATGGGATGAGATGGGATGGGCAGGATTGGGCACAACACACCATGAGGCTGGGCATGGGCACACTAAAGGCCATCCATGGACAACCCTGGAGGTAGAGAAATACCAGCTCATGTAGGCAGAGAATTTACCCAGATGAACGTGTTGATTCTAATACAGTCCAAATTACCATAATAGCAAGTTCCCTTTGCAGCCGATTAAACATTGAATACATGCTCTCACTGAAGAGTAACTATTGGGAAGTCATTGATTTCTACAAAGCGGAACAACTTACAAGGTCTTGATGGGAACCATGGGAAAACTTTAAAACATGGGAAACAGTGACGTTAATAGGAATAACCCTGGCTTTCCACCGTATCCTCTTACCGAAATGTGTTCATGTTGGCTGGGTAGTGCTTGAATTGACTGACATGTGGAATGACAAACAGTGTGACAGCATGGTGTGTGCTGTGAGCACCCGAGGCCCTCCAGCTCAGAGCCTTGCACAGCTGCACATGGTTCAAGGAGTCCACACACACACAGTACCAGACACTATGGCTCAGAGTCAACAGAAATGCTGAACTCATGGGTCATAACCAGGCCTAGCTTAAGTAAGGTAGTTATTGCAGTAGCCCGTAAAACAGATATTCTAACACAAATATTCTCTGCTCAACCTGTGAGTGTGCAGTGCCTCTTACTTACTTGCTTTCTCTCTCCCTCTGCCTCTCACATTCTCTCTCTCTCTCTTTTTCTCTTCCTCCCTCTCTCTCACCCTCGCTATCTGTCTCACTCTCTCAATGACTCTCAGAATCTTTCTGGTATTCTATCAACAGTAGTAAACAATATTAAACAGTATTGCTGTATAAAGGAAACCTTTTCCCTTGTAGAGCTGCAGCAGAACAGGGATTTAGTGTCCGGGATGAAAGGCAGTGGGCAGACTGCCTTTCATCCCTCTGTCTCACCAGCTGTGCAATTCAAACAGTCTACTTAGTGAGCTACATTAATAGAGAACCTCACAGAGCACTGTCACATTTGTCCTCATTTGAGTCAATGTCAAAGTCCATGATGCCAATTCAAACACACTTTCAATTTACTGAATTAAATGTTGTCTTATTCATTGTCAACCAACAGTGTTATAGTTAATTATGTTGTTGTGCAAATAAGGGTCCATCCCCATTCGTTTTTTCTTTTCTTTTCCATTGTATTTTAACTTCGTAAGACATGCCAATAGTAAATGACATAATGAAACGTGGCAGAAATGTGAGTGAGTTTGAGGAATGCACTGAGTCCTACAACCCTACAGCACTAGCTACTGCTGTAATCCCAACCACAAATGCTAGATAGTTTGCCTTAGTGCGAATTCCCACACTGGCTGGTTTTTGTCGGCAAGGCCAGTGTTTGCCAACCAAATTGAATCCCAGTGGATAGGGGGGTCTTGTTTAACCAAGAGGCACTTAAATATCTGTCACCAAGAACTCAACAAGTGTGGCTTGCTGGATTTCAATGGGAACCTCTCATAAAGGAGGGGGATCTATTCTAGAAGGACATGGAGAGAGGGGGCGGATCTCCATTTTGTGTGAATTTGATCATTTGTTGGCTGAGGTCGGCCCTTTAAGATCAGGGGGGTGAAATTCGTTAATCCATTGATTTTGCAGGAGTTAACACACTGGCCTGGTTCCAAGTGAGACTTAAGTCACAATGAGGACTGGGGGGGAGATATTGAGAGGAGATGGTGGGAAAGTTGAAATGCTGCTTTTCTTTAACAAAAAGAGGGAATTTGAAGATCAGTCTGAAGAGGAAATTGGAACGGTGGTCTGCGGTAGGTTTGTTTCACTATAAAACCAACTCCATGGATACTCCTCCTCATCTCCGCTACCTGATCAATGCAATGGAGTTGAACATGATTGTTACCGATTTAGTTCATGTACTTTATCTTTATTATCACAGGTTTACTTGGATAAGACGATTAAGATATGAATGGTAAGGTATTAGACAATTTTGCCAGACTGTAATCAAGGTTAACTAAACTATGTTGGACTAAACAACATGTCAGAAAGACAAATTGACTGAGGAAAAAACCAAGCAGTCATACATTGCCATCTCTTATAAATATTTATTGTTAAATCATCTTGTTAAACCACCTAAGAGTATTTTCCATAGCGATGCAAAACATTCAAACATTGTCATCATCTGTATCAAACACACGTAGTGATAGATCATTTCATTTGGAGAGACTGTTAGGAACAAGGGGTGCATTGTCAAACGAGTTGACCCGGAGACGGATTGGGAGATTCTGGCGACGTGTTAAAACAGGAGAGCAAACACACACATAGCAGACCAGGACAAAGAGACATTCCTTGTGTCAGTGGTTCTTGTTTTCCTTCACAATGTTTTCAATTACGTTAGCAGACCTGTTGAGAGAGACAGGCGAGAATACCATGAAAAACCCCCTCACAAGCCTGACATTTACATGTATTTATGGATGTGCTGCAGTGACACAGGAATGGTCCTTCACCTTGACTTATTGAATTATGAAGACTCTGTCGACAGGTTGAGCAACTGTCTCCCTCGCTGTGTGTTCCCATGTATTCATTTTACTCATCCCTATTCCACAGCTGTCAGTGCCTTCTCTCTCTGTGCACTCCATTCTTCTGGCTGTAACCGGCTAGGACTGGGGCCAGGGGAGGTAGCTGGGTGCACCTTGCATTCTCTGATCACAATGACAGCGGGTCAAGATTTGGGTCAACTCCACATAAAACTAGTCACATGATCTGGCTGACAAATGAGGCCTGGTGGAGCCATTTTCTCAAGTTTGTTTTTATGTGGAATGAAGTGATGCCTCGATGTAACAAAGACTGTTGGAGGACTGGCTTTTTTAAAAATTCTGGATCTATGCACTCTATGAACTCTGAATACAGTAGAGTGGGCCTATACTTTAGTATGTCTAGATATTCAACATACAGTTTGAGTATTTACCTGGTACTTTCTGAAGGCATATTTACCTGGTAACAGGTTACATTGGTCCTACTTTCATCGCCATTAGATGGAGAAAAAATTCTACCTGAAAAGATCTCTGAAATCCAAGATGTTTCAAGTGAAGGGGGGATTTCAAAAACGTAGTACGATATTTCTACTGGCTGACTAAGAGGCTGAGCACACAGAGAGCACATATTTCCTCTAGTCAGGTGTCGACAGTTCACCACAGTACAACGTGCTGCACAGCTCATGACCAGGTGATGGACGACAGGAGTGTTACAGTGTTGTTTTAGAGTGCTGAGTGCGTACTCCAATGAACATGACCTATCTGACTGCTAACAACCTTGTACTGTATAACAGCCACTAATCTGCAGCTGTTTAAATTATAAGCCTATGATATGTCACTGTTTTTTAAAAGTATGCATATTGCATATAAAGGTCATGCAATGTATAGATTTATAAGTGCACTTATGATTTTGATGTTGTGCATTTGCAAAGAAAAATGTCGCAACTAGACGAGTTTCAGAAGAAAGTTCTCGGACCCACAAATGCTGATGCTCCAGATACTCAACTAGTCTAAAGAAGGCCAGTTGTATTGCTTCTTTAATCAGGACAACACCTTTCAGCTGTGCTAATATAATTGCCAAAGGATTTTCAATGATCAATTAGCCTTTTAAAATGAACACAGGAGTGAGGGTTGCTGATAATGGGACTCTATACGCCTACTGTTCTTTTATATTCTATAAAACAATCTGCTGTTTCCAGCTACAATAGTCATTTACAACATTAACAATGTCTACACTGTATTTCTGATCAACTTGATGTTATTTTAATGGACAAAAAAATAGATTTTTTTTCAAAAACAAGGACATCAAACTTTTGAACGGTAAAGTAATTTTGTAATTTAGGTGAACTATCCCTTTAAAAATAGGGGGAGGGGTCACCTAATAGCTTTTCACCATTTCTTTGGATTCCTCATGTCTAACTCCTTGTTAGAAAAAGGTTTGGTCCAAAAGGAATGTTAGGAACTCAATTTCTTCTATATTATGTGAATCCTATAAATTAAAATGGCTAATTTGGGTGCAATCAATTAGGTTAATTTCTCAGAGATTACATTAAATTTTAACAAAATAATGTTGCAGGATGCTAATCTAACAACAGAAACAATTTCAGAACTGAAATGGTGGGTGTTGAAATTCTCGTTCTTGCTTTTTGAAGTGGAACGACCCAATAGCTTTTGAAATGAACAACTACTGTGTTTATCTCACAGGTATTGCTTATCTTACTTTGGCATATCTGAAAACAGACACTGATTAATTATGTTGTACCGAATTCCAGGTAGGAGGCAGCTGACATATCCATCTTATGCTCCGGAATGAAACAAACAAACATCGTTCTAAATATGACTTCATCACTCCCACACATTGAGCTGACGGGAATGAATCGGTGCCAGTCTAGAGTCCCCTTTCTCCCCTCTGACTAAGACTGAGGCGCCCCAGTCATGGATCAAAGAACTGGAGAAGAAGCTAGTTCTCTCTTAACTGGCCTGTTCTAAATTCTCCCTTCACTAAAATTATTCCTCAGGGAATCAATGGGCCCATTCATTTGTAAGCTGCAGTTTGCTTGATGGTCCTAACCTCGATGTGAAACAGTAGACAGTAATGGGGAAACATAAAACATAATACTTGTGTGACCAGCTCGTCATTGGCTCTTCAGGCTGGTTTGTGCTAAGAATTTTGCCCGAGATAGAAGATTCAGTGCAGGGATTTCTGGGGTAACTGCCCTCCTAACGTTGGAGATGGAATCACAGAAACCAATTCGTTTGAATGCTGTGTTGCACTACACATGTGGAAGAATTCTGGACAGAGGGTTGATGGGAAGCGGGAGGGGTTTTTGATAGATGACACCACCATTTAAATAAACACCGTCGCCCACTAATTTACAGCATATTTCATCTTCTTTGTAAAAAAATTCAGGGATGGTGAAATATTTCCAGGATTATGTTTTGACAACCCTATTATCATGCCTTCCCCAAAATGTTGGTCTTGTTACATTTTTGGAGGAAACAAAACACTTTAGGATAATTTCATAATTGAATCCTATTCCCCTTATTTTGGATGTTTTGGTTTGGGTCTGCACCTTGAAACAACGAATCAAAGATTCAACCACAGGCATTTTTTCTCTTTCTGCATCCGACCTTTTGATTGAGATTCACAAAAATGTCTCAACATCTAAAACAGACTAGAGTATTTTGGAAAAACAAACATCTCTGTTTCAACTTCTAGCCTAATGCTCATCGAGAACCCTTTTTAACTCTTCCAGTAATTGTTTCTTCGGAGCCCAACTACAGCCCTTCACCCGAAGAGCTTAGCCTTTCACAGCAACATCTCCAATGTCTCGCCACAAGAACCTGGTGCTGGATCCCTCATTCACCCAATAGACCAGTAGACTCACGCTCAGCCAGAAACCTTTGGCTTCTTGGCTCCTCAAATCAATTATTACAGGCCTTCCCAGACTTTCCCAACTTCCTAAGAAAGAAAGAAAAAAGAAAGAAAGCGTCCCTCTCTCGTCTAATATGACGATCCCCAAAAATACCAGACCCAATTCCAAAAGAAATCGCCATACTCCTGACACTGTCGCCAAGGCAGAGTTTAAAAAAGCAGAATAAAATCAGAAACCGTCCATAGTCCATAAAGTACCTTTGTTAATGTAAAGAAATCCTGATGATCAGGCATTTACATTTTCCCATGAGGAATGTGAAGCTCGCGTGGAGTGGCACAGTAAAAATGAAAGCAGATTTAGTTAGTCTCAAGTGTTCACGGCAGACCTGCAGAGCAAATCAGCTTAATGTGGCTTAGCCTAAATATTTACAAATGCAGTGGTAATGGGCTACTCCCCTGGAGGTACCATCCTTCCCGGTGTCAATGAAAATTATAATCTATAAGAATAGAGAGGATACCAGACTTTTAATATCACAAAGACCACTGATACTGTACAGTGTTACAGACAAGTTCTTAAGGTTGTCACATTTCTGACAAGCAAATCAGGGTTCTAATAGAACACAACTGAGAATATCTGAGAAGTGATCAATTATAATATCCAAAAAGGACAACTTTGTTTCTCTCTCTCATAGTGTACTGTGGCTTCTATGTATAAATACTGTGCGAGGATGAAGAATGAGAACACCAATTGAATTGATACATTGTATTGACTGTGTCTGACGCAAAAATGTTAATTCTGGATGGCTGGTTCTGCATCATTGCAACATTCACACGTTCCATAATGTCTTGGTACCTTGGCTCTAGCAGCAGGGCTCCTACTCAGAGCTTGAATTTTATTTGGATACTATTACTGAGCCTTTGTTTGGACTTCAATGGAAGCTGATATGAGTTGTAAGGGGAGCCTAGCCTGTTGGTACAAGAGTCTCTTGAAAAGGTCAAACACTATGGTCTGTTTTTTTTAAGATCCCTTTGGGATGCTGGGTGAATGGTTTGAAGACCTCTTACCTGTAAGCAGTAAGGAACTAGTTGGTCAATAAGAAACAAGACAGTTTATCAGCCTATTTAAAAATATATATATATATATATATACAGTGCCTTGCGAAAGTATTCGGCCCCCTTGAACTTTGCGACCTTTTGCCACATTTCAGGCTTCAAACATAAAGATATAAAACTGTATTTTTTTGTGAAGAATCAACAACAAGTGGGACACAATCATGAAGTGGAACGACATTTATTGGATATTTCAAACTTTTTTAACAAATCAAAAACTGAAATATTGGGCGTGCAAAATTATTCAGCCCCTTTACTTTCAGTGCAGCAAACTCTCTCCAGAAGTTCAGTGAGGATCTCTGAATGATCCAAATCAAATCAAATCAAATCAAATCAAATCAAATTTTATTTGTCACATACACATGGTTAGCAGATGTTAATGCGAGTGTAGCGAAATGCTTGTGCTTCTAGTTCCGACAATGCAGTAATAACAAGTAATCTAACTAACAATTCCAAACTACTGTCTTGTACACAGTGTAAGGGGATAAAGAATATGTACATAAGGATATATGAATGAGTGATGGTACAGAGCAGCATAGGCAAGATACAGTAGATGGTATCGGGTACAGTATGTACAAATGAGATGAGTATGTAAACAAAGTGGCATAGTATAGTATAAAGTGGCTAGTGATACATGTATTACATAAGGATACCGTCGATGATATAGAGTACAGTATATACGTATGCGTATGAGATGAATAATGTAGGGTAAGTAACATTTATATAAGGTAGCATTGTTTAAAGTGGCTAGTGATATATTTACATCATTTCCCATCAATTCCCATTATTAAAGTGGCTGGAGTTGAGTCAGTGTCAGTGTGTTGGCAGCAGCCACTCAGTGTTAGTGGTGGCTGTTTAACAGTCTGATGGCCTTGAGATAGAAGCTGTTTTTCAGTCTCTCGGTCCCAGCTTTGATGCACCTGTACTGACCTCGCCTTCTGGATGATAGCGGGGTGAACAGGCAGTGGCTCGGGTGGTTGATGTCCTTGATGATCTTTATGGCCTTCCTGTGACATCGGGTGGTGTAGGTGTCCTGGAGGGCAGGTAGTTTGCCCCCGGTGATGCGTTGTGCAGACCTCACTACCCTCTGGAGAGCCTTACGGTTGAGGGCGGTGCAGTTGCCATACCAGGCGGTGATACAGCCCGCCAGGATGCTCTCGATTGTGCATCTGTAGAAGTTTGTGAGTGCTTTTGGTGACAAGCCGAATTTCTTCAGCCTCCTGAGGTTGAAGAGGCGCTGCTGCGCCTTCTTCACGATGCTGTCTGTGTGAGTGGACCAATTCAGTTTGTCTGTGATGTGTATGCCGAGGAACTTAAAACTTGCTACCCTCTCCACTACTGTTCCATCGATGTGGATAGGGGGGTGTTCCCTCTGCTGTTTCCTGAAGTCCACAATCATCTCCTTAGTTTTGTTGACGTTGAGTGTGAGGTTGTTTTCCTGACACCACACTCCGAGGGCCCTCACCTCCTCCCTGTAGGCCGTCTCATCGTTGTTGGTAATCAAGCCTACCACTGTTGTGTCGTCCGCAAACTTGATGATTGAGTTGGAGGCGTGCGTGGCCACGCAGTCGTGGGTGAACAGGGAGTACAGGAGAGGGCTCAGAACGCAACCTTGTGGGGCCCCAGTGTTGAGGATCAGCGGGGAGGAGATGTTGTTGCCTACCCTCACCACCTGGGGGCGGCCCGTCAGGAAGTCCAGTACCCAGTTGCACAGGGCGGGGTCGAGACCCAGGGTCTCGAGCTTGATGACGAGCTTGGAGGGTACTATGGTGTTGAATGCCGAGCTGTAGTCGATGAACAGCATTCTCACATAGGTATTCCTCTTGTCCAGATGGGTTAGGGCAGTGTGCAGTGTGGTTGAGATTGCATCGTCTGTGGACCTATTTGGGCGGTAAGCAAATTGGAGTGGGTCTAGGGTGTCAGGTAGGGTGGAGGTGATATGGTCCTTGACTAGTCTCTCAAAGCACTTCATGATGACGGATGTGAGTGCTACGGGGCGGTAGTCATTTAGCTCAGTTACCTTAGCTTTCTTGGGAACAGGAACAATGGTGGCCCTCTTGAAGCATGTGGGAACAGCAGACTGGTATAGGGATTGATTGAATATGTCCGTAAACACACCGGCCAGCTGGTCTGCGCATGCTCTGAGGGCGCGGCTGGGGATGCCATCTGGGCCTGCAGCCTTGCGAGGGTTAACACGTTTAAATGTCTTACTCACCTCGGCTGCAGTGAAGGAGAGACCGCATGTTTTCGTTGCAGGCCGTGTCAGTGGCACTGTATTGTCCTCAAAGCGGGCAAAAAAGTTATTTAGTCTGCCTGGGAGCAAGACATCCTGGTCCGTGACTGGGCTGGGTTTCTTCCTGTAGTCCGTGATTGACTGTAGACCCTGCCACATGCCTCTTGTGTCTGAGCCGTTGAATTGAGATTCTACTTTGTCTCTGTACTGGCGCTTAGCTTGTTTGATAGCCTTGCGGAGGGAATAGCTGCACTGTTTGTATTCGGTCATGTTACCAGACACCTTGCCCTGATTAAAAGCAGTGGTTCGCGCTTTCAGTTTCACACGAATGCTGCCATCAATCCACGGTTTCTGGTTAGGGAATGTTTTAATCGTTGCTATGGGAACGACATCTTCAACGCACGTTCTAATGAACTCGCACACCGAATCAGCGTATTCGTCAATGTTGTTATCTGACGCAATACGAAACATCTCCCAGTCCACGTGATGGAAGCAGTCTTGGAGTGTGGAGTCAGCTTGGTCGGACCAGCGTTGGACAGACCTCAGCGTGGGAGCCTCTTGTTTTAGTTTCTGTCTGTAGGCAGGGATCAACAAAATGGAGTCGTGGTCAGCTTTTCCGAAAGGGGGGCGGGGCAGGGCCTTATATGCGTCGCGGAAGTTAGAGTAACAATGGTCCAAGGTCTTTCCTCCCCTGGTTGCGCAATCGATATGCTGATAAAATTTGGGGAGTCTTGTTTTCAGATTAGCCTTGTTAAAATCCCCAGCTACAATGAATGCAGCCTCCGGATAAATTGTTTCCAGTTTGCAGAGAGTTAAATAAAGTTCGTTCAGAGCCATCGATGTGTCTGCTTGGGGGGGGATATATACGGCTGTGATTATGATCGAAGAGAATTCTCTTGGTAGATAATGCGGTCTACATTTGATTGTGAGGAATTCTAAATCAGGTGAACAGAAGGATTTGAGTTCCTGTATGTTTCTTTCATCGCACCATGTCACGTTAGTCATAAGGCATACGCCCCCGCCCCTCTTTTTACCAGAAAGATGTTTTTTCCTGTCTGCGCGATGCGTGGAGAAACCTGTTGGCTGCACCGCTTCGGATTGCGTCTCTCCAGTAAGCCACGTTTCCGTGAAGCAAAGAACGTTACAGTCTCTGATGTCCCTCTGGAATGCTACCCTTGCTCGGATTTCATCAACCTTGTTGTCAAGAGACTGGACATTGGCAAGAAGAATGCTAGGGAGTGGTGTGCGCTGTGCCCGTCTCCGGAGTCTGACCAGTAGACCGCCTCGTTTCCCTCTCTTTCGGAGTCGTTTTTTTGGGTCGCTGCATAGGATCCACTCCTTTGTCCTGTTTGTAAGGCAGAACACAGGATCCGCGTCGCGAAAAACATATTCTTGGTCGTACTGATGGTGAGTTGATGCTGATCTTATATTCAGTAGTTCTTCTCGACTGTATGTAATGAAACCTAAGATGACCTGGGGTACTAATGTAAGAAATAACACGTAAAAAAACAAAAAACTGCATAGTTTCCTAGGAACGCGAAGCGAGGCGGCCATCTCTGTCGGCGCCGGAAGTCCAATGTTGACCTAAATGACTAAATGACTAATGATGACAAATACAATCCACCTGTGTGTAATCACGTCTCCGTATAAATGCACCTGCACTGTGATAGTCTCAGAGGTCCGTCAAAAGCGCAGAGAGCATCATGAAGAACAAGGAACACACCAGGCAGGTCCGAGATACTGTTGTGAAGAAGTTTAAAGCCGGATTTGGATACAAAAAGATTTCCCAAGCTTTAAACATCCTAAGGAGCACTGTGCAAGCGATAATATTGAAATGGAAGGAGTATCAGACCACTGCAAATCTACCAAGACCTGGCCGTCCCTCTAAACTTTCAGCTCATACAAGGAGAAGACTGATCAGAGATGCAGCCAAGAGGCCCATGATCACTCTGGATGAACTGCAGAGATCTACAGCTGAGGTGGGAGACTCTGTCCATAGGACAACAATCAGTCGTATATTGCACAAATCTGGCCTTTATGGAAGAGTGGCAAGAAGAAAGCCATTTCTTAAAGATATCCATAAAAAGTGTTGTTTAAAGTTTGCCACAAGCCACCTGGGAGACACACCAAACATGTGGAAGAAGGTGCTCTGGTCAGATGAAACCAAAATTGAACTTTTTGGCAACAATGCAAAACGTTATGTTTGGCGTAAAAGCAACACAGCTGAACACACCATCCCCACTGTCAAACATGGTGGTGGCAGCATCATGGTTTGGGCCTGATTTTCTTCAGCAGGGACAGGGAAGATGGTTAAAATTGATGGGAAGATGGATGGAGCCAAATACAGGA
This sequence comes from Oncorhynchus clarkii lewisi, assembly GCF_045791955.1. Lineage (NCBI taxonomy): Eukaryota > Metazoa > Chordata > Actinopteri > Salmoniformes > Salmonidae > Oncorhynchus > Oncorhynchus clarkii. Next base: position 29,715,238 of record NC_092174.1, read on the forward strand.
CCATTCTGGAAGAAAACCTGATGGAGTCTGCAAAAGACCTGAGACTGGGACGGAGATTTGTCTTCCAACAAGACAATGATCCAAAACATAAAGCAAAATCTACAATGGAATGGTTCAAAAATAAACATATCCAGGTGTTAGAATGGCCAAGTCAAAGTCCAGACCTGAATCCAATCGAGAATCTGTGGAAAGAACTGAAAACTGCTGTTCACAAATGCTCTCCATCCAACCTCACTGAGCTCGAGCTGTTTTGCAAGGAGGAATGGGAAAAAATTTCAGTCTCTCGATGTGAAAAACTGATAGAGACATACCCCAAGCGACTTACAGCTGTAATCGCAGCAAAAGGTGACGCTACAAAGTATTAACTTAAGGGGGCTGAATAATTTTGCACGCCCAATTTTTCAGTTTTTGATTTGTTAAAAAAGTTTGAAATATCCAATAAATGTCATTCCACTTCATGATTGTGTCCCACTTGTTGTTGATTCTTCACAAAACAATACAGTTGTATATCTTTATGTTTGAAGCCTGAAATGTGGAAAAAGGTCGCAAAGTTCAAGGGGGCCGAATACTTTCGCAAGGCACTGTATATATTTCACCTTTATTTAACCAGGTAGGCTAGTTGAGAACAAGTTCTCATTTGCAACTGCGACCTGGCCAAGATAAAGCAAAGTAGTTCGACACATACAACAACACAGTTACACATGGAATAAACAAACATACAATCAATAATAGAGTAGAAATAGTCTATAAACAATGTGCAAATGAGGTAGGATAAGGGAAGTAAGGCAATAAATAGGCCATGGTGATGAAGTAAATTACAATATAGCAATTAAACACCGGAACGTGCAGAAGATAAATGTGCAAGTAGAGATACTGAGGTGCAAAGGAGCAAGATAAATAAATGAATATAGTATGGGGATGAGGTAGTTGAATGGGCTATTTACGGATGGGCTATGTCCAGGTGCAGTGATCTGTGAGCGGCTCTGACAGCTGGTGCTTCAAGCTGGTGAGGGAGATAAGAGTCTCCAGCTTTAGTGATTTTTGAAGTTCGTTCCAGTCATTTGCAGCAGAGAACTGGAAGGAGAGGTGGCCAAAGGAAGAATTGGCTTTGGGGGTGACCAGTGACATATACCTGCTGGAGCGCGTGCTACGGGTGGGTGCTGCTAAGGTGACAAGTGAGCTGAGATAAGGTGGGGCTTTACCTAGCAGAGACTTGTAGATGACCTGGAGCCAGTGGGTTTGGCAACGAGTATGAAGCGAGGGCCAGCCAACGAGAGCGTACAGGTCGCAGTGGTGGGTAGTATATGGGGCTTTGGTGACAAAACGGATGGCACTATGATAGACTGCATCCAATTTGTTGAGTAGAGTGTTAGAGGCTATTTTGTAAATGACATCGCCAAAGTCGAGGATTGGTAGGATGGTCAGTTTTACGAGGGTATATTTGGCAGCATGAGTAAAGAATGCTTTGTTGCAAAATAGGAAGCCGATTCTAGATTTAATTTTGGATTGGAGATGTTTAATGTGAGTCTGGAAGGAGAGTTTACAGTCTAACCAGACACCTAGGACTTTGTAGTTGTCCACATATTCTAAGTCAGAACCGTCCAGAGTAGTGATGCTGGACGGGCAGGCAGGTGCGGACAGCGATCGGTTGAAGAGCATGCATATAGTTTTACTTGCATTTAAGAGCAGTTGGAGGCCACTGAAGGAGAGTTGTATGGCATTGAAACTCGTCTGGAGGTTAGTTAATACAGTGTCCAAAGAAGGGCCAGAGGTATACAGAACGGTGTTGTCTGCGTAGAGGTGGATCAGAGAATCACCAGCCGCAAGAGCGACATCATTGATGTTTACAGAGAAGAGAGTCGGCCCAAGAATTGAACCCTGTGGCACCCCCATAGAGACTGCCAGAGTTCCGGACAATCCTGCCAATCTGTAGAGTGTAAACAACTCATAACAATACCATGTTGAAATGAAATTCAGGATGAGATGAGGGCCATACCTGATTTTAAACATGATTTACCTTTTATAAGAATACATAATTTATTCATTTTACAGTTTCAGAAAAAATAACCACGCACACTAACTGACCAAAAGTATGCGGACATCTGTTTGTCAAACATCTCATTCCAAAGTTATGGGTATTAATATGGAGTTGGTCCCCCTTTACTGCTATAACAGCCTCCACTCTTCTGGGGTTGGCTTTACACTAGATATTGGAACATTGCTGCGGGGACTTGTTTCCATTCAGCCACAAGAGCATTAGTGAGGTCAGGCACTGATGTTGGGTGATTCGGCCTGGCTCACAGTCAGCATTCCAAATAAACTCAAAGGTGTTTGATTGAGCTGAGGTCAGGGCTCTATGCAGGCCAGTCAAGATCTTCCACACTGATCTCAACAAACCATTTCTGTATGGACCTTGCTTTGTGCACGGGGGCATTGTCATGATGAAACAGGAAAGGGCCTTCCCTAAACTGTTACCACAAAGTTGAAAGCACAGAATCATCTAGAATGTCATTGTATTCTGTAGCATTAACATTTCCCTTGACTGGAACTAAGGGGCCTAGCCCAAACCATTAAAAACAACCCCAGGCCATTATTCCTCCTCAACCAAACTTTACAGTTGGCACTATGCATTGGGGCAGGTAGAGTTCTCCTGGCATCCGCCAAACCCAGATGTATCCATCGGACGGTGAAGCGTGATTGATCAGTCCAGAAAACACGTTTCCACTGCTCCAGAGTCCAATGGTGGTGAGCTTTACACCACTCCAGCCAACACTTGGCATTGCACATGGTGATCTTATGCTTGTATGCGGCTGCTCGGCCATAGAAACCCATTTCATGAGGCTTTCGACGAACAGTTCTTGTGATGACGTAGGTTACAGAGGCAGTTTAGAACTCGGTAGTGAGTGTTGCAAAGGAGGACAGGCACATTTTTACGGGCTTCAGCACTTGACGTTCCCATTCTGTGAGCTTGTGTGGCCTACCACTTCGCGGCTGAGTTGTTGTTACTATTAGTCGTTTCCACTTACAGTTGACCATGACAGCTCCAGCAGGGCAGAAATTGGACGAACTGACTTGTTGGAAAGGTGGCATCCTATGACGGTCCCACATTGAAAGTCACTGACCTTGTTTGTCTATGGAGATTGCATGGCTGTGTGCTTGATTTTATGCACCTGTCAGCAACGGGTGTGGTTGAAATAGCCAAATCCACTAATTTGAAAGGGTGTCTACATACTTTTGTATATATAGTGTATTTCATATCAAAATCAGATCTTGATAATATATAAGAAATGGCATTAACTGACTATTGCTGCTAAAGAGATTTATTGTACCCATGTATCAAGCTAGGAGTTTCCCCTTGGATCATGATGTGATATTATTCAATGAGATTTCATGCAATGTTATCAATATGATTTTTATCAGGTTATTTATTTGAAAACATTTGGAACCAGTGAGGTATATGATACATTCCGGGTGGTGTCATATGTGTTAGAACTGAATGAAAGGAACAAGGAAGGGATATTTTTCATTCCACAGACCCGAACCTGTGTCAATTGACCCATTATATTCAGTAAGTGTGCTTGCATGTGTTGCCCAGGTCAAGAGTACACTGACCTCCCAGAGCTGGCCTCGTTCCGATGACAACATCTAAAGGGGACCTTATCTCAGCAGTATATGATGGCAGAGGGCCAAGAGCTTCGGCCACTTTGCTTTTATAACATTTCTCTGCATGGTGTTTTGATAACTGCACGGTACATGGGTTATTTGTTTGTCACTTCAACACACACAAGTGACCAGAAGCACAGGGGGACTGTTAAGTGCAGTGTGTTGGAAAACATCAAAGGATGTATTAAGCCATAAGGAACTAGTAAAATTAATGACCCAGTCCAACTTCAGGGTAAAGGAAAGAGTTAGAGAGAATAGGTTACTGTATGAAGGGTCACTGCACAGCGGTCTGTGTGTTTTACGGTTCGCTTCCTTTGGAGTGGAACAAATACTTTACCTGGTTATAATCAGGTGAATACTGTATATAACCGGAACTGTGACGTTATAAATATTTCTTAGTTGATTCCAATAAAAAATATCCTAACAATACAATACAGGTCAATCTGTCACATTCGGCTTTGGAAAACACAATAAGCAATAAAACATCCCCAAAAGAGAGGCCCCTCTATAGACCAGTAATTGTTGGATAGTTTATTTAGTTTTATTTCCAAAAAACAAACTTGATAACTTGAAAGACCTGATTGCTAGGGTCGTTTTAAGATGTCAGGTTTGAAAATCCGTTCTCCCACTTTGGCACAAGGACTCACTATCCAAACCAGATCCAAGTGGCAAAGAGACATCATGTGATCACCTATTGCTATTTAGTGAACTGGGAATCAGACAGGTGATATACAGTGGGGCAAAAAAAGTATTTAGTCAGCCACCAATTGTGCAAGTTCTCCCACTTAAAAAGATGAGAGAGGCCTGTAATTTTTCAATTTTTCAACCTGTAACACTTCAACTATGACAGACAAAATGAGGGAAAAAAATCCAGAAAATCACATTGTAGGATTTTTTATGAATTTATTTGCAAATTATGGTGGAAAATAAGTATTTAGAGAGACTTCAGCTTCCTGTTCATATGTACACTACGGTTCAAAAGTTTGGGGTCACTTAGAAATGTCCTTGTAATTGAAAGAAAAGCAATTTTTTGTCCATTAAAATAACATCAAATTGATCAGAAATACAGTGTATACATTGTTAATGTTGTAAATTACTATTGTAGCTGGAAACGGCAGATTTTTTATGGAATATCTACATAGGCGTACAGAGGCCCATTATCAGCAACCATCACTTCTGTGTTCAAATGGCACGTTGTGTTAGCTATTCCAAGTTTATCATTTTAAACGGCTAATTGATCAATAGAAAACCCTTTTGCAATTATGTTAGCACAGATGAAACTGTTGTCCTTATTAAAGAAGCAATAAAACTGGCCTTCTTTAGACTAGTTGAGTATCTGGAGCATCAGCATTTGTGGGTTCGATTACAGGCTCAAAATGGCCAGAAACAAAGCACTTTCTACTGAAACTCATCAGTCTATTCTTGTTCTGTGAAATGAAGGCTATTCCATGAGAGACATTGCCAAGAAACTGAAGACCTCGTACAACGCTGTGTACTACTCCCTTCACAGAACAGAACAAACTTTAAGCGGTACAACTGTTTTCAGCTGTGCTAACATAATTGCAAAAGGTGACCTAACACAACGTGCCATTGGAACACAGGAGTGATGGTTGCTGATGATGGGCCTCTGAACACCTATGTAGATATTGTCACATGGTATGACGCTGGAGAGACGAAGCAGGTACGGGGAGTAAAACGTTTAATAAAGAAGTGACATGGAATAAGACAGTAACAGCGTCAGCAAACAGGTAACACAGACAAAAACAATGAATGCATCAGCAGGGAGCAGAGCAGGGAAACTGACATATATAGGGGAGGTAATAAACAGATGATAGGTGAGTCCAGGAGAGTCCAACATCGCTGATGCACGTGATGAGGGAAGCCAGGTGTGCGTAATAGATGATAGGAGTGAGTGATGCAGGGCAGACTGGCGCCCTCAAGCGCCAGAGGGGGGAAGAGCGGGAGCGGACATGACAGATATTCCTTAAAACATCAGCCGTTTCCAGCTACAATAGTTATTTACAACATTAACAATGTCTACACTGTATTTCTGATCAATTTGATGTTATTTTAATGGACAAAAAAATAGTTTTTCTTTGAAAAACAAGGACATTTCGAAGTGAACCAAAACCTTTGAACGGTAGTGTATATTATTCCGAAAACGTACGTTTCACAAGCCCTGTACTTTCAAAATGTCTGTGTTCCTATGGGAATTTGCGCATGTTTAGAGAGTCACCATTAGGTAAAAGTAGTATACAATATTACACGTCCTTTAGAAAATACCACCAGAGGGCGATAGAGTTGAACAGGTTAAGCTAGTGTATTAGCTGAATTTTGCTTAGTTATGATTGGTGTAATTGCTTATTAACATAAAGGCTATTCTTATTCCAAATATAAATTATGTAGCTACTGAAATATCTGTGTTATTTTCAGTCTCACACTTGAATTCAGTGATTTTCTTTTTAGCATTTTGTATGTAGTAACATCAGAATATGACTTGGAGGGGTTGGGGTTCTCAAAGGAATATATGAACCAGGTTATCATTGTGTCCTGCCAATGGAAGAAAATGTATTTATTCTAGACATGACAGACCATCCAATTGAAGCTTGAAGATGAAAAGTACATAGGTGTGTCTCTGGTGTCCTCCAACATGTACGACACATCCCACATGCTGCCCCCAGGCCAGATAGAGAGGCAAATCAAATCTGACGTCCAGAGTAGTGAGCTGCTAGGCTGCGACTCTATTGGCGCCTGCAGAAGAGCACAATAAATCCAGGCTGCTTTGAGCGTAATTAGTGCAGGGATCAGGGCTAGCGGCACAGTCTCCCCGGCCAGGCTGGCGCTGAAGAGGAGACAGGTGCCACCAGTCCAGTGGCCTAAGCCCATAAGAAGCCAGCAGGAGTTGGGTGGAGCTGCCCCCTGTGAGCACGGAGCCCATCGGAGCCGGGCCAGGCTAGAGGCTGCCTGGGAAACTAGAATGCCAGTCAAGCCTCCTGACACTAGAACACTGATTCTTACATTGATCCACCACTTTCTTTTATTTCCTTTTCTTTTAATTCCTATCCCTTTCTTATTTTGGTTCTCCAACAGGATTGTGGTTATGTCTGCTGGAAGGAGACTCTGTGGGTGATTGGGCTTTGTATGAGTCTTGGAGTAGAACTACTGGGAGGAAATTATAAGGCTGCATGTGTGGGTTATTTATATATTGGCCTACAGTATGACCTCATCATGTTGTATTTTTCACATGCGCCAAACACAACACCTTACCGTGAAATGTTTACTTACAAGCCCTTAACCAACAATGCAGTTTTAAAATATAGTCAAGGAATTTTAAAATGGTAAAATAACAACAATGAGGCTATATACAGGGGGTACACAGGTACCGAGTCAATGTGCGGGGTTACAGGTTAGTCGAGATAGAGGTAATATGTACATGTAGGTAGGGGTAAAGTGACTATGCGCAGATAAGAAACAGCAAGTACTGTAGCAGCAGAGAAAAAAATTTAATGCAAATGCCAATAGTCCGGGTGGCCATTTGATTAATTGTTCAGCAGTCATATAGATTGGGAGTAGAAGCTGTTAAGGAGACTTTTGGACCTAGACTTGGCACTCCCGTACCACTTGCTGTGCAGTAGAAGAGAGACCAGTCTATGACTTGGGTGACTGGAGTCTTTGACCATTTTTTGGGGCCTTCCTCTGACACCGCCAAGTATAGAGGTCATGGATGGCAGGAAGCTTGGCCCCAGTGATGTACTGAACCATACACACTACCCTCTGTAGGGCCTTACAGTCGGATGTCGAGCAGTTGCCATACCAGGCGGTGATGCAACCTGCCAGGATACTCTCGATGGTGCAGCTGTTGAACTTTTTGAGGATCTGGGGACCCATGCCAAAACTTTTCAGTCTCCTGAAGGGGAATAGGCATTGTTGTGCCCTCTTCACAACTGTATTTGTGTGTTGGACTATGAAAGTTTGTTGGTGATGTGGACATAAAGGAACTTGAAGCTCTCGAAGTGCTCCCTTACAGCCTCTTCAATGTGAATGAGGGTGTAATCGTCCCTCCTTTCCTGTAGTCCACGATGAGCTGCTTTGTCTTGCTCTCTTTGAGGGAGAGGTTGTTGTCCTGGCACCACACTGCCAGGTCTCTGACCTCCTTCTCTATAGGCTGTCTCATTGTTGTCGGTGATCAGGCCTACAACCATTGTTTTGTCATCAAACTTAATGATGATGCTGGAGTCGTGCTTGGCCACGCAGTCATGGGTGAACAGGGAGTATAGGAGGGTACTAAGCACGCACCCATAAGGGGTCCCCTTGTTGAGGAACAGCGTGGCAGATGTGTTGTTGCCTACCCTTGCCACCTGTCAGGAAGTCCAGGATCCAGTTGCAGAGGGAGGTGTTTAGTCCCAGGATCCTTAGCTTAGTGATGAGCTTTGTGGGCACTATGGTGTTGAACGCTGAGCTGTAGTTAATAAACAGCATTCTCACATAGGTGTTCCTTTTCTCCAGGTGGGAAAGAGCAGTTTGGAGTGCAAATTAGATTGTGTCATCTGTGGATCTGTTTGGGCGTTATGCGAATTGGAGTGGGTCTATGGTTTCCAGGATGATGGTGTTGATGTGAGCCAGACACTGAAATTCTGAGAGGATGACGATCATGAAAGACGTGCCCATGATTCATTGAGAGAACAATGAGGCTACCGTCCAATGCAAAGAGATGACGAGAGAATGAGGAGAAGAGAGAAGAGATTGAGGAGGACCTTCCTAATAAAGTAACTTGGAATGTCTTGTTCCCATGACATTTAAAGCTGAGGTGCAGATGGCTTGTACAGTGATCCCATAGAAGAGGCAGCCAGAGGTCAAACTACGGAGTATTGACAGAAAGGATTTGGGGAATTAATTATAAGACTGAGGTAAAAAGTACATAGACACTATTGGCCTCTTTAAGGACTAATGAGTATCACAATGAATTTGAAATAAATTTGTGAAAGCAGCATCTGAATAGTTTGGACAAAGACCAACTCTTTAAAATGTAGCCAACTAAATAGAGCTAACACAAGCTAGCGAGTTTTTCAGAGGAAAAAAAAAGCAGGAATTGGAATTGAATTGGAATTAGACTGTTTGGAATTGAATTGGAATTCTAAAAACATTTAATCTTTGGAATTTAATTGGAATTCAATATAAAAAAAATGTCCCAGTTAATTAATGAAAAATGCATCAATCTAAGTAACATCGTAAAAAAAATCAGTTTAATAAGCTAGAGTTAATTTTACCATTCAGTGACCACTCGTGCCCTGTGGATGGGGGCATTAACATCCTATGGTTCTTAGCCATGGTGGGAAAAATAATGGCCTGCCCAGCATTTTTATACATGACCCTAAGCATGATGGGATGGTAATTTCTTAATTAACTCAGGAACCACACTTGTGTGGAAGCACCTGTTTTGATATACTTTGTATCCCTCATTTAACAAAGTGTTTCCATTATTTTGGCAGCAGTGGTGGCTGCTGAGGGTAGGACGGCTCATAATAATGGCTGGAACGACTCAAATGGAATGGCATCAAACACCTGGAAACCATATGTTTGATGTGTTTGATACCATTCCACCGATTCCACTCCAGCCATTACCATGAGTCCGTCCTCCCCAATTAAGGTGCCATCAACCTCCTGTATTTGGCAGTCACCTGTATATTTCCAGTATAGCTAGGTCATCTGAACAGTGACATGATCATCCTGAAAGCCTGGGGAAATTGAATTTGAAAAAGGAAATTGTGGAATTGTTAGTGATAATATTGAATTGGAAATATAATTATTGGAATTGACCTAACATTTGAATTCAGAGGAATTGAATTCTCTGAATTCAAAGACTGACCTGGAATTTAAATTTAATTAATAGAATTTACAGGGAGGGAGAATTGAATTAGAATTTAGCTTGTGGAATTGACCCCAATCCTGCTGCTCACGTAAGAAAGGTACATGACATGTCTTCATTAAAAGCCTTGTACCTTCTACCAAAATAATTTCTTATGACAGCATAGCATGCCTAGTAATTATTACTTCCTATACCTAAGGTTCTAAAAGTTCAAGAAAACAACCAATTTAGGAAAGTATCTACGAAAGTACTTGAGTTTCTCAAATACTGTACCACTGATTGTTTTTGATACAGTAATGACAACACAGAGTTGAAGAAATTAGTGGGTGTGAAGTATTTATGAGCATCCTGCTCCAGGCGAGCTTCCCCACATCTGTTGACCCATTGGAAATTCTCTTTCCCATCACGCCTTGGGGCGAGCCGTGGGGACGACCGTATTGTTTGAGAACATGACACAAGGACTGTCATTTTCCGTCCCAGAACGTGTGGTTCCTTGGTAGCAGAGCCGTGGAGGCCTGGAGACAAGGAAGGAAAAACAGGATACGGGCAGGGGCAGAGAGGCAAGGGCATGTTCATATCAGACTCATGTGAACAGCTCTCCGCAGCCACTGGGCTAGACCTGGGCCTCCCCTCTCAGACCTGACTCATGGTGTCCACTGTTGGAGAACCACACAGTTGAGATGTTCCCATGTCATGTATTCTATTGTGCTTGGCACAGGGGAGCAGGGAACACTTTCCAGTTCACAGACATGGGTTGAGGAGAAGTTGCCACAATCTGTGTGCCAATGCAACATGCTGCTGTTGCCCCCGTTATCTGCCTAATCGGTGTAGCTTCAGGTATTTCAATAGTGAAGTAAAGATGATTTGTTGACATTACAGTCTGAATTACATTTCTGAGTGATTGACAACCCAAGTTTGAATTTATTGATATGATTGAATATGCAACAATTTAGCTTTGTTAAAATGTGCAAACACCATTTTCCATAAACTTGCTACCTATCCCCGAAACGTCTAAACAAATGCATATACAGTAAATGCATTGAAGTGCTGTTTAATTTGCAAACGCCGACATGTCATTATTTCAAATGAAAGGTCGAGAAACACTACACCTCGCTGTTGCCTCTGTCACCTCTCACATGAGCAGAGGGGAAAGTTGAATGGCCTAAATAACTTGTTTGTGTAACGAGGTACACCGTCTATGGCAGCTTTATTTAGCCTGCAGAGGTGACATCAATCACAGGGTTGTGAAAGGTATTTCAATCCCTCATGCCAACACCACAGTATTTTCGATGTGGTCGGACGGGGTGACATTCACTTGCACGCCGCTGGTGCTGCCTCTGTTAGAATTGTGGAGCGGCCGATGCCCTGGCATATCTGACTTTTGGCGAGGAATCCAGAACCTTAACGCAACCGCAGAACAGTGTATGAGAACAATTGGACGAAAGATATTTGTTCTAAACTTCACATTACTCCACTTTACCTCACCGCCCAGTCTTAGTCAGTGATTCCACACAGCCGGTCGAACCACAAGATCAGTCCCCATTATAAAAGATGAAAAAAAAAACTCACCAGACTCACAGTCAGTTGCTAAATATCATGTGGAAATATAACTGCAGCGGGCAGTGCCAAGAGGTGGTCTGCTGCCCAGATACTCTCAGTGACAGAACAGAGGCTCCTGGCACATCACAGCGACGAGTCAGCCTCCTGCCAAACACGCTTTTCTCTCATTAACTATTGATGAATAGTAATACTTTGTGTTTATTGATCTAATGTATTTGAATGTATTATTTCTTGTTATCCAGGAAATATGGACACTCATTAAACACTTTAAAATCCTCCAGCCATTTATTTTAACAACAAAGTCAGGAGCAGTTTAAACAATTCTCATCGACTGGGCTGTAGTGGAGCAGGTTGAGAGCTTCAAGGTCCTTGGCGCCCACATCACCAACAAACTAGAATGGTCCAAACACACCAAGACAGTCATGAAGAGGGCACAACAAAACCTATTCCCCCTCAGGAAACTAAAAAGATTTGGCATGGGTCCTGAGATCCTCAAAAGGTTCTACAGCTGCAACATCGAGAGCATTCTTGGTTGCACTGGTTGCATCCCTGCCTGGTAGGGCAATTGCTCGGCCTCCGACCGTAAGGCACTACAGAGGGTAGTGCGTACGGCCCAGTACATAACTGGGGCTAAGCTGCCTGCCACCCAGGACCTCCACACCAGGCGGTGTCAGAGGAAGACCCTAAAAATTGTCAAAGACCCCAGCCACCCCAGTCATAGACAGTTCTCTCTACTACCGCATGGCAAGCGGTACTGGAGTGCCAAGTCTAGGACAAAAAGGCTTCTCCACAGTTTTTACCCCCAAACCATAAGACTCCTGAACAGGTAGCCAAATGGCTACCCTGACTATTTGCATTGTGTGCCCCCCCAACCCCTCTTTTATGCTGCTGCTACTCTCTGTTTCTCATATATGCATAGTCACTTTAGCTATACATTCATGTACATACTACCTCAATTGGTCTGACCAACCAGTGCTCCCGCACATTGGCCAACCGGGCTATCTGCATTGTGTCCTGCCACCCACCACCCGCCAACCCCTCTTTTATGTTACTGCTACTCTCTGTTCATCATATATGCATAGTCACTTTAACCATATCTACATGTACAGTACATACTACCTCAATCAGCCCGACTAACCGGTGTCTGTATATAGCCTCGATACTTTTATAGCCTCGCTACTGTATATAGCCTCGCTACTGTTATTTTCACTGTCTTTTTACTGTTATTTTTATTTCTTTACTTACCTATTGTTCACCTAATACCTTTTTTGCACTATTGGTTAGAGCCTGTAAGTAAGCATTTCACTGTAAGGTCTACCTGTTGTATTTGGCGCACGCGAATAAACTTTGATTTGATTTGAAGAAGGAAGACGAGGAGGGAAGGAGGGGATCCCTCCCAGACAAGAATGGTTTGAGGGAAATAGGCTAGTCAATTTAAGGAGTTTTCAATGAGGGATGGACAACACCTCTCATGTTGAAGATTCTTCACCTACAGTATGTGATCACTGTGCTAACCCCGATGAGGTGGCATGTGTCACAGCTCTGGGCTTTGTCATGCAAATTGAGAGGCAGACCTGGGTTCAAATTGAAAACACTTTGACTGTGTTTCATTGACCTTAACTGACGGGTGGTGCATGGACCAAAATAATATTCCCAAAAGTTCAAACACTGCCAATCTGGCACTCCAGGCAGGCTCAATCAAATGCTCAAAGTATACGAAAGAAAAATAAAACTGTTTGAACCCAGGTCTGCTGAGAGGATGGGATGTGGTGTGGCCAGCCCTCTGGCATGTGGCTCAGCCTTGGCGAGATCACCTCAAACCAACAAAGGGGATCCGGCCAATGAATCTGGATCACTGCAGAGGATACACTCGCTATGCCTCGATGGTTCTTGCTTTAGAAAAATATGTTATAGTATGAGAAAGACGTTTTCCTGACCCCATGACCCACGTTCACATGGCAGAGAGAAGGTGGCATTGAAAATGATGCCGGGTTGAAATATCATACGCCAACAAGGATGGTTAGGCTAGCCTACCACATTTTATCAGATTTTTTTTAAATCTATGACTGGGGAACTTCCTTCCAGAATTGTGAAAAGGCCTCAGAAATATAAGAAATTCAAGTACTTACGTTTTGGGCAGACAAAGTGATCATCAAAAAGCCACTTGGTTAATTTAATCCCTATACTGAAGAGTTTTTTTTTCACTGGAACCACAAAGGTTTAATTTGTTTAAAATGCTAAACGTAGTGATTGAAAAGTGTATGTGTTGGACGGAATCCAGATTTCCATAATGTGGGGAGCTGGGATATCTACAGTGGCAGTTCTTCAATGGTTTCCTTTAATGGATAAAAGAAAGCAACAAAAAAAAGAGAAAAGAAAAAACCTAGAGCGGGAAAGGATGGGCCATTGAGTTTGTGTATCCACTGACATCAGTCCAATGACCAAGGCTGTCAACTAGACACCCAAACATGCACTTAGGCAAACTGCACACTCCCTTTTCCCCACATCCCATCCCAGAGCCCTTTATGTTGTCCACACAATGGAAATCCAAACACACAAGAAATATTTTTCCATGCAAATGTGAAATCCATACAGGAAAATATAAAAAATCTTGCAGTTTCAGGATTCACCATGCACCCAAAGAAAACAACACATGCTTCTGTAAAATACTCCATCTGCCAGCCCGCCAAGCTACTGCCTTTCAATTAGGTTGCCTACAGTATATCAACTTGACAAATATTGAGGGATGTGACCTCTAGATTTGAGTTGAGCCCAGCCCTATTACTAAATCATAGTCACGGTGTGCTAACACAGCATTAATGAGAGGAATTATGTCAGGCCACATTCAGTAGTTCCAAGTAGTATTTTCTTAGTGCTGCGGGAAAACTAGATGTGTCCTTTTGGCTCACAGTGACAAGATAATCCAAAGTTAGGTTGTTAAATTCACCAAACAGGCAAGATCACCAAACAGGCAAAGGTTTGCTCTAAAAAGATCCCATTTATTGAAAAACAGCTTGAGTCTTAACTCACCCAATCTCTGTGATTCAGATGTTATTTTGAAACTAAATGTAAGCTAGTACATGATCATAGCCACCACAGTGAATGGGACATGGGGTAGGTAGACAATCTGCAAATTACGTTCAATCGCTGGGTGGGTCAATGTTTGGATTAGCTCCACTTGTATCAGATAATGTGTACTTACTTGTGTCACATCTCTTCAATGTGCATTTATATTGAAATCACACAATGTGTTAATAATATAATAATATGTTCTGGTCTCTATAATTGACTACTTTCTACCATGGTCTGTATGGTCTTTCATTTTTATGTTTTTCTTGTGCCATTTTATGTAAACATGGTCACAGATAGCATCGTCAGTGGTGTCCCCTCGGTCTGGGTACAGCAGGGACAGGCTATGGGAAAGTATATAAAAGTGGCACTGAAATGATGATCACCCTTCTGATGGGACTGTAATTATTGGTCCCTTGACACCCCCTCCCAGTGTTCTTAGAGAGACTGTCGTCTGATAAACTATGACGCTGTCAAGTAATTGCTTGCTGACGTGTGAGGCCTGCGTATATTGGTAGAGCCTACGCTGGTTGATTACTGGTAGAATCTGTAAACCCATTGATTATCAGGTTTCTAGTTTTACTGTGTAAGTTACAGGTCAAATACAAAAGTGGGTGTCCCCATCAACTGAAGGTGAATTATTACTCTGCCTGCTTGATTACTGACATACTGTACACTGGATCTGATTATAATGTAGAACACAATTGTATAATAATAATTTGGTGGTTGCTTATATTTGTACAAGTGTGCATTCATGCACATGTGAATTGGAAATGTGTTTTTTGCATATCCTATCTCTCCCTGAGACACCTTCAGAACACAATTGTGCAACATTGACTATATTTTATGGACATTCTGGGCTCGTCAGCTTATTGTTTCACATTTAAATGCTGTGTAATAGTACATGAATGTTGTTACTTACTCTAAGTGGAATAGGCCTATATATTCCATTCTTAGAAAATGAAATAATCATGGTTCATTAACCTCCAAGGTTTCAGATTTGGCAGAAGTCGAGACGGAGCCACACTTTTCCGTGAGAGCACACCGTGAATGACAGAGACTAAAGGAAATAGCACAAACCTCCAGGGAAAGATATAGATGTCATCAGTTTTTAAGGCACAATTTTTTTAAAGACTGACCCCATAAGTAAGTGGTAGCGTATGCGTTTTGGTGTACCCCCACCGTAATGCAATATATTTGATTGGCACCGCAACAAAAGTAAAAAGAACCTATTGGCAGGGGCATCTTTGACAAAATGTGAATTGGTTGAGTTTTCCCCACCATACCTAACACCTAACACTTGAGAATGAGTCACTGAACCACACTTTCCATCTGCCAAATATATTTACGTGTTCAGCTACCATGCCAAAGATAACTAACTCATAGATCAAAGAGGGAGAGAGAGGCTCCACATCACTGTGGGAACACCAACAGAAATTCCATTATGAAAAACTTTCCTTAATGAACATAATTTACAAAATGTGTGGACTTGCACTTGTAATGTGTTCAATGCCTGTGGGATCTGACAGGGTTCCACCCTTCTCTTCTTTGTGTATCAGTCGAGTGTGAGAGCAGAGAAAGCCAGGTCTACCTCCTAGATGTATGAAGTTAGAAGATGAGCAGTTTCAATTTGCATCAATGTCAATGACACATGACCACAGGCCAACTTAATTTCTAATCAACAGTTACTTTAAACTGAAGTTTATTTCCTTTTAATAATAGAGAATATATAATGGAGAATGGCCATGCTATAATAGGTGCTGTGATATTGTATACTAATATCAACATAGTTCTATTAGTGACATGGTGATGAAAATGATGTATATTCTGTGTTGTATTGATACAAGCTGACAAGTCTGCATATTCTCGTCTTGCATGAGCTTAAAGTATCTTTTTGGATAATCTTATCTCATGCTAGCATATGACACACATTGTTTCCATTAGATGGATATTTATGTAATATATACAGTACATCTCTTGGAATATACAAATTGATGTGAGATCTCCAAGTGTAATCCAGAAGAGAAAATCTCTCCAGCAACAAACTGGAGAAAGAGATTTAAGAATGTGGCCTCAGTCTTGGCACAAATATGGAAGACAGTCACGAACCGAATGTGGGCAATAAACAACAAGTCAAGCAAATGTACACTTCACATGCAACACTTATCCATAATGTTTCAGCTTACTTTTCCCCTTTCTCAGTCAGTTACACTAGGATTTGTCTTAGAAAAACGATAAGACAAATAAAGTATGTGTACATACTTAAGGTCAAATGCAGTTAATAGACATACACAAATTAAAGTTAATTGGGAGAATCCAAACAAATTAACCACTCTCAATGCCACCTTCATTTGATTTGAGACAAATGACACTCCCACCCCTTTCCTTTGGAGATGTCAGAACACTCCCTCCTTGCGTCACTATTACTCCCCTATTAAAACAATATACCACATATTTTGTTCTGGGGCCATCAATGACTAAAGGAATTAATATTGAGTCTCAAAAGGGAAAGGGCTGTAGAGTAGACTTCACACAGTGTGGCACGTACAGACATTATCTGCTATAGGGGTTCCATTTAGAGTAGCACCACCATGCAGCCAGTCAGTGTCTGGCAGGTCAGTTAGCGTCGGGGCCTGCCCGTTTCCTGTTAATGGCAACCCATTACTAACCAGTTACTAAATACTTCCCTTCTGCCAACCTTCCAGGATTCAGGAAAGGGCTCCACAGAGATAACACTGTTACATAATGTAGGGTTGGGTGGGGGTGGGGGGGGGGGGCAAGGGAGTGACAGTGGAGAGAAGATGCCAAGGGGTACTGAGAGGCCGGTTGGAATCACGTCGGTGGCTTTCATTTCCCCCAATCGGAGACACCTGTAATGGGAAGGAGTGAACATGTCAGTGTCAGAAGTACTAAAATTTGGTTCAGAGGAGACACTGCAGATTTATCGTAATGTAGGCTATTAAAAATGGTAATGTTCTTGGGAAAGATATTGTATACCGTTTTGTGCTTATGTTAGTAAGAGATCAATGACTAATTGGAATTTATGTGTTCATGGTGCCTTGTTAGACAGGGTTGTGTGTTACTAAGGGATAGGAATATGGTCATGAGGTAAACTAGGGTATGAGGAGGCTCTTGATACAAATAACAGAGAACATTGAGCTCAGATTATATTGATTTAATATGTTTGGTCTGGCCAAAACAAAATGTAATTTACCATCTTAAGTTGTCTTGACAGGTTATGGAAAGTGTAGTTTCTCACCCACCAGGCTTATTTACAGATCAACGGTGTGATTATGAGGATTGCATTTCTGGGAGTGAAGTTGTTGATAACAAACTTGCCAGTTATTTTTCTCATTAATCATACAATGTAGTGAAAATTGGCCACCAAAACTGAGTGATTACATCATTTGGAAAAGAGTATGCTAGAAAAGGTCAAAACAATGACAAAATTGATTGGAAATCTAATACCACTGATAGCATTGATACCCCAATTGGGTTTTGAACCAGGGTCATCCAAACAACTAAAAACTGCATTAGCCCTCTCAGATAAAGCCTAGGCATTAGCTTCAGGAATGTCTCATGCATGGTTACTAAACTAGATTGCAAAGAACAAGAATTATGCATATGATCCCACTAATCATACCGTACCATAAAGCTGTCAAATAGAACATTAAAAGTAAATTGTCCATTGGAATATCTTGGCCATATTTCAGTGGCCTATCTAGATTGTGAATTCATCTCCTCAAAGACTCCTATGTTTATGATAGTGTTATGTGGGCTTCTGGCCCCTAACGGTTCAAAGAATGTGTTACCTTCCCGTCTTCAAACAGAGAGGAAGATGGAGAATGACCTGACCCGTACTGTTGTCAGAAATCACTCCTGCAGGTCACATGTGTTTCTGTTCATCATCTATACCTCCAGGTGCCCAGAGATGAAGCAGATAGCACGCAACAGCACTGCAGACCTGCTTAAGGCCACCTCACTGTTCCAGCTGCAACGCTTTCATCTTTTTTTAGAAGCACATTTTCTCTAATGATTTCTGTACTGACAGAAGGTCTGTGTATGATCATAGCATAGCTGTTGCTCGGGGATATAGACTAGACATGCGTGTTATTTATTCCCAAATCTGGAAGGTATTTTGTGGAAGTATTTTCGACTCATTTCTAGGGGTGAAACAACTTACAGTGTCATTGGCAAGTTCTCTCTCGGGGTTCAAGTGTCCCGTCCAAGTAGAATCTGCTTGGGTTTAAAAAATAATAATAATTACAGCTAACCCCTGCATGAGTGTTTTTGCAAAATAGTAATTGTCCAATTTATCTCATAGAATGGTGAAACTCCCTGAAGATAAATACATGTGGGTGAATGGATATAGAGCAGCTGAGGTCAGTAGTTGACAGTAAACAGTCTACTGCCTCCTTGGAGATCAAATGAGTGCCATCATGCACTGATTCTCCTCAGGCTTTTGGTGATAAGAGTTAGCACAGTGAGCTTCTCCAGACCAGTGCTGCTGTCCTGCAGAGATAAATGGCTTCCTCTTTTGAAATGTCTTATACTCGTCATTTGGATAAGCAGCGTAATCAGCAAAACCCTTTTACTTTAAACCCATTACCCTCATTAATGTTAGGTCTGCTCTTCCAAGGAGGACAGCTCTTCTTTGCCCCCTCAGTCAGTGTGGACACAGTCCATGCTAAACCAACCTCACCTTCGAGTACAAGGACCAATGATACAGTGTCCATATTAGAACAGTCACATACAGTGGGGCAAAAAAGTACAGTGCATTGCGAAAGTATTCGGCCCCCTTGAACTTTGCGACCTTTTGCCACATTTCAGGCTTCAAACATAAAGATATAAAACTGTATTTTTTTGTGAAGAATCAACAACAAGTGGGACACAATCATGAAGTGGAACGACATTTAATGGATATTTCAAACTTTTTTAACAAATCAAAAAATAAAAAATTGGGTGTGCAAAATTATTCAGCCCCCTTAAGTTAACACTTTGTAGCGCCAGCTTTTGCTGCGATTACAGCTGTAAGTCGCTTGGGGTATGTCTCTATCAGTTTTGCACATTGAGAGACTGAAATTTTTTCCCATTCCTCCTTGCAAAACAGCTCGAGCTCAGTGAGGTTGGATGGAGAGCATTTGTGAACGGCAGTTTTCAGTTCTTTCCACAGATTCTCGATTGGATTCAGGTCTGGACTTTGACTTGGCCATTCTAACACCTGGATATGTTTATTTTTGAACCATTCCATTGTAGATTTTGCTGTAGATGTTTTGGATCATTGTCTTGTTGGAAGACAAATCTCCGTCCAAGTCTCAGGTCTTTTGCAGACTCCATCAGGTTTTCTTCCAGAATGGTCCTGTATTTGGCTCCATCCATCTTCCCATCAATTTTAACCATCTTCCCTGTCCCTGCTGAAGAAAAGCAGGCCCAAACCATGATGCTGCCACCACCATGTTTGACAGTGGGGATGGTGTGTTCAGGGTGATGAGCTGTGTTGCTTTTATGCCAAACATAACGTTTTGCATTGTTGCCAAAAAGTTCAATTTTGGTTTCATCTGACCAGAGCACCTTCTTCCACATGTTTGGTGTGTCTCCCAGGTGGCTTGTGGCAAACTTTAAACAACACTTTTTATGGATATCTTTAAGAAATGACTTTCTTCTTGCCACTCTTCCATAAAGGCCAGATTTGTGCAATATACGACTGATTGTTGTCCTATGGACAGAGTCTCCCACCTCAGCTGTAGATCTCTGCAGTTCATCCAGAGTGATCATGGGCCTCTTGGCTGCATCTCTGATCAGTTTTCTCCTTGTATGAGCTGAAAGTTTAGAGGGACGGCCAGGTCTTGGTAGATTTGCAGTGGTCTGATACTCCTTCCATTTCAATATTATCGCTTGCACAGTGCTTCTTGGGATGTTTAAAGCTTGGGAAATCTTTTTGTATCCACATCCGGCTTTAAACTTCTTCACAACAGTATCTCGGACCTGCCTGGTGTGTTCCTTGTTCTTCATGATGCTCTCTGCGCTTTTAACGGACCTCTGAGACTATCACAGTGCAGGTGCATTTATAAGGAGACTTGATTACACACAGGTGGATTGTATTTATCATCATTAGTGATTTAGGTCAACATTGGATCATTCAGAGATCCTCACTGAACTTCTGGAGAGAGTTTGCTGCACTGAAAGTAAAGGGGCTGAATAATTTTGCACGGCCAATTTTTCAGTTTTTGATTTGTTAAAAAAGTTTGAAATATCCAATAAATGTAGTTCCACTTCGTGATTGTGTCCCACTTGTTGTTGATTCTTCACAAAAAAATACAGTTTTATATCTTTATGTTTGAAGCCTGAAATGTGGCAAAAGGTCGCAAAGTTCAATGGGGCCGAATACTTTCGCAAGGCACTGTATTTAGTCAGCCACCAATTGTGCAAGTTCTCCCACTTAAAAAGATGAGAGAGGCCTGTAATTTTCATCATAGGTACACGTCAACTATGACAGACAAAATTAGAGAGAAAAAATCCAGAAAATCACATTGTAGGATTTTTTATTAATTTATTTGCAAATTATGGTGGAAAATAAGTATTTGGTCACTTACAAACAAGCAAGATTTCTGGCTCTCACAGACCTGTAACTTCTTCTTTAAGAGGCTCCTCTGTCCTCCACTCATTACCTGTATTAATGGCACCTGTTTGAACTTGTTATCAGTATAAAAGACACCTGTCCACAACCTCAAACAGTCACACTCCAAACTCCACTATGGCCAAGACCAAAGAGCTGTCAAAGGACACCAGAAACAAAATTGTAGACCTGCACCAGGCTGGGAAGACTGAATCTGCAATAGGTAAGCAGCTTGGTTTGAAGAAATCAGCTGTGGGAGCAATTCATAGGAAATGGAAGACATACAAGACCACTGATAATCTCCCTCGATCTGGGGCTCCATGCAAGATCTCACCCCGTGAGGTCAAAATGATCACAAGGACGGTGAGCAAAAATCCCAGAACCACACGGGGGGACCTAGTGAATGACCTGCAGAGAGCTGGGACCAAAGTAACAAAGCCTACCATCAGTAACACACTACGCCGCCAGGGACTCAATTCCTGCAGTGCCAGACGTGTCCCCCTGCTTAAGCCAGTACATGTCCAGGCCCGTCTGAAGTTTGCTAGAGAGCATTTGGATGATCCAGAAAAAGATTGGGAGAATGTCATATGGTCAGATGAAACCAAAATATAACTTTTTGGTAAAAATTCAACTCGTCGTGTTTGGAGGACAAAGAATGCTGAGTTGCATCCAAAGAACACCATACCTACTGTGAAGCATGGGGGTGGAAACATCATGCTTTGGGGCTGTTTTTCTGAAAAGGGACCAGGACGCTGATCTGTGTAAAGGAAAGAATGAATGGGGCCATGTATTGTGAGATTTTGAGTGAAAACCTCCTTCCATCAGCAAGGGCATTGAAGATGAAACGTGGCTGGGTCTTGATCCCAAACACACCGCCCGGGCAACGAAGGAGTGGCTTCGTAAGAAGCATTTCAAGGTCCTGGAGTGGCCTAGCCAGTCTTGCCCAGCAACAGCCCCAAAACATCACTGCTCTAGAGGAGATATGCATGGAGGAATGGGCCAACATACCAGCAACAGTGTGTGTGAACCTTGGGAAGACTTACAGAAAATAGTTTGACCTCTGTCATTGCCAACAAAGGGTATATAACAAAGTATTGAGATAAACTTTTGTTGTTGACAAAATACTTATTTTCCACCATCATTTACAAATAAATTCATTAAAAATCCTACAATGTGATTTTCTGGACTTTTAAAAAAAATGTTGTCTGTCATAGTTGAAGTGTACCTATGATGAAAATGACAGGCCTCTCTCATCTTTTTAAGTGGGAGAACTTGCACAATTGGTGGCTGACTAAATACTTTTTTGCCCACTGTATCTCCAACGTACGTTAAGGCTCTTTTTCATTGTCAGCCGATCATCAATTGCATTTTCAGTGTCTGTTGTTATTAAAGTGACTGTTGACTTTTTCACAGTTTTTTTGTGTTTTTTTGCTCATGTCATCTCAGAGTGGACGTGATATTTATAGACAATAGAGACTATGATATACAGTTGAAGTTGGAAGTTTACAAACACCTAGGCTAAATACATTTAAACTCAGTTTTTCATAATTCCTGACATTTAATCCTAGCAAAAATTATCTGTCTTAGGTCAGTTAGGATCACCACTTTATTTTAGGAATGTGAAATGTTAGAAAAATAGTACAGAGAATGATTTATTTCAGCTTTTATTTCTTTCATCACATTCCCAGTGGGTCAGAAGTTTACATACACTCAATAACTATTTGGTAGCATTGACTTTAATTTGTTTAACTTGAGTCAAATGTTTTGGGTAGCCGACCACAACTTTGGAAGTATGCTTGGGGTCATTGGCCATTTGAAGACACATTTGCAACCAAGCTTTAACTTCCTGACTGATGTCTTGAGATGTTGCTTCAATATATCCACCTAATTTTCCTTGCTCATGATGCCATCTATTTTGTGAAGTGCACCAGTCCCCCCTGCAGCAAAGCACCCCCACAACGTGATGTTGTCACCCCGTGCTTCATGGTTGGGATGATGTTCTTTGGCTTACAAGCCTCCCCCTTTTTCCTCCAAACATAACGATGGTCATTATGGCCAAACAGTTCTATTTTTGTTCCATCAGACCAGAGGACATTTCTCCAAAATGTACGATCTTTGTCCCCATGTGCAGTTGCAATCCATAGTCTGGCTTTTTTATGGGGGTTTGGAGCAGTGGCTTCTTCCTTGCTGAGTGGCCTTTCAGGTTATGTCGATATAGGACTCGTTTTACTGTGGATGTAGATACTTTTATACCTGTTTCCTCCAGCATCTTCACAAAGTCCTTTGTTGTTGTTCTGGGATTGATTTGCACGTTCGCACGTTTTCGCACCAGTACGTTCATCTCTATGAGACAGAACGTGTCTCCTTCCTGAGCGGGATGACGGCTGCATGGTCCCATGGTGTTTACTTGCGTACTATTGTTTGTACAGATGAACGTGGTACCTTCAGGCGTTTGGAAATTGCTCCCAAGGATGAACCAGACTTGTGGAGGTCTACAATTTTTTTTCTGAGGACTTGGCTGATTTCTTTTGATTTTCCCATGATGTCAAGCAAAGAGGCACTGAGTTTGAAGGTAGGCCTTGAAATACATCCACAGGTACACCTCCATTTGACTCAAATTATGTCAATTAGCCTATCAGAAGCTTCTAAAGCCATGGTATAATTTTCTGGAATTTTCCAAACTGTTTAAAGGCACAGTCAACCTAGTGTATGTAAACTTCTGATCCACTGGAATTGTGATACAGTTGTCTGTAAACAATTGTTGTAAAAAATTACTTGTGTCATGCACAAAGTAGATGTCCCAAACGACTTGCCAAAACTCTAGTTTGTTAACGATGCATTTGTGGAGTAGTTGAAAAACGAGTTTTAATGACTCCAACCTAAGTGTATGTAAACTTCCGACTTCAACTGTACTTCATTGACAAAGAAAAGCAGGTTCAGAAATATCGCCAAGGTCCTTTAATTCTCTCGTCCGATTACAGTCTTGTCTCTTAAGCTCTAAAGTTAAATACACAAATATCAAGGTTATAAAGGAAATCCATAGCTGCACGTTTCATATGTTTGAGATAAATGCAATCTATTGGAACTTGGGATGTCCACATTTTTCAAAGGCATGCAGCAGACAGAGGAGAAACTACAAGGCGTCATTGAGACTGAAGACAGGACTTTATAAATATCGAAAGCAGATGTTAATGGGATGCCTAAAATTGCTAAAAGACATAAAATGTTTTCTATTCACTAAAGTGCTGTGATGTATTGCCTTAACATCCACTTCAAAGGTTGGTCCGTGTAACATGGGACCTCACAAATCAGTGACGGCCCAGTACTTACAAGGTATAAGACACTGTATCGGTACTTATGTGGCCTTTCATCACCAAGTATTATAGTATAACACTAACACTCAATTATATTAGCAAGGGGGACATTAAAAAATAAGTGTGTGTTGGCCGGATATCCCTTTTGGCTGCTATATGAGTATGACAGCAATAGAATGTTAGACATCCTGAAATTCTATAGCTAGCATACCTCCTTTGAACAATAAGGAACATGTGTTTGTTAACACCTATGCTGCAGCTCCTACATTCTTTCAGCAGAGTTCATATGGTTGCAGACTTAAACCGTCACCCTTTCCATTGATCTGTGTAATTACATTACATTTACAGTTAGATACAGCATAACTACACTGTGGTTACATAATGTACAGTATTTATTGTTTTATTGTTCTAACAAATATGTGCTTGGATTCATAGCATGTCATTCTCTCTCTAAAGAAATTATTTTTCTTCTATCGCTGCTGCTTTTTCATGGCTGTAGCCAATTGTTAAACATGATTAAAGACACATTCCTTGGAGATATTTAATTTAGTATGGATAAAGATTTTCCACTCAAATAAATAATCAAGTGGTGTCAAAATCACAAAGCACCCAGCATAAGCTTTCCTGCTGTTTTTAATATACAGTTGTCCAGAGTAACTGAAGAAATTGCCACATACGGTTTCACTTAAACCACTGCTGTTTAGGCCCTGTTAGAGGAGGTCATTTCACTGATTTCCATAAATGCAATAACATAATGGACTTCAACTATATTTTGTTCAGACTATTTTTTTAATCTCCTTCCCTTCTATCGTAGGCCATTCTCTCAATTACAGCCACTTCTGACAATAAAGATTGTTAATGCATTCAAAATAGGGCTATTCTTCATAAAAACAGATTCATATCAGCATTTCAATCTATGTAGATAAAAAGCCACATTTTTCACTCGTTAGTGAGAAATAGTTGGGTGGTTGTAATAATATCCACAGGACTCTCTAATAGTGAAACCCTACACTTCATCACCAACAGAGTAATCATGGACTTAATGCGTAGGCACGTTGTTAACATTTGCAGTAACTTCCATGATGCCAGGTAAAGGCTCTCAGATCCTGATTACAGTATGCATGGGATCCCAGAACAATCAGTGATGTTGGATCTGAGGTCCCATGTTTTCAATTGGCCACTTTGCTGGAATGTTTGTCTGAGTGGGTTTGTACGTTACATGGCTATCAAACTCATTCATTTTGAGAGACGGATGAAAAACTCTTTCTGACTCAAACTAAGAAAAGAATTGGAGGCCAACGTCATGTACTAATTGTGATACCAAATTCTCTCCTGGCTTGTCATGTTATTAAGACATATTTGAATATAATTAAAGATATTTTGATAGAATAGAACAGCAGTATATGAAAAATGTCTTAACAAATTGTTCAAGTTCAAGACCATGTCAGCAAGACGACTGTGCAGAGGAATGAAACCTGGCGCTGTCACTATACTTTTATCAATCATATTCTGATCCTAATCCTAACACAGTGTGGGGACCTTATAATATGGACTTAAATAGGAATGAATTATTGACATTACCATGACCATGGGCAATAATTTATGATGTCTCTCTCTTTTTCACCACGATGAAGACAAATTAAAATACAGCAAAAGCTCTGAAGAATTATGGACTGAATGTTTGTCAGATGTCAAATAGACTATGGCATAAATTCAATCAGTTCTGCATTAACTCGCGATAACCGAATATGTCATTGTTTTTATTTTGCTGATGTTGGAGTTTAACTGTTAGAGCTGTCAAATCAGTCAATGGGTGCTCTTGTGGTCATTGTCACAAAACAACACCTGTCCCAGAACAAAAACGTGTAGACCAGCAGTATTCAAACTTGTTCAGCGAGGCCGCCATTTTTTTGGCCCGAAGTTCTGGGGACCCCATTTTTCTCTCAAGAATTTCTTGCGACACCAGCCTATCCCAAATCTAATGACAACCTTAAAATCTGTCAATTACATTTTTTACATCAACAAATAACCTTCAAATCTCTTATCAAAATGAAATTAAACCAATAAATACATTTACTTAATAAAATTGAAAAATAAAATAAAATGAAAAAATATAGATTTTTTTCTCAAAAACTTTTGTATATTGTCACGTACAATAAATGGTACAATTTCCTGTTACCAAAAATACAGTACCTGTCAAACGTTTGGATACACAGATTTTCTTTATTTGTACTATAATCTACACTGTAGAATATTAGTGAGCCATGAAAACTATGAAATAACACATATGGAATCATGTAGTAACCAAAAAAGTGTTGAACAAACCAGCATTCTCTCAATCAGCTTCATGAGGTAGTCACCTGGAATGCATTTCAATTAACAGGGGTGCCTTGTTAAAAGTTAATTTGTGGATTTTATTTCCTTCTTAATGCATTTGAGTTGTGTTGTGTTGTGACAAGGTAGAGGTGGTATACAGAAGATAGCCTATTTGGAAGGAAGACCCAGAGTTACCTCTGCTGCAGAGGATAAGTTCATTACAGTTAATTGCACTTCAGAAATTGCAACCCAAATGAATGCTTCACAGAGTTCAAGTAACACACACATATCAACCTCAACTGTTCAGAGGAGACTGTGTGAATCAGGACTTCAAGGTCGAATTGCTGGTGACACTTTCTGTGATTTATTTAGAATTCAAGGCACACTTAACCAGCATGGCTACCACAGCGTTCTGCAGCGATACACCATCCCATCTGGTTTGTGCTTAGTGGGAATATCATTTGTTTTTCAACAGGACAATGACCCAACACATCTCCAGGCTGTGTAAGGGGTATTTGACGAAGAAGGAGAGTGATGGAGTGCTGTGTCAGATGACCTGGCCTCCACAATCACCCAACCTTAACCCAATTGAGATGGTTTGGGATGAGTTGGACCTGAGAGTGAAGGAAAAGCAGCCAACAAGTGCTCAGTATATGTGGGAACTCCTTCAAGACTGTTGGAAAAGCATTCCAGGTGAATCTGTTTGAGAGAATGCCAAGAGTGTACAAAGCTGTCATCAAGGCAAATGGTGGCTACTTTGAAGAATCTAAAATATATTTTGATTGTTTAATACTTTTTTGGCTAATACATTTTCCCATATGTGTTATTTAATTGTTTTGATGTCTTCACAATTATTCTACAATATAGAAAATAGTACAAATAAAGAAAAACCCTTGAATGAGTAGGTGTAACCAAACTTTTGACAGGTACTGTATATTAAAAAAACATATATTATTATTGCAATTTTGGCGACGAATGTCGGTTATCACGTGTTAAAGCTGAACAATTTGAATGTAGGCCAATGTTAGCTATATCACAGGTATTCATGACTAGATTCAAACTGCACTCAATGTCCTGCAAATGTTCACACCCTCCGTGTTGAAGGCATTCAGCCAGTTACGAAGGCAGTGTTTAAGGCAGCCCAATTCTGATTTCCACCCCCCGCCCCCCCCAACTAATTGGTCTTTTGACCAATCACATCAGATCTTTTCACATCAGATCTGATCTGATTGCTCAAAAGACCAATTTGTGAAAAAAGCATTGGTCTTCCTGTGTAAACATAGCCTAAGAAGATTTTGTTTCATTATACCAGTCTTGAGTGTTATGTTAGGAAAGTGTAACACAGCATTATTATTTCCTTTATCTCATCGCTGCTGTGTGGTCTTAATCCGCGTTAGTTGTCTTTGCCCAGTAGCTTGGAGGAGGCTTTGGTAATGAAAGTCAGTCAGTGTTTTGTCCACAACTTCTCGACTTCCGTGGGTTCCTTAGAAAGTGAAAAGCTCTAATTAAGCTCTATTGAGAAAGGAGAATGCCAGTGTTGTGTGGGGGGCCTAGGTTGCTATTGAGGAGGTGGTTGGTTGGTGGGATAGTTTCTGACACAGGAAATGTCATAGTCATCCTAGAAATTCCTGATTCCTAATTCCTCATCAACTTGAAGAGTCGTGAATACGTGCTGTCTCCTGACCAATGTTATGTCTGCTTGACAGCCTTGTAAAACATTCAGCAGGTCAATTAAAGGATGTTCTACCAATCAATGTTTTCCATTTGTCTTTTTTGCTGGCCTTTTAATTTTCTACCGACTTTTATTAACTTTCTTTTTGCTTAAAAGGGCTCCCCGAAAATGGTGCATAATTTTGCACAATGTCATCCATTTTGTGTGATATATTACGTCCTGCAATTCTTATGATATGTTACGAATTTGTAAGTTATTTTGAAAGTATTGTTATTATACTTTATGCCATTACCAATCATACTAATCATACTAATCATAATCATCCAATTAAACATGATGAGGAAATGCACTGAAGACATCCTGCTTCTAGATAGCATACTAAGCAGGCAGCATCACCCTGCAGCCCTTATCAGTTGTGTGACCTCGAGTGCCATGCAGAGAACTCTTATTATCTGAGTTTGACCAATGATGTGACCCAGCTTGCTGCCGTGTCCTGTATCTTCAGACAGGAAGATACATGTGACTGCTTTGGGCAGCATCAAAATGAGAAGTGACATCATCGCGTGGTCCGCTAAACAGCAATCAGGCCTCTCTCTCTGCAGCCGCGCAATGCAATCCAGATGTGCATTTGATTAAAGGCTTAAACGAGATTGGAGAGGGTGAGAAGGCGGGGAGGTATACTATAGGTCAACCCCTGGATTCTAAAACAAAGAGATTTATAAATCTATTTTAAAACAAAAACACATGTCTGGAAATTCCCCCATGCAACCCCTGCTAGCTGCTCCCCCCCTCTCTTCCTCCTCATGCCTCCTCTTGGTTTGCAGCACTTGATAATCTGCATAAAAATTCCTGTTTAATTGTATCACCATTCACTCTGAGACATTACAGGTTTGGTGTAATAGCTGTGGGAAAATCAGATACTGAGGACTTATTATTCACTCATCCTACTGTTTTTACTCTTCAGAAATTGATTGTGTATAGGCACTGTTTTGTTTGCAACCAAGTAAACACGGACCCTAAATGATGAACATTAATCGTTATACAGAAGGATCTGCTTAATTATAACCACAAAAGCTCAGTTGGTAGAGCATGGCTCTTGCAATGCCAGATGTCTGAGGAAAAGACAGAAAAAATTGCTGAAGACACCAGTCACCGCAGCAATGGACTGTTCTCTCTGCTACCGTCCGGCAGGCGAGACACCGAGACAGCTTCTTTCCCCAAGCAATAAGACTGCTGAATAGCTAAACAACGGCTGCTCACCCGCTCCCACAGACTCTATGCTCACTCACAGGTCTACAGCCACTCATTCACACACACCTACACTGACACTCTAGCTCACATGCTCCGGCACACACACGCACATGCACGCACACGCACGCACACACACACACGCACGCACAAAAATACACACATTTATTGACACCATACACATATTATACAGTATCTTCAGAAAGTATTCACACTTTTTCCATATTTTGTTATTTTACAAAGTGGGTTTAAAATGGATTGAATTGTAATTTGTCAACGATCTACCCAAAATATTCTGCAATGTTAAAGTGAAAGAAAAATAATGTAACACTTTACTTGACACTGTAATTGACACTGTAATTGCGCACACATTGATGTTAGACATGCACCTATCCCAATGCTCTGTTGCTGATGACTGGGATGAAT
Source organism: Oncorhynchus clarkii lewisi (assembly GCF_045791955.1). Taxonomy (NCBI): domain Eukaryota; kingdom Metazoa; phylum Chordata; class Actinopteri; order Salmoniformes; family Salmonidae; genus Oncorhynchus; species Oncorhynchus clarkii. The sequence continues at coordinate 29,744,988 of NC_092174.1, forward strand.
TCAGGAGCAGATTTCAGGACCAGGATAAGACACCCTCTTTTTGACTATGAGGGCATATAGGCCTATCTGGTTTAAATGATTATGATGGTCATAATGCTTCTTGACAGTGCCATAAAGTGTATTTCCTTAGTCCAAGTAAAGTGACACAGATGATCATAACGCTTCTTGACAATGTGATAAAGTGTATCTTTTTAGTCCAAGTAAAGTGACACAGGACGGTCATAATGATTCATGACAGTGTCATAGAGTGTATTTTCTACAAATGATTTAAAATATGATTAAAAAACAACAACAAAGGATTTAAGAAACAAACGTTCAAATGAAAGGAAACAAATTAGAATAAATATGGGTTTTGACACTCTTACGTAGGTGTCATAAGCAGCCATAAGATAACAAAATGTATGTCACAACATGTGTAAATATATGAGTCATGACAGTGTTATGAACATATTATGACAGGTTATGTCAGCTGTTATGACATATTATGACATACACTGGGTGCCAAGTGAAGTGTTAACAAAAAATAAAAACATTTAATTAATGGAGAAAAAAAAACATTTACATATTTTGATTTGATAAATATTCAACCCCCTGAGTCAATACATGTTAGAATCACCTTTGGCAGTGATTACAGCTGTGAGTCTTTCTGGGTAAGCCTCTAAGAGCTTTGCAAACATGGATTGTACAATATTTTCCCATTATTCTTTTTAAAATTCTTCAAACTCTGTTGAGTTGGTTGTTGATTATTGCTAGACAGCCATTTTAAAGTCTTGCCATAGATTTTCTTGCTGATTAAAGTCAAAACTGTAACCTAGGAACATTTAATGTCGTCTTGGTAAGTAACTCCACTGTATATTTGGCCTTGCGATTTAGGATATTGTCTTGCTGAATTTGTCTCCCAGTGTTGGAAAGCAGTCTGAACCAGGTTTTCCTCTAGAGCTTTGCCTGTGCTTAGCTCTAATCTTTTTCTATTTATCCCCCCCAAAATTCCCTAGTCCTTGCTGATGACAATCATACCCATAACATGATGCAGCCCCACCATGCTTAAATGCTTATTTTCACTCTGTAATTTAGTTTAGTATTGTGCTGTAAATACAATGTTATTGATCCATCCTCAGTTTTCTCCTATCACAGCCAAAACATAATTCCACTTTGACATTATGGGGTATTGGGTGTAGATCTAAATTGCCATTTGTAATTCAGGCTGTAACAAAACAAAGTGTGGAAAAAGTCAAGAGGTTTGAAAACGTTGTAATGGCAATGCATACACACACTCATCACCATGCACTCACCACTTACGCTGCTGCTATATTGATTATTATTGATTATTATTACCATTATTACTTATCCTGACATTTTTACACGTACATATATCTACCTCAACTACTCCAATAACCCTGCACATTGTAATTACGGTACTGGCACTGACCCTGAATATGGGTTGCATTCTCGTGTTTTTTGTGTGTTTTTTTCATACTTCTCATGTTCGTACTTTGTACTTCTTCTTACTTTATAATAGTACTTTATAAGATTACTTTATACTTTACTTTATATACTGTTTTACACCGGCTGTATCCTGTGCATGTGACATATCAACTTAAACATTTTAAACTTGATTCCCTGGACCACCCATACGTAATTATTTTTAACTTTTTTGTCTGTAAGTCACTTTGGATAAAACCATCTGCTAAATGGCATATCTTATTTTATATTCTAAAATGACAGCATTCCAACTGGTGACCTGAATTATAAAAAACACAGAGACCTTGAATCTTTCAAAGTGGTAGAGGCAGTAATTTGGCCCAGTCACCAAGGTCTGGTACCCTCTGCTCCAACTCTGAAGAGGCTTACTTTAATTTCTAGGTAAAAAAACAAACAAACAACACCTGTCACAAGAGGATGAATTAAGTATACACCATTTTTTCCCCTCTCTCGCCCTCCTGCATGGTATGACTCGTTATCCCCTGCGGCTGCAAGACGAGCCAAGCACTTCAGACCAGACCTGGGTTCAAACAGTACTTGACATGTTTAAAATAAAAACAAAGGGCAGGGTCTGCAGTTTTGCGCCAATCTATTGGTTGTATTGTGCCAGGCACGCTCAATCAAGCCCAGCTAAAGTATTGGAAATTATTTCAAATAGTATTTGAACCCAGGTCTCATTCAGACTGACCGCAACCTGAACTACCACATAAAATGACTCACCTGACACTGACTGCAAAGGCGTGGCCGTCCCTGCTCAGGCTCAGTTTTTCCCCCACCTCTGAGAAGAGAAGAGCCAATGTTTGAAACCAAAGCACAAATCCAGCCAGCTTCAAGCAATCCCAGTTGTTTGCTTTATTATACATATTGCTGATGCATGGTGGATGGATGTAAGGATGAAATATGAGAAAATTATGACTAGTTTGTTACCCGCAGTCTAAACTGTGCAAAACAGTTGAAAACTCTTCTAAGAGGGTGTCCTGTGGTCAAACAGGCTATGAGGTGAGGGCTGTGACGTCATGAGACGCTCCGACATCCGAATGTAGGAGCTTTTCTGTTATGTCCAGGCAACACTGTATTTAATAGAGGACTCCAAACCCTTGAAGCCAATGTGGGAACTCTACTATGGTGTGCATTTTAGGACACCCTCAGCTTCAAGCCACCAAGGGTGTCCTAAAATGTACACTGAAACCCCCTCTCCATGTTAAGCAGCATGCTACACCCACTCCAGGGAAGAGGAAATCATCACTCACTGTCTGTGCTGTAATCACAGTTACTATGATGCTATCTGTTGGTATAAGCTTGACTCCTGCCACGCATGCAGGCTATTCTGTTAGGGTGGAGGCTGGGGGAGGCTGTGCAGGACCTTTAGGCAGGGCAGGGTAAGTGACTCAGAGAGAGAGAGAGAGTGGTTGTGTTGGTGCAGTAGGAGGTGAGCATGACGTAAAGTAAAACACTTTACATAAACAGGAAAACAGGGAGTGCATGAGGCCTGCTAGATGTGTGCAAATAGATTGTGCTACCTGTCCTTTAATGGTGTTAAGATTAACTCATTGGTTCACAGTGCATATTAAGACAGTAAAAAATAGGCAAAAGTAGATGTTTCTGGTTAATTACTCTTAATTAATTTCCGGGTTAGCAATAGCCACAAATCTGGGAGATGCTAATTTCCACCCATTTACTAGATGCATCGGACCTGCTTAATTACAAATATTTTGACATTCTGAAGTGGAATGTTCAAACCTGAAGAAACCATCCACTGAAGGGCATCCATTGGAGTTGCATGTAGCAACAATGGCCACCATTTCAAGCTGAGCTAGCTAAACAACATGCTAGCTAGCGTCAATGAATGAGTCTTGTGTATCCAGTTATCTGTTATGATATGTAGAGGGTTGGGCGCCTGAGGAGGAGCAGGTTGCCGCTAGCTGAGTTACGGTGATTAGAGCTTCTATCTTAGTGAAACATAGCGGCTATAAAACACATCTCGTTCCACATCTACATGGTGGCAGGACACCCTTAATGATGATCGCTTAGGCATATGGTTTAAATGTTAATTGGCCACTAAGCCACCCAAGAAACAACAATATGGTCTGTCATTACGGATAATTCCTCAGTCATTATGCACCATCTCTGGAGACCTTCTCCCATTCATCACTTCCCTCATCAACTCATCTCTTACCACTGCCTGTAATACCTACATGTTTCAAGCATACCACCATAGTCCATGTTCCCAAGAATGCCAAGGTAACCTGTCTAAGTGACTATCACCACGTAGCACTCACATATCTCTCACATCAACACCATCATCCCAGACACCCTGGACCCACTCCAATTAGTATACCGCCCCAACAGATCCACGCAATCTCTATTGCACTCAGCACTGCCCTTTACCACCTGGACAAGAGGAACACCTATGTGAGAATGCTGTTAATTGAGCTCAGTGTTCAACATCATAGTGCCCTCCAAGCTCATCACTAAGCTAAGGACCCTGGAACTAAACACCTCCCTCTGCAAATGGATCCTGAACTTCCTGACGAGCCACCCTCAGGTAGTAAGGGTAGGCAACAACACATCCGCCACACTGACCCTCAACACGGGGGTTCCTCGGGTGTGTGATTAATCCCCTCCTGTACTCCCTGTTCACCCATAACTGCGTTGCCTTGTACTATTCCAACACCATCATTAAGGTTGCCAATGACACAACAGTTGAAGATCTGATCACCGACGATGATGAGACAGCCTATAGGGAGGTCAGAGACCTGGCAGTGTGGTGCCAGGACAACAACCTCTCCCTCAGCATCAAAGCAAGACAAAGGAGCTGATCGTGGACTACAGGAAACGGAGGGTCGAACACGTCCCCATTCACATCAACAGGGCTGTAGCGGAGCAGGTCAAGAGCTTCAAGTTCCTCGGTGTCCACATCACTAAGGATCTATCATGGTCCACACACACCAACACAGTCATGAAGACTGTTGTCCCACCTATCTATCTTAAGATGAATGCACTTACTCATATCATTAAAGAGGGTGCCAAGATGGCGGCTTGAACAGACGCTTTTTTACCGAGCTCCGTACCAAACTTCAGAAAGATTGTCATGCCAAGGACAACTTGCAGACTTGTTTACGTGTTGCTGTGCATTTTGTTGCCAACCTTACTTTGCTACCTGACAACTTTACGGTTTTTACTTTTTAATTACCGTTTATATTTTTGGTTTTTCCCTCAACTTTTTTTTTTCATTCAACTTTTTCACTCCAGACGCTTTATCTGGACATGGTTCGTCAGGACCTCCACCAGCCAAAGCTAAGTAGCAACATTAACATGATGCCTTCTAATTGCAGTCGCTGTGCTCATAATATACAGGAGAACGATCGCCTTACGGCGAGGATAGCTGTGCTACAAGCCCAGCTTCAGACGCAATCGTTAGGCAAGGGTAATTTCAGTGTAGGAAAGGATGAAACAGCGTCTGTGCCACCAGTAAGTACATATAGTAACGTTAGTATAAATCCCCTTGCACGGTCCCCGCATCCGGACAACTTTCTCACGGTTTCTGGAGGGAAATGCTGTAGGAATGCTCAACCGGTGTCGCTCATTCAGCCGACAGAAACTTTCAACCGGTTTTCCCCATTAAGCAACGAGTCGGAGTCAGAGGCCGAGCCTTCTCTTGTCTCTACTCCTCCCGTTACGGGGTCTGAGATGCCGAAGCTTCCCACCGTTAGCTCTGACAAATTGTAAACTCTAGTCATTGTCGACTCCATTACCCACAGTATTAGACTTAAAACGAATCATCCAGCGATCATACACTGTTTACCAGGGGGCAGGGCTACCGATGTTAAGGCTAATCTGAAGATGGTGCTGGCTAAAGCTAAAACTGGCGAGTGTAGAGAATATAGAGATATTGTTATCCACGTCGGCACCAACGATGTTAGGATGAAACAGTCAGAGATCACCAAGCGCAACATAGCTTCAGCATGTAAATCAGCTAGAAAGATGTGTCGGCATCGAGTAATTGTCTCTGGCCCCCTCCCACTTAGGGGGAGTGATGAGCTCTAAAGCAGTCTCACAACTCAATCGCTGGTTGAAAACTGTTTTCTGCCCCTCCCAAAAGATATAATTTGTAGATAATTGGCCCTCTTTCTGGGACTCTTTTCTGGGACTCACCCACAAACAGGACCAAGCCTGACCTGTGCTCTCATCTTATCTACCAACATAGACAGGGCTCTAACTCCTCTAGCTCCACAATGAAATAGGGTGCAGGCCAGGCAACAGGCTGTTAGCCAGCCTGCCAGCATAGTGGAGTCTGCTACTAGCACAGTCAGTGTAGTCAGCTCAGCTATCCCCATTGAGACCGTGTCTGTGCCTCGACCTAGGTTGGGCAAAACTAAACATGGCGGTGTTCACCTTAGCAATCTCACTAGGATAAAGACCTCCTCCATTCCTGTCATTATTGAAAGAGATCATGATACCTCACATCTCAAAATAGGGCTACTTAATGTTAGATCCCTTACTTCAAAGGCAATTTTAGTCAATGAACTAATCTCTGATCATAATCTTGATGTGATTGGCCTGACTGAAACATGGTTTAAGCCTGATGAATTTACTGTGTTAAGAGGCCTCACCTCCTGGCTACACTAGTGACCATATCCCCCATGCATCCCGCAAAGGCGGAGGTGTTGCTAACATTTATGATAGCAAATTTCAATTTACAAATTTCAATTTCAATTTACATTTTCGTCTTTTGAGCTTCTAGTCATGAAATCTATGCAGCCTACTCAATCACTTTTTATAGCTACTGTTTACAGGCCTCCTGGGCCATATACAGCGTTCCTCATTGAGTTCCCTGAATTCCTATCGGACCTTGTAGTCATAGCAGATAATATTCTAATCTTTGGTGATTTAAATATTCACATGGAAAAGTTCACAGACCCACTCCAAAAGGCTTTCGGAGCCATCATCGACTCAGTGGGTTTTGTCCAACATGTGTCTGGACCTACTCACTGTCACAGTCATACTCTGGACCTAGTTTTGTCCCATGGAATAAATGTTGTGGATCTTAATGTTTTTCCTCATAACCCTGGACTATCAGACCACCATTTTATTACGTTTGCAATTGCAACAAATAATCTGCTCAGACCCCAACCAAGGAACATCAAAAGTCGTGCTATAAATTCACATACAACACAAAGATTCCTTGATGTCCTTCCAGACTCCCTCTGTCTACCCAAGGACACCAGAGGACAAAAATCAGTTAACCACCTAACTGAGGAACTCAATTTAACCTTGCGCAATACCCTAGACGCAGTTGCACCCCTAAAAACTAAAAACATTTCTCATAAGAAACTAACTCCCTGGTATACAGAAAATACCCGAGCTCTGAAGCAAGCTTCCAGAAAATTTGTACGGAAATGGCGCCACATCAAACTGGAAGTCTTCCGACTAGCTTGGAAAGACAGTACCGTGCAGTATCGAAGAGCCCTTACTGCTGCTCAATCATCCTATTTTTCCAACTTAATTGAGGAAAATAAGAACAATCCGAAATTCCTTTTTGATACTGTCGCAAAGCTAACTAAAAAGCAGCATTCCCCAAGAGAGGATGGCTTTCACTTCAGCAGTAATAATTTCATGAACTTCTTTGAGGAAAAGATCATGATTATTAGAAAGCAAATTACGGACTCCTCTTTAAATCTATTCCTTCAAAGCTCAGTTGTCCTGAGTCTGCACAACTCTGCCAGGACCTAGGATCAAGAGAGACACTCAAGTGTTTTAGTACTATATCTTTTGGCACAATGATGAAAAGCTGCATACTGGACCCTATTCAAACTAAACTACTGAAAGAGCTGCTTCCTGTGCTTGGCCCTCCTATGTTGAACATAATAAACGGCTCTCTATCCACCGGATGTGTACCAAACTCACTAAAAGTGGCAGTAATAAAGCCTCTCCTGAAAAAGCCAAACCTTGACCCAGAAAATATAAAAAACTATCGGCCTATATCGAATCTTCCATTCCTCTCAAAAAAATTTGAAAAGGCTGTTGCGCAGCAACTCACTGCCTTCCTGAGGACAAACAGTGTATACGAAATGCTTCAGTCTGGTTTTAGACCCCATCATAGCACTGAGACTGCACTTGTGAAAGTGGTAAATTACCTTTTAATGGCATCAGACCGAGGCTCTGCATCTGTCCTCGTGCTCCTAGACCTTAGTGCTGCTTTTGATACCATCGATCACCACATTCTTTTGGAGAGATTGGAAACCCAAATTGGTCTACACGGACAAGTTCTGGCCTGGTTTAGATCTTATTGTCGGAAAGATATCAGGTTGTCTCTGTGAATGGTTTGACAAATCAACTGTACATTTCGGTGTTCCTCAAGGTTCCGTTTTAGGACCACTATTGTTTTCACTATATATTTTACCTCTTGGAGATGTCATTCGAAAACATAATGTTAACTTTCACTGCTATGCGGATGACACACAGCTGTACATTTCAATGAAACATGGTGAAGCCCCAAAATTGCCCTCGCTAGAAGCATGTGTTTCAGACATAAGGAAGTGGATGGCTGAAAACGTTCTACTTTTAAACTCGGACAAAACAGAGAAGCTTGTTCTAGGTCCCAAGAAACAAAGAGATCTTCTGTTGAATCTGACAATTAATCTTAATGGTTGTACAGTCGTCTCAAATAAAACTGTGAAGTAACTCGGCGTTACTCTGGACCCTGATCTCTCTTTTGAAGAACATATCAAGACTGTTTCAAGGACAGCTTTTTTCCATCTACGTAACATTGCAAAAATCTGAAACTTTCTGTCCAAAAATGATGCAGAAAAATTAATCCATGCTTTTGTCACTTCTAGGTTAGACTACTGCAATGCTCTACTTTCCGGCTACCCGGATAAAGCACTAAATAAACTTCAGTTAGTGCTAAATACGGCTGCTAGAATCCTGACTAGAACCAACAAATTTGATCACATTCCTCCAGTGCTGGCCTCCCTACACTGGCTTCCTGTCAAGGCAAGGGCTGATTTCAAGGTTTTACTGCTAACCTACAAAGCATTACATGGGCTTGCTCCTACCTATCTCTCTGATCCTGCCGTACATATCTACACGTACGCAACGGTCACAAGACGCAGGCCTCCTAATTTTCCCTAGAATTTCTAAGCAAACAGCTGGAGGCAGGGCTTTCTCCTATAGAGCTCCATTTTTATGGAATGGTCTACCTACCCATGTGAGAGACGCAAACTCGGTCTCAACCTTTAAGTCTTTACTGAAGACTCATCTCTTCAGTGGGTCATATGATTGAGTGTAGTCTGGCCCAGGAGTGTGAAGGTGAACGGAAAGGCTCTGGAGCAGCGAACCGCCCTTGCTGTCTCTGCCTGGCCGGTTCCCCTCTTTCCACTGGGATTCTCTGCCTCTAACCCTATTACAGGGGCTGAGTCACTGGCTTACTAGGGCTCTTTCATACCGTCCCTAGGAGGGGTGCGTCACTTGAGTGGGTTGAGTCACTGATGTGATCTTCCTGTCTGGGTTGGCGCCTCCCCTTGGGTTGTGCCGTGGCGGAGATCTTTGTGGGCTATACTCGGCCTTGTCTCAGGATGGAAAGTTGGTGGTTGAAGATATCCCTCTAGTGGTGTGGGGGCTGTGCTTTGGCAAAGTGGGTGGGGTTATATCCTTCCTGTTTGGCCCTGTCCGGGGGTGTCATCGGATGGGGCCACAGTGTCTCCTGACCCCTCCTGTCTAAGCCTCCAGTATTTATGTTGCAGTAGTTTATGTGTCGGGGGGCTAGGGACAGTTTGTTATACCTGGAGTACTTCTCCTGTCCTATCCGGTGTCCTGTGTGAATTTAAGTATGCTCTCTCTAATTCTCTCTTTCTTTCTCTCTCTCGGAGGACCTGAGCCCTAGGACCATGCCTCAGGACTACCTGACATGATGACTCCTTGCTGTCCCCAGTCCACCTGGCTGTGCTGCTGCTCCAGTTTTAACTGTTCTGCCTGTGATTATTATTATTTGACCATGCTGGTAATTTATGAACATTTGAACATCATGGCCATGTTCTGTTATAATCTCCACCCGGCACAGCCAGAAGAGGACTGGCCACCCCACATAGCCTGGTTTCTCTCTAGGTTTGTTCCTAGGTTTTGGCCTTTCCATGGAGTTATTCCTAGCCACCGTGCTTCTACACCTGCATTGCTTGCTGTTTGGGGTTTTAGGCTGGGTTTCTGTACAGCACTTTGAGATATCAGCTGATGTACGAAGGGCTATATAAATAAATTTGATTTGATTTGATTTGATACTGTAAGTCACTCTGGATATGAGCTTCTGCTAAATGACTAACATCTCAATGTAAATGTAATTAAAATATGGATACATCATGCAATAATTGGCAACTTTAAGCAATTCATTTTTTGTATATCTTTGTTTTGAAGATATGAAAATCTAAATCAGTAAACAAACTTATGCAATGTATTTTACCTCTAAGTAGTGGATACCAACACAACACTTGCAGTGCAGTATAATATACTGGAATATGATTATAGGCTTATAGACATTGGTTTTACACTAATCATGCAGTGTTGGGACACTGCATGATTGAATCATTTGGGATGATTAGGGAAGCAGAGAGTAAAACAGAGAGGAAAAACCTTTCTCATTTCATCTCAACACGGAGCCATTGCTTCATGTCCTCTCCCTTTCTAACCAGGCCAAATAAAACAGAAACAAGTGGAAACTTTGACTTTGGTAAAATAGGAATACCTTATGTTATCCTGCCCTTTCAAAATTGCTTTCATGTTGAATTAATATTCATGATAATTGCCTAAAATTTGGGGGAAATGTATTTATTTCACAATAGCTGTGTCTCTAATTGACTCATGCTGGCCTCATGATTCACCTTCTCAATATTTAATTTTATGTATATTCAATATTTACATATATTTACTATGTTGTGTTAATGGATTATTATTGCCAACATTTCATTTACCTTTGCCCTAAAGAGAGGCCTATAGACATTTCCACAGAGAATAGATTAAATAGTAATCAAGCTACAGTCTATAACACTGTTATAAACAAGACTTGAGATGTGCAGAGTTCTAGAGATAGACCACAGCAACAGTACAGCATAGTAGTAAACAAGACTCATAGATTGATGTCCTCTAATCCATCATAATGTAGAATTGATGTCCTCTAATCCATCATAATGTAGAACATGTGTTTTACAGAAGTATACCCAGAAATAAGTATACCATTCGCTAATCAGGTGCTGCAGAGTGAGGATCTCAAGACAGTAAACCAATCATACTGTTTGCGTACGGCTTAGAAAAAAGCCTGGGAAATCCAAATATTCCAAATGACTGCAAATTCACCATGATAAATATTTAAACTGCAGCGTCAATTTTATAAAGATCACAATGCCGACTAGCTCATTTAAAGCAGTGAAACAAAACAAATATCTCCATCTCTGTTTAGACATCACAAATACATCTTATCAGCAGGGACTTCTCCATTCGAAACACAGCCAAAACTCTCTTTCCTCTCTGGTCCAATGAGACATGCCAAACCACTGTCCACCACTCAGGATGTCCAGGCCTTGTTTGAAGTTTATCTAACTTCCATGTGTATGCTCTGTCCCAAGGAGAGTGAGTACTCCCTCCTCATCATCCCACTACATGTTATTTGTTATGAAATGACACCTTCATATGCAGGGCCGGGAAATGACTGAACCGTTTGACTCAATTCACAATACTTTCAATCTGAAAGACACAATCAGTGGTAAATTTAACTAATAAATCATGATCGATTTTGGTGGACAACTATTAGCATTGTTTGGTCAATCTATGTAGATTGTTATTACATTAACTTTATCTAAATAGATTTGCAACTAATAACCCAAAAACATAACCTAAAATCCCAATATATATATATATATATATATATATATATAAAAAGCTAATATGTATGTGATATTTTGAAGCAAAGGCCTGCTTTAACAATAAGTAAAAGGTCACAAATATTGACCGGCCTTTCCAGTGGGTACTGATTTGATTCTAGTCTGTTTAGCTGGGATCAAACAGAGCAATTATCTCTATACCACAATATGTCTGCAAACACACATGGTATGCCATGGGCAATAACTGTCAAATTTCGCAGATGCTTGGTCAAACCATTATTGCTTTGAAACTATCCAGTGTTTACAAATGTCAAGGGTAAAGAGGCATTTCAGCTCAGCGATACATTTCACGCAGAATTGTTTGAATCTTCTAATGCATTTAGATATGCATTCAAACTTCTTTTGAAGATTGGTACTGCATATGGTTTTCTCTCCTCTCTTGAAATTGCACTGATATGTACCAGGTGTTTCTCTTTTCATGGTGCCCACTATGTGGAAAATATATGCACTCTTGTAGAAGAAATAATGAAGTACTACAGGGGACATGGTTTGTTCGAAAATTGAAAGTACTGTCATGTCGAATACGTTTAATTTTTTTGTCTGAAAGCCAAAGGTCAGTTGTGCTCATAAGATGTTTCTGTTATTAGAGAGGGGTTAAGGAAGGAACATTTATTGTTGTTTCAATTCCAAATTCCACGCTACTGTATGAAAAAAGTAAATGCAAGGCATAAACAAACCAACCAACCAAGAAAAAAAGGTTAGCATACGGGCAGCTTTGTTATTTTAACAAGGAAGGAAGGTGTGCTGGGTATTTCTCCTCCTTTACCCGCAAATTGTTGATGCAACAATTTTATTTCACTCACTGATACAGAGCGTTTTCCATTTTTGCAAAGTGGTTTCTGATATGATAAGTCTCTACTGAAAAGCATGCATGGAAACTATGGGAACAAGCTTATAAGCAATAAAATGGCAAAAGTCTTACTAGACTTTATTATTATTATTTAAAAGTAACCTTTATTTAACCAGGAAAGTCAGTTAAGAACAAATTCTTACTTACAATGACGGCCTACACTGGCCAAACCCGGACGATGCTGGGCCAATTGTGCGCCGCCCTATGGGACTCCCAATCACGGCCGGTTGTGATACAGCCTGGAATCGAACCAGGGTGTCTGTAGTGACAGCTCTATCACTGAGATGCAGTGCCTTAGACCGCTGCGCCACTCGGGAGCTCATATCAATCAAACAGGGTTTATAAAAAAGAGACACTTACAAACAAATACAATAACTTGCTTCAGTTGAATACATTACGCAAAAAAACAAGATATAGTTTTATCAAGAATGTCTGTTGATGCTGAAAAGGCTTTCAACCATCTTGAATGGCATTTTCTATTCAAAACTTTGGAAGCGTTCAACTTTCTAGCTGAAATAATAAATTTAATAAAAAGGTTGTATACATGTCCTAAAGCAGATATACACACAAATAATACTTTATCTTATTATATTGCTTTAGAAAGGGGCACAAGACAGGGATGTCAACTCTCCCCCCGACAGGAACCAAATGTAACAGGTATCAATATTGGTAAACATTAATATAAACTAAACATATTTGCAGATGATCTCCTGATATATGTGACCAATATTGGTAAACATGAATATAAACTAAACATATTTGCAGATGATCTCCTGATATATGTGACCAATATTGGTAAACATGAATATAAACTAAACATATTTGCAGATGATCTCCTGATATATGTGACCAATATTGAAAACTCAATTCCCCTTTGCTAAAAATATTTTCATAATATAAAAAAAAAAATCGCAGGATATAAAATGTAAGTGAAAAGAAAGAATTGCAATAGGAAAAATACAACATTAAATAACTCATGATCTACAGCAATCCTATAAGTGGACCACAAAAAAATATTAAATACTAGGATGCTTAATAAGTGACAACAAACAATAAATATAGATAACTTTATTCCATTACTCAACAACATGAAAGCATTTTAATAATCTTCCCATAAATCTTACAGGTAGAATAAACCTCTTTAGAATGGCATGGCTGCCAAAGTTTTTGTATTTATTTTTGGTAATACTAATTACCCCACTGAAGACATTCTTTAAAAAAGTATACTGTTACATCAAAAATGTTATTGTATTCACTAGTAAGAATAAGAAATATTGTTTAAAAAAAAAACATTTTTTAAAAGAGTCAGAATCTCAATTGGTAGAAATGGAATGGAACTGAAAATGGAAATTAAAAGTTACATCCACTAGATTCCTCTGAGTTCTAATTGATGAAAAGTTATCCTGGAAAAATCATATTCAATTTGTTGGGCTGGACATGCCAAGAGAGGAGTTTGGATTGGTCTGCCATATAGAAGGCCTCTGTATATTTGAGCTGGTCAGTCTGTGTTGGAAACCCTGTCGAACGCGGCTTTAATTGTTTTTTATTGTGTAGTGGAGTGTTGTTCTCCACTTTCTGGAGGATCAAGTTTTGAAATCAGTGGAATTAGAGTATGATAGCTAAAGAGATGGAGAATACACCTGTCTCCGGATTACATCTTCAAACTAAAGGAAACCGTGTCATGGCATCCGTGACAGGGAGACGCATCCATCATGCATGATGATGTATATGGGCAAGATAGCCTAGCGTTAGCTAGCAACATTTTAAGATATTACACATTTCTAATTTTGACAGAAGGTCAGAATTTCAAGCTAAAGTGTATATTTTGATTTGTTTAACACTTTTGGGGTTAGTAATTTTTTTTAAAAACATTTTACCTTTATTTTACTAGGCAAGTCAGTTAAGAACAAATTCTTATTTTCAATGACGGCCTAAGAACAGTGGGTTAACTGCCTGTTCAGGGGCAGAACGACAGATTTGTACCTTGTCAGCTCGGGGATTCGAACTTGCAACCTTTCGGTTACTAGTCCAACGCTCTAACCACTAGGCTACCACTAAGCTACCCTGCCGCCCCATATGTTATTTCATAGTTTTGTTGTCTTCACTATTATTCTACAATGTAGAAAATAGTCAAAATAAAGAAAAACTGAGTAGGTGTGTCCAAACTTTTGACTGGTACTGTATATAATACAAGACACTCCGGTAAACTTCACCCTCCACACTGCCGCACCTTACATAGTCAATTCTCTATCAGATATAAAGGTACCATACACTGAAAATCTTATCTTCACATTTCCAAAACCTCATCATCCCTCAACAAATTTAAACAAAGACTGGGTCAGCCTGATGAAACAAACTACTCTGTAATCTCCTCCATTTAACCTAACTCTCACAAACTCACACACACACACACACGCACGCACACATTTAAACAAAACAAAAATATATATTTTGATCAATGTATACATTTACAATTAGTAGCTTTTGTTATCTGTTTTAACAAACCTTTTTTTTGTGGTGTGGTTTTCATATAAACCCTTGGGCTTCCAAACACACCTGCACATTGTTGTTTTTACTTGTTTCACTGTATTGTTGTCTGTCACTTGTTTTCTTTGTTGCAAATAAATAAATAAAAATAAATAAATCAATCAATCAGTACAGAAATTATATGGACCAAAAAAATTCATAGAATAAAAAGGACAGTTGACATTTTCCTAAGTCTGATAGTGGTTTTAACCTTCCAGACTTGGAAATGTATCAACTCGCTACCCAAGGCTTTTACTTGTGACATGTAGTTAAATGCACTAAAGGAGAACAATGGGTACATATTGAAGATGTGCATTCTCAACCCCATAATATTTTTACCTGTCTATTTTCAAAGTATAAAGCTAAGAACATTAACAACTTCATAATTAAGGACACTATAAAAATATGGAATATAATGAAATATCACTTCCTAAAAACACAACCTTATGGAACAATCCTTAGATAGCTTTTTAGAATTCACCGATAAATTGGTCCACTTGCAAAACTAAAGGCATAGAAACTGTAAATTACTTGGTAACAGGAAATACATTTATTTCCATGACAGAATTAAAAAGTAATATTGAACTGACAAATGTAGATAGTTTCAAATATTATTCATCACGAAATTTCAATTTGAAATCTTTTGGACATCAGAGCAACCTTGAGGGAATCTTATTTGAGTCAGAAAAGGATGTTCATATGATATGGAAGATATACCAAATCTTGCAGAGAACATATCCAACTGACAATCTCTTAGAAACAAATATACATTATTGGAACCAAGACTTAAAAGAATTGATGTTTGCAAAAGATGGAGGGAAAGTTAGAGCATACGCTTAATTGAGTATGAACTAATGTATAGAATTCACTATACAAGATACAAAATTAATAAATTCTGCAGCACAATAACAGAGTCATGTCAAGTGTAAAACAAATAATGACTCAATAATCCATGCTTTCTGGGAATGCCAAAAAGTCCTGAAGTTGTGGGCATAGCTGGAAAGTTGTCTGTCAGAAGTATTACAACATAAATGTACTTCTAATCCGTCTGTCTGCATATTTCAAGACATGGCATATGGTGGTGTAGTGAGATACCCGATGTGTTAGACGATTCTCTTCTCATCACTCATCTTTTTTTTAATTATAATAAAAACATGGAAATCAATCAATCCGCTATCATTAACACAATGGAAAAATTGAATGATTTCTTTTTTAAATGCTGAAAGTGCGTGGGAGATGTGTGCTAGTGGATCTGGCCAGGTGAGACGTAGTTGATGTTTGTATGATGTTGTCGTTTGTATGTGTATGTTTTGTATGGGAACGAGATGTGTGGGGTTAGGTGTTTTCAATTTATCAAAACGATACCGCCATAGCAACCATGTTTTACTGTATGTATGAGTTTCCAACTATGGCTGCCACATGGGGAAAATCAAATTTTCCTTTTTAGATATCATTTCTCATCCCAATGGGGTCCTTATAGATCAGGGGCTTCCGGAGAGCCTGGTTTGAGTTGCAGGACTGTATTACACAATGAAGGCACTCCAAAATGAAGTAATGGAAATGTCCACCCACCCACAGAGTGTTTAAAAAACCTGATCGAACTGCCAGGACAAGCCCTTGTCACGTTTCATTAGACTATGGCATAGGTTCAGGCTAAACACCAACTCCATATGATTCACCCCCAAATCAACAATAACAATGGTCTATTCTCACCAGACTACTAGATTAATAATAAGTGGACACCCTTACCCTGAAGTACATACATACACCATTACACAATGGCATGTTTTACAGATTCCAACTGATCATCTAACAGATGTATGTCTGCATATCAGCAGCCAGTGCACTTGTATAGTGTCAGTCCATGTCGGATATAAAGCTATGAAAAACAATGCAAGAGTATCTCGTAAAGCTGTGGTTACATGATGAAATTATAGTGGAATAGTTCATGCCCACTTGGGTTGGAGAGGGATGCTAAATATGTATGGATCCAGTAGATGTCTACATTCCTGTGAAGTAAGTTTATGTCATTCTCTTTCATAATCACATTTAAAGCTTTAATCAGATGAAGCAGCATGAACAATACAAGCTTAACCTCTTGTGTGGTCTCCCTACCCCAACCCAAAACGAAATCCTATTATTCCACATTTTGATTACAGGATAATACCTGTGGGATATTGTGCAATTAATAAAAGTGACTGATGGCTGAGGCACATGATTTTCATGTGTGCCACCTTTTACACCAAGCAAAACATTGGGAAATGCCTGGTCAGGCCACGGTACAGTAAATACAGTAGTACATTTGGATTGAAGGATTTAACTTATTCTCTGAATGCTACACGTCTCTCAAGCTTTCATGTAATCATTTGGCTTTGGCTGTCAGCTGTCAGTAGACTGTGAAATTTGCTAGCTATGCTAATTTCATACATTGGCAGTGGTGTAAAGTACTTAAGTATAAATATTTTAAAGTACTCCTTAAGTAGTTTTTTGGGGTATTTGTATTTTACTATTAATATTTTTTGTTTTATAGTTTTACTTTTACTTCACTACATTCCTAATGAATATTATGTACTTTTTACTCCATACATTTTCCCTGACACCCAAAAGTACTCTTTACATTTTGAATGCTTAGCAGGACAGGAAAATGGTCCAATTCACGCACTTATCAAGAGAACATCCCTGGTCATTCCTACTGCCTGTGTTCTGGTGGGCTCACTAAACACATGCTGCATTTGAAAATGATGTCTGAGTGTTGGAGCGTGCCCCTGGCTATCCTTAAATAAAATAAAATAAAACACAAGAAATTGGTGCTGTCTGGTTTGCTTTATATAAGGAATTTGAAATGATTTATACTTTTACTTCTGATACTTAACTATATTTTAGCAATTACATTTACTTTTGATACTTAAGTATATTTAAAACACCAAATTATTTTAGACTTTTACTCAAGTAGGATTTTTTGGGGTGACTTTCACTTTTACTTGAGTCATTTTCTATTAAGGTATCTTTACTTTTACTCAAGTATCACAATTCTGTACTTCTTCCAACACTACTTTTTAATCAGAAAAATGTCAGTGACACCGAAAAGTACTCGTTACATTTTGAATACTTAGTAGGACTGGAAAATGGTGAAATTCATACACTTATCAAGAGAACATCCCTGGTCATCCCTAATGCCTCTGATATGACGGACTCACTAAACACACATGCTTCATTTAAGCAATAAGGCCAAAGGAGGTGTGGTATATGGCCAATATACCACGTCTAAGGGCTGTTTTTATGCACGAGGCAAAACGGAGTGTCTGGACACAGCCCTTAGCAGTGGTATATTGGCTATATATCACAAACCCCAGAGGAGCCTTAATGATATTATTATACTGGTTACCAATGTAATTAGAGCAGTAAATATCTTGTCATACACGTGGTATACGGTCTGATATACCATGGCTTTCAGCCAATCAGAATTCAGGGCTCAAACCACCCAGTTTATAATTGTAAATGATGTCTGAGTGTTGGAGTGTGCCTCTGGCTATCCGTAAATTTAAAAAACAAGAAAATGGTGCCTTCTGGTGTGCTTAATATAACAAATTTGAAATTATTAAAACTTTTACTTTTGATACCTAAGTATATTTGATTAATTACATGTATTTTTGATACTTAAGTATATTTAAAACCAAACACCTTTAGGCTATCACTCAAGTAGTATTTTACTGGGTGAGTTTCACTTTCACTTGAGTCATTTTCTATTAATTGCACCTACCTGTATAAATAAAGGTTAAATACCTTAATAAAGACCTGCCAGTTCTAAAGCTTAAATGGACACAACCCTGTAGCCTACCATATTTCAACTAGTGTCTATGAATAGCTTTGTTCAGTCAGTGTAATAAATAGACCAAGCATTGAGAGCGAGAGAGAGTGAGAGCGAGAGCGAGAGAGAGAGAGAGAGAGAGAGAGAGAGAGAGAGAGAGAGAAGGGGAAGTGACTGCAGAGAGGCAGGGAGGTCTGAGTGAGGGAGGAAACTCCGCCACACAGCGAAGGTGTGAAAGAGGAGGACAGATGTTATGTTGTCTCCTATGGTGAGGTCACCTTGATGACTTTGACCTCATAAGCATGAGTCAGCAGGACCCAGCAGCCAAGGTCATAAATACAGGCCTGGGATCCAGAGACAGACATTACCAACAGAGTAGTGAATGACCTAATCTGTCAAGACTGGGTATAGGCATTTGACTGTTGTTTTGCTTGTGCCCATGCTGCTCATTTTCTCACTGTAACTGCAACTCTGTGTGCAGATTTACTGTAGCGCTCAATGCACGTTTAGGCAGGTGTGATATTTAAGAAGTAATCACAGAGGAGGTCTGGTATATGGTCAATGTACCATGGCTAAGGGCTGTTCTTATGCATGACACAAAGCGGAGTTTCTGGATACAGCCCTTAGCCGTGGTATATTGGCCATATTTCATACCACAAACACGTATTGCTATTATAAACCCTTGGTATACGTTCTGATATACCATGGCTTTCAGCCAATCAGCATTCAAGTAACGAACAACCCAGTTAGTAATTTGTATTATTACACGGGTGTAAGTGCAACTTAATGTAAAGTGTTACACATTAACACTTTACACAAACACAACTCCTTTCCCAACAATTCCCCAATAAACCCTTCAACGTGATCATGGTATTTTCCTGAAAAGTGGGAAGCTTAGTTAAGTCTGATGGCCTGTTAGTTGAGAAAATTGTCCTACAGCAATATTTAAAGGGACAAGTATTGTTCCTTCAATTTCATCAGAAATCCTTGACCTGATAGAGATAATTGCAACAATAAAATAACAAATATAACTTCTCTGACTGCCACAACCTTAATTAGGAAATTGGTTTGACCATGTAATCTTTCAGCCCTTCATTGTCTGACTTTGATCAACCGTGAAACAACCAATATTATTTTATCTAGACTCTTATGGAGAGGCCCAATGGAAGACAGTGATACACTGCCCACCATTGGTAAGAATGCATCATTACAATACACCACAACTATTACACGCCATCTGCATCACCAAGCCCCAACAGGGGGTTTGGTCAGGGGGTCTGCTTTGTGTGAGTGTTGTACTAAGATGATAACGTGTTTGGGGACCCTATAGTTTGATGATGTGCACACCCAGCGCTCTGACAATCTTCCTCCGCCTGATGTTTTCCCACAAAGAAATTACTGCATTGGTGGGCCGGGTGATCAGGTCCCCAAACAGGTCAGCAGGCAATTTCTGTTGCTCAGCCGCTCAGAGCTCAGCCTCAGCCCCAGCCACATGCATGGAGGATTTATTAGAACCAGATGGGCCGTGCTCCCTTACAAGCTCAGCTCAGCGGAGGGAGTCAAAAAACACTGGGCTGCTAGCTTCTCCCAGCCCAGCAAGGCCAGGCCTGGCTCTGGGGGAACGAACAGAAAGGTGGGAGGGAGCAGAGCGGCTGGTCCACCCATTTCCTTTCCTTGCCCTTCCCAGGCATGTCAGAGGGGAGCCAAGCCAACAAAAATCAGACCTGCAGTGGCTTTTGGACAGGACCAGGATTCGACCAGTGTGGTAGTTATGGATGGCAAGAGGGAAGGTGTGTGGTGAAGAGGGGCTGCCAGGCAAAATCAGACCCATGCCAAGGAGCTTTAAAGGACCCATAAGGGAACTTAAGGAAATAAACAAACAGATTGCTGAAACTGAAAAGTCAGGTTGGCAGTTAAAACGCAACTAATATAATCTGCTGGGCTTTACATTGTGACTTTTCATGGACAGGAATGCACCAATGCAGTGGTGGTGGTAGTAGTAGTTGTGGTAGCTTGGGGCTCTCTTGTTGAATCTCATTGATGATAAACAGTGACAAGACAAAAGACAGCAGAGATTGTTGGGTTGGGGTTGGTGACGTGAGAGAATGTCAGAGAACTGGACTGTCAGTACTGATAATAGGCTGAACTTTTACAATCATGTGCCATCCTTCCTCCACTGCCACTTTCCCTCTTCAGTGTCGAATTCCTTAAATTATTGCCAGCACCAATTTACACTTGTCCTTACAGTTAATTCACTTCTGGCCAGGCAGCCACCTGTTTCTCATTGGCTGGACATACTTCTGGTTTCCGTCCACATCTCTTAGCTAAAGCAGGCCCTAATAGTGAGACGGGTTGGCAGACCTAGGTACAGTTCCAGGTGGTTTTAAACAGCACTTATCTTACACTGTGCAGGACCCAAAAAGGAATTCATGCTCTGCTAACTAAAACACCTGTCTAGCTTTCATCATTTGAATTGCAAAGAGAATAGCATAGCCTATGAAGTGCATTGATAACATTGCCTAGCTCCTGTTATGTTGTGATAATGTGAATGGTAAGAACGAGTGTTGTTTTCCTAACTTTTTCAGTTCTCGGATGTGATGCCAATGCCATTAAACATTTGAACAATGTATTGCATATTGTGTTTGACGGGATACCTTTTTTATGATCATCAATAACAGATTTGATCAGTGTTGACAAAGGCATCCCTTTCTCAAATATAGAAAGTTAATCAGTGAACGTTTTTATTGCATGAGAAGTACGTTTCCATACATTTCACCACACGTGCAGGTATCAACCGAATCTTAAGTCCTGTAGAGGTGTTTATAATTGGGCGGAACCAGTTGAGATGGCTACAATGAGGTGTAAAAGAGCTTTGGGACATAATGGCTCAATTCTCCCAGTGAGTCTCTTTGAAGCTACAACTACTATTCATGTCTGCATGAATCACAGACAACATTAGGTGTTACCCAAAGATGAATCTACAAGATGATTCATATTCTCCAGAATGGACTGCTTCTGAGCAAGGGACAAACTTTATTTGCTCATTAATTGACTTGCTTATGATCTTTCACAGGGACCCGAAATGTTTCAAAGACATTTCCAAACAGGTGGAGAAACTTATGAGACGTGCAGGGGTTTCCTGTGGAGGAGAGGCATTAAATAAAATTGTGCACAAGAAATTTGGAAAAGCGATGTAGGACTGGCCTGGCGTGCTCTCCTCTTGTTTGTAGTAAAGCGAATGGAATAATCTAACGTTATACAATTTTGTTTTGGGTGGCCTTGTGTGTCCCCCCCTAAAATAAAAACAGGCAGTGTTTAGGGAATGGCTAAATATAATTCATTGCCCCGGGTGGATTTTTCAAGCAGCTGCCATTTTTATCCATGACGAGAACATGTCTCAGAAGGGAGCTAGAAGGGCCAGAAAAACACTGTTGATTTACTCCTTCAGGTTGTCCAAATGAGAGGAGCTTTTTGGTGCTAGTCACAGATTGAGGAAACAGGTGAACGTCAGGGCCAAACCTAGTAAAGCAACTTTAAATAATATGTGTAAGCTTTTGTTTTTCAAGACTATTATGGCCTACATAAGGAAATGAGACAGAAATCTTTAAATATTAAAGCTACTATCTCTCGTGTCCTCAGTGGACATTTTGATAATAAAGGAGAGGACAATGATAAGGGTCACTGGGGCTAGGTAATTTGAATATTTATATTCAATATATTCCTGTCTACTCTGTTTGGTGCGTTCGATCTATTTCTAGCTAATCCCAATGAGCACTGGTGTGAGATCAATAGTACTAGATTTACATGACTTTTAAGTGCACTCTAGCGTGCTACTCTACTGTACCCAGGAGTAGCCAATACTCTAATCGGCTGTGAAACAGGGAAATTACAAGGCCAGTCGCCTCACTTTGAGGGAAAACACCAGGTTAGTCATCTAGACGTGAGTGACAGGGTTGGGGTCAATTCCATTTAAATGAAGCAGTGGCATTTCCTCAATTCCTCTTCATTACTTTTTAATGAGGAAAATTGGAATAGGAATTACAATTTCAGTTTACTTCCTGAATTGACTGAATTGAAATAGAGTTGGCCCTGACATCAGCAATTAAAACATTAAAAAAGTGGGCACCCCACCACTGTTTTGGTAAATAGCTAAGGAATGGGGCTGGAGAAATTCAAATTCATATACAGAGCTATGGATGCAGGGACTAACCATCCTTGACACCATCCATGTTTTGAGGCTATACAGTGTTTGTTTACAATTACAGTGTTTACAAATATTGGAGTAAAACAAGATTATATTTTGTGTTTTGATGGACTAAGACAGTTCAACTAAGCTCACTAAGTATTTATGAGTTATGTTCTTAATGGGTATATATTTCATTCATTTATAAGTCCAAAGATTGACGTAGAAACTGCAGATTTACCTTTTAACACTGAAAGTCATCATGAAATACTCATCAAACGAGCCTGGAAGTCTACAAACGAGAGGTAAAAAAAAAAGGAGGAACTGAGATGGAGGGAGCAAGTAGGTTAAAGACAAACAGAGAGAGTGGTCTACAAGCGTTGCCAGCTGTCTGCGTAGTTCACTGAGATCAAAGGCAGGTCAATGATGGACTTATTCATGTCTGTGTTCATTGGCTTGTAAAACGACAACACATTATACAGTAAATCTATTGAATGTATTTGTGTTTGTTAAACATGGGACCTGAATTTATCCTTTGTTAATGGGTGATGACGTAGAGTACATTCAAAGCCAATGGCAAACGTGCATAAAGAATTGGCAGAATTCAGATATGACATCATTCTAGTACTATGACATCGTTCTAGTACTATCGACCAAGTTTTTAACCTACAACGCACGATATGGTTCAATGTGCCAATAAATCAGCACAATCGACTTTTTTGTTTTTCAAATTGCTGGTGTCTTGAAGATATAATTGGGATCATGTATACTCTGCTAATGACCATACCAAAAAAAAGAGTAACAGAGAGCAATGTACAATAGGGTGGACAAGGAATTTATGGTAAGTCCATGGGGGGTGCCATCTTTATGTACCTCCGCTATTAGACTATTTAAATATAGAAAATAAACAAGCTGCCTTCAGAGCAGCAGTTTAAATGACAGGTCAAAATGAGTATAACTCATATAAGGTTTGGACGTGTTGTGTTGCCACTTGTGAAAGTTGCCATAAAATACACACAAACAACACGCAATCATGAATATCTTAGAGTCTCCCCTCACTCCTGAAAGTTGGTGCAGGCATTCCTGTCGAAGCAATAGAGCCTCTTGATGTGGTCTGTCATTTCCTCTGAGCTGGCTATGCTACAGAACAAGGGTTTTAGGGGTGTGGGAAAGAGCGGTGTGAAAGGGTAGAGAGGAAGTGTGTATTTATCTTTGTTGGTGGGGCTGATTCTCACTTTGATCTGTCGGACCAATGGACAGACGGACCAACTCACTGACTGACTAGGGCTGTGGTGGTCACAGAATTTCGGCAGCTGGTGATTGTCAAGCAAATAACTGTCAGTTTCATGGTAATTGACAGCTAATTAACATAAACACATGTGGCATCTCCTGGCTTCCACACATAGCCTACAAGCCACTGATGCTGACCTTAGAAAAACATCTACATTTTTAAAAATCAAATAAGTCCATGTAATATAGCCTACAAATTCACAATAAATCCATTATTTATTTTAGACAGGTCTAAAGAAGCATGATATGAAGAAAATGTAGTCTATTTCAGAACAACAGAATAGCATACTCTCGAGTTGCCCTTATGATAGGTCCTGTTCTGGCTATGCCAAATGGCTGTGGACTATACTAATTCATTTAGCAGACAAGATTTGCTTAGAATTCCATGGTATTATTTTATAGTATGAAGAATACAATTGAACAAAGCTGAATAAAATAGAAAGGATATTGTCTCAAAATTATTTTAGTGAGTGCGGACGTGAGGCACATATTCTATGTTGAGCGGTTAACAAAGAAATAGATATTCCTATATGCTTAATTTAGAGTTATTAATGTAGCTTTAGTAGTTCTACAAACGTTGGGCTATATGTTTAGATTTGTAATACATTGTAAGGCTGCAAGATGCGACTCTAATGATGATTTGAAAAAAGTAGCTTGAAAGGCATGAGCTCTGCTTTGTTTTTTTTTGCACAGGCTGTACACACTCACAGTCACTCATTCAGAATTTGACAAGCACTTGATAATGCCTAGAATTTCACGGCAGCATCCCCTTTGTGTGGCCGTAATGCACACTAAAAAATCTATGCATATTGCAGCAAGTGGCTGTTGTGCCCTTCTCGCTGAGTGCTGCGCACACCATCCCCTGATCGGGTCTTTCTCACAGGCTACAAGTGAAGACAGACAAATCGGGGCTGCAACTGTGCGCCTCCTTATCCAATTCCGAGGTTAATATTGAATATGTTGAAGGAACTGTCCACATTTAATTTGTAACAGCCAACAAGATGAGTAGGCCTAACGAACAACAAATGCACTAGCCTATGTCAATCTACTATCCCCCATAGCACAAAGGTTGACCTATTCTATTCTGCGTGAGAAATAAATACTCCAAACATAGCTGCTCTCCTGCAACCCGCCTCACCGAATGCTGTATGGATCTGCTATTCTTATACTTAAGAACCCATCAACTCATCAAAAGCATAGCCAGCTAACTGGCTACCAGCTAACTGGCTACTAGTTAGCCACGGCCCGCTAGCTGTCTAAAGTATATCGGACTGTTAGCTTAAGAGACCCATCGGACAAATTCTTTGGCCACTATAGCGGCCTTAGCTTTCCACCAGCTGTCAGAGCAGCTCACAAATCACTGCACCTGTACATAGCCCATCTGTAAACATCCCATCCCACTACCTCATCCCCATACTGTATTTATGTATTTATCTTGCTCCTTTGCACCCCAACATCTCTACTTGCACATTACTCTTCTGCACATCTACCATTCCAGTGTCTAATTGCTATATGGTAATTACTTCGTCACCATGGCCTATTTATTGCCTCATTTGCACTCACTGTTTATATATAGATTTTTTTTCTACTGTATTATTGACTGTATGTTTGTTTATTCCATGTGTAACTCTGTGTTGTTGTATGTGTCGAACTGCTGTGCTTTATCTTGGCCAGGTCACAGTTGTAAATGAGAACTTGTTCTCAACTAGCCTACCTGATTAAATAAATGTGAAATATATATTTTTAAATGTACAGTATGCAAGTTAGGCTCTACACACCTTGTAAAGCGAAATAATGTGCTTAATTTTAGGAAGTTATTTGGCCACTTTAGTTGTGATACAAATCTTATTAAAACATATCTATGGGCTACGCTACATGAGGTGTGCGACTATGAATTGAAAAAGTCGCAAAAAAGGCATTGTTTCTTATGCTGGGCATCATTCACAAGTGATAGGCTAATATTGTCACCCATCAGACTATCCTTGATTTAGTCTTGTCTTTACATATACTAAATAATATATGTGTGACATTTGTTTTGATTTAGAATGGACCATTATCCTGCACCTGTATCGAAACAGGGGCAGCAGGAAAAAAATACATCTATGTACTCTAATACATCTATGTACTTAAATAGCGAATGGAGGGCGCTTTTCCCCATGGTTTATTTTCATGCCAGCCAGGTAGGCTATACTCCTGTATTAAATATAAGCAATGTGCTCAATATTAGGAAAGTTGCAAAAAATATATAGTAGCCTAGCCTTTTGAAAGTTGATCATCCTCTTTTCAGTAGATGCCATCACGCAGAAGAATTGCATATTGCATATTGAAATGTTGCGCAACATGAACTCATGGGATCTCATTAAGTGTTTGATTAGATTTTCGAATACATTTCCATTGATTTCAGAGTGATTAGAGGGACAATAGAGTGCTGAGTACCAGGCAGATAGTAAGTTTGGTAGGCTACTAATGACCATCAGCGGCATCAGAGCTTGGAGAAGCCTAATTACCGTGACTAAACGGTCACATGAAATTTGACTGCTTCATGACTCATGACCACCAGTGTGTCTATGACTGACCATCTCACTGGCAGGAGAAATGTGGAGGCTAGGGTCCCTCTGCCACCTGAAGAGATTATAAGATGATGCCTTGTTGCAACTCCTGTCTATATAAAAGCCCAGTCAAACTCTTAGTGGTTTTCATCTCAAATCTCATCTTCGAATAAAACAAAAAACTTTATTTAAGATAACTTGTCAAATTGTTTTCATGTATTTGTGCTATATGGGTTTAAAAAAATTGTCAACATGAATAAAATGAGAACAACCAAGTGCTATGGTATCACAATCAAACACTTAATTGAGAACACAATTGGACATGGGTTCCATATAAAACCCTGATAACAAAACCTTCACTTCTCCACAGCAACAAAGCAAGGGGAATCACCAAGCAGTTTCATGAGTGTTTAGAAGGATATGAAATCATTACAGCATGAGAAAACACAGTTCTCCCTCAGACAGACGTGTCCATGCATTTTCAAGTGTAACATGCCTACAACCTACTGTATACTCACTCTGATGTCCCTCCCCATCCCCATGCAGGACATGTGTCTCCATCCTAAACTTCAGTCACATCACATCTGATGTTTTTGAAAGAAAGAAACCCAATCTCGTAATTAGTATGTGTCCTATCCCTATCCCTGCTCAGGATTTCCAGCTCAGCTGCGGGTACACCCAACCCAAGCCCTCTCCTAGTGCCTGCCTGCGTACTGAGGAAGCCGGCCAAGGAGAGCGCACGTACCACATGGCGGCCTGGCAGCAGATTAGCTGGCCTTGTGGCTATCTGGTGATGACAGTTCACACAGAGAGTTTTTTTCCACTGCCCCTGGGCGTATCAACACCCAGTTTCCCCTTCTCAGAGGGCTATCTTTCTTCAGGCAAGGCAAGCCTGGAGAAGAATATGCAACTACTGTATACAGAATGTCTCGTTTCAAACAGAATTCATGGAGAGTGATATGTAATGTTATATTTGCATGAACAAATATAGGAATCGTCATTCACAACAAACGATGGATAATCAACAACAACAAAAATATCCATAACTGTAGACTGCTAATGTTTCAGTGACTGATGTTCTTTCCTTCCTCTACCGTAAATGGGTCAATATTAGAGTTCAACGTATTCTCTTGTTTATGCAACGCATGCGGTATGACAACCTAACCATTACCAATAGAGGAGGACACGAGCCAGTCAAACGATCCACTGGGCAAAAACTGGTTGAATCAATGTTGTTTACATGTCATTTAAACAAAACAATTATACAGCTCTGGAAAAAATGAAGAGAACACTGCAAAAGTATCAGTTTCACTGGTTTTACAATTTATAGGTTTGTGTTTGGGTAAAATGAACATTTTTATTTTATTCTATAATCCACTGACAACATTTCTCCCAAATTCCCCCCAAAATATTGTCATTTCGAGCATTTATTTGCAGAAAATGACAACTGGTCAAAATAACCAAAAAGATGCAGTGTTGTCAGACTTCAAATAATGCAAAGAAAATACGTTCATATCCCTTTTTAAACAACACAATAGTAATGTTCTAACTTAGGAAGAATTCCTAAATCAATATTTGGTGGAATAACACTGATTTTCAATCACAGCTTTCATGTGTCTTGGCATGCTCTCCACCAGCATTTCACATTGATGTTGGGTGACTTTATGCCACTCCTGGCGCAAAAATTCAAGCAGCTCGGCTTTGTTTGATGCTTGTGACCATCCATCTTCCTATTGATCACATTCCAGAGGTTTTCAATGGGGTTCAGGTCTGGAGTTCGGGCTGGCCATGACAGGGTCTTGATCTGAAATTTGGTGGAGGATCAGTGATGATTACAATACTGGGTGGGGTGAAAATATTTTATGACATACATTCTTTTTTAAATAGTAATTAGTAACCTACAGCAAATTGTGTTTAACTATGTGGGTTTAGCTTGCTTGATGCTGCTAAATGAAGAGTGTTAATTCACCTGTTCCCATACATGTTTCATTTTAAAACAGTTATCCTACAAAGGAGTTGTTCAATCTAACTGCTTAAAACCAGTTGCGACGAGCAAACCCGTATCCGGGAGCGTAATCATAGCCTCAAATGCATTAGCATAACGCAACGGACATAAATACCCCTAGAAACTTTTCCTATTCATGAAAATCGCAAATGAAATGAAAAAAATATATTCAAACACAAGCTTAGCCTTTTGTTAACAACACTGTCATCTCAGATTTTCAAAATATGTGTTACAGCCAACGCTAGACAAGCATTTGTGTAAGTTTATCATGGCATAATGCTATGCTAGGCTCTGCTGGCAGCAGGCAACATTTTCACAAAAATAAGAAAAGCAACCAAATTAAATCATTTACCTTTGAAGAACTTCGGATGCTTTCACTCAGGAGACTCCCAGTTAGATAGCAAATGTTCCTTTTTTCCAAAAATATTATTTTTGTAGGTGAAAAAGCTCCCGTTTCTTCACCATGCTTCGCTGAGAAATCGACCGAAAAATGCTACAACTATAACGGCAAACTTTTTCAAAATTAGCTACATAATATCGACAGAAACACCGCAAACGTTGTTTAGGATCCATCCTCAAGGTGTTTTTAACAAATATATTTGATAATATATCCGTCGAGGCAGTTGGTTTCTCTTAAGAAGCGATTGGAAAAATGGCTACCTCAGTATTTTACGCAAGGTTTTCTGCGGGAGACACCATGTGACCACATGCCATATATGGTCCCTTACAGCCATTCTTCAAGGGAAATGCCTAAAAAGACGTCACAATGCTGTAGACACCTTGGCGAAAACGTGGAAAACGTAAACTCATTCACAGCCATATAAGGAGTCATTGGCATGAGGCGGTTTCAAAAAATGCGGCACTTCATGGTTGGATTTTTATCTGGGTTTCGCCTGTAACATCAGTTCTGTGGCACTCACAGACAATATCTTTGCAGTTTTGGAAACGTCAGTGTCTTCTTTCCAAAGCTGTCGATTATATGCATAGTCGAGCATCTTTTCGTGACAAAATATCTTGTTTAAAACAGGAACGTTTTCATCCAAAAATTTAAATAGCGCCCCCTAAATCCAACTGGTTAACTATTTATCTGTACATGGAATTGTATTTGGGTTTTTTTTCTCATTTTTTTCTAATCTTTCTAAAATGCCACGGGCACTATCTGATGTGTGGAGACATGTAGAAGGAATGTAGAAGCTAATGTAAAAGCTGTGTACATTTGCAAATACTGTGCCAGATCATATGTGAAGAATGAAACAAGATGCAGATTCTTCTGGCCAAGTGCATAAAGTTTCCTCAGCGCTCACAACAAACAACCTCTGACAAAAGTCCCTCTACTTCTATTCGAGGGGAAAATGTTGAATCAGACACCTTATCGATAGCAACAGCTCATGATCCTCCTGGAATCAGAAGTTTTTTTGACTCAATAGAGGAACGTAGTCAGAAATGCTGATGAATGTCTTTGTCGAGCTGTGTATGCAACTGGTTCACCTCAGATGCTCACAGGCAATGTGTTTTGGAAGAGATTTCTGAATGTTCTTCGCCCAGCATACACCCCTCCAACCAGACATGCTTTATCTACTCATTTGCTGGATGCAGATTTCAACAGAGTTCAAGTGCAGGTCATGCAAATCATAGAGAAAGCAGACTGTATTGCAATCATCTCTGATGGGCAGTCAAATGTTCATAGGCAAGGAATAATTAACTACATCATCTCCACCCCTCAACCAGTACTCTACAAGAGCACAGACACAAGGGACAACAGACACATTACAGATGAGCTGAAGGCAGTCATCAATGACCTCGGATCACCGAAGGTATTTGCACTGGTGACAGACAATGCTGCGAACATGAAGGCTACTTGGCCTAAAGTGGAGGAGTCCTAACCTCACATCACACCCATTTTCTGTGCTGCACATGCATTGAATATGCTCCTGAAGGACATCATGGCACTGAAAACAATGGATACACTCTACAAGAGAGCCAAGGAAATGGTTAGGTATGTGAAGGGTCATCAAGTCATAGCAGCAATCTACCTCACCAAGCAAAGTGAGAAGAATAATAGCACCACATTGAAACTGCCCAGCAACACCCATTGGGGTGCTGTTGTCATCATGTTTGACAGTCTCCTGGAGGGGAAGGAGTCTCTCCAAGAAATGGCCATATCACAGTCTGTCGATATGGACAGCCCCATCAAGAGGATCCTCCTGGCTGATGAATATTGGGAAAGAGTGGTAAGCAGCCTGAAACTCCTGAAACATATAGCAGTAGCCATTGCACGGATTGAGGGAAACAATGCCATCCTGTCTGATGTTCAGACTCTGCTTGCAGATGTAAGAGAAGAAATCCGTACTGCCCTGGCCACTTTACTGTTGCTCCAAGCAGATGAAACTGCAGTTCTGAAATACATCAAAAAAGTGTGAAGACTTCTGCCTGAAGCCCATATACGCCGCAGCATACATGTTGGACCCCAAGTGTGCTGGCAAGAGCATCCTGTCTGGTGTAGAGATCAACCAGGCCTATGGTGTCATGACTACCGTGTCTCAACACCTTGGCCTGGATGAGGGCAAGGTTCTTGGGAGTCTGGTGAAGTACACTTCCAAGCAAGAACTTTGGGATGGAGATACAATATGGCAGTCAAGCCAACATATCTCATCAGCCACCGGGTGGAAGGGACTTTGTGGATCTGAGGCTCTTTCCCCTGTTGGCTCCATCATCCTCCATCATCCTGCAATTCCTACCAACATCAGCCGCCTCAGAGCGCAACTGGTCCTTATTTGGGAACACACACACTAAAGCACGCAACACACTGACCAATACAAGGGTTGAAAAATTGGTGGCCATCAGGGCAAATTTGAGGCTTTTTGAGCCTGACATCGAGCCGTTCTCAAACAGGTTGGAAAGTGACAGTGAAGATGAGGCCTCAAGAGTCTGATGTTCAAGAGGTGGACATTGAGGAGGTCCAGGAAGAAGACATGGGAGCTTGAGAAGACAAACAAAGGTTTACAGATATAATTTTACAGATGTATGTTGAAGAATGTTTTTGGGAGATGCAATGGATCGTTGGGGATCATTTAATATTCCGTTTCTTTTGTTGTTCAGTGAAATCCTCCCAGGGGAAGAGTCAACTCGTTTAATTAAAGTTCAATTCATAACTAAATCGTTTTTTTTATTTATATAATAATAATAAGCAATTATGTCTACTTATGATAAGGTAGAAGGTTTATGTTTCTGTCTCCATATGATATGGTAAATATTTCCAATGCAAAAAAAACATCTACATTTAAATGGTATTAATATAATTTGCATATATTCCAGTTAATCCCCATATATTCTCGTTAATTCCCACGGAAAGTTTCCACCTCTGAATATTCCCCAAATTGTCCAACTTCTCTTAATTTTTTCCAGAGCTGTATGTGATCACGTTGAATCAAAATGGAAAATGGATTGGATTTGCAATGAGTCATCAACATAAGGAAATTTAGTCTTTTCTCCCCCAACTTTTAACCTAAATCCAATGACATGGTGACATTTTTTGTTGATTTCATGTTGAATTCATGTTAGTTGACAACGCAACCAAATGTAAATCAAAACTAGAAGTTGAACTAAAGTCTGTGTCCATTGGGGAAGCACATATTATACACTTTTAAAGTGACCTTTGGAACAACAAATCTTGAGAAACTCCCAAGAAGACACATTATCTTGTCATTGCAAAACCCAAAAGTCGAGTCTTGCAAACATCTGGAAGAACTATGAAGAATGATCTTAATTTGAATTGGAAAGTGCAATGTGTCATCATAATGTCATTGCAATGACATCCAAATCCCCAAATTGACACCAAATCAGTCACACATGGCTCCAGGAAGTAACTCTTGGACCCCAATTGGTATTATTCTGCATTTCTTTTGGCAACGGAGGGCCTTCTTGTGGCCCAAGAAGCATTTGTTTATTATGGATTTTTGAGGTCAAAAACATGCTGTGGTAAGCAGCCTGTTTCTACATTAGAGGCTTTCCCACTGAGGCCCACCCTACGCCCGAACCCCCCACTGACTTCTCATCAGAATGTGTCCCAACAGAGCCATTAGACAGAGCCATCTGCTTCATTATCTTTATTAATGATGTTCCCTTTCTCTTTCTCTCTCTCTCCACATCAGCAATTTTCACTTATGTGTTCTGGTGATGCCGTTCGTTATGACAGCTCAAAGTGTGGGATTCCATCTGGAGTCTCTCACATTGAAAACCTTTGTTGACAGGCCACAGAGGTTGTTCGGGCTCCAGTAAACTTTCAACAGTCCCCCTCAAACCAAGTCTCAACGTTATAGCGCGTGGCATGGGGGAGGCAAGGAGTCTATGACTGTGTATCTCTGTGCATCCCTAAGTATCTGTGTGTATCTGAACTTGTATTGCTCTAGAAGAAATGCTTAGAAAACAGTGGAAAGTCAAATTGGCGTTAAGTTTGTTAATGATAGATGAAAACAGGGTTCCAGTTCCTGTGGCATGGATTGAAACACGTGGCTTTCTCGTGGCTTTCTTTTGCAAAATAACTTTGAATTAAAATACTTATTTTCAAATAATTGTCAACATATACTGAACAAAAATATAAAACGCAAGATGCAACAATTTCAAAGATTTTACTGAGGTACAGTTCATATAAGGAATCAGTCAATTGAAAAAATGTATTAGGCCTTAATCTATGGATTTCACATGACTGGGCAGCGGTGCAGCCATTGGTGGGCCTTGGAGGTCCACCCACTTGGCAGCCAGGCCCAACCACTGGGGAGCGTATCAATGTTTAATTATTTAAAAATCCTACATTCTGTGATCAATATGAAATGTAACTAAATTAGCACATGAAATGATGTTGCCGATAGAGATGACAGCTTCTCGTCAAGTCCTCAGGAAACTTGCAGTATTTCGTTTTTTTAGGTAATATTTCTTACATTGTAATCCCAAAAAGCCTTAAGTGTTACTACACACAGCCGGGAAGAACTATTGGATATCAGAGAGACGTCAACTTACCAGCACAACCAGCACTACGACCAGGAATATGACTTTCCCAAAGTGGATCATTTGTCTATACAGTGAGGGAAAAAAGTATTTGATCCCATGCTGATTTTGTACGTTTGCCCACTGACAAAGAAATTATCCGTCTATCATTTTAATGGTAGGTTTATTTGAACAGTGAGAGACAGAATAACAAAAAGAAAAACGCATGTCAAAAATGTTATAAATTGATTAGCATTTTAATGAGGTAAATAAGTATTTGACCCCCTCTCAATCAGAAAGATTTCTGGCTCCCATTTGTCTTTTATACAGGTAACGAGCTGAGATTAGGAGCACACTCTTGTCCTTTTGTCCTGTAGCCCATCCCAGCCTTGTGCAGGTCTACAATTTTTATCCCTGATGTCCTTACACAGATCTCTGGTCTTGGCCATTGTGGAGAGGTTGAGGTCTGTTTGATTGAGTGTGTGGACAGATGTCTTTTATACAGGTAACGAGTTCAAACAGGTGCAGTTAATACAGGTAATGAGTGGAGAACAGGAAAGCTTCTTAAAGAAAAACTAACAGGTCTGTGAGAGCTGTAATTCTTACTGGTTGGTAGGTGATCAAATACTTACAGTATGTCATGCAATAAAATGCAAATTAATTACTTAAAAATCATACAATGTGATTTTCTGGATTTTACAGACCTCCACATGCTTTGTAAGTAGGAAAAGCTGAAAAATCGGCAGTGTATCAAATACTTGTTCTCCCCACTGTACATGCCCGCCTGAAGTTTTCCAATGAACATCTGAATGATTCAGAGGACAACTGGGTGAAAGTGTTGTGGTCAGATGAGAGCAAAATGGAGCTCTTTGGCATCAACTCAACTTGCCGTGTTTGGAGGAGGAGGAATGCTGCCTATGACCCCAAGAACACCGTCCCCACCGTCAAACATGGAGGTGGAAACATTATGCTTGAGGGGTGTTTTTCTGCTAAGGGGACAGGACAACTTCACCGCATCAAAGGGAAGATGGACGCGGCCAAGTACCTTCAAATCTTGGGTGAGAACCTCCTTCCCTCTGCCAGGGCATTGAAAATGGGTCATGGATGGGTATTCCAGCATGACAATGACCCAAAACACACGGCCATGGCAACAAAAGAGTGGCTCAAGAAGAAGCACATTAAGGTCCTGGAGTGGCCTAGCCAGTCTCCAGACCTTAATCCCATAGAAAATCTGTGGAGGGAGCTGAAGATTCGAGTAGCCAAATGTCAGCCTCGAAACCTTAATGACTTGGAGAAGATCTGCAAAGAGGAGTGGGACAAAATCACTCCTGAGATGTGTGCAAAACTGGTAGCCAACTACAAGAAACGTCTGACCTCTGTCATTGCCAACAAGTATTTTGCCACCAAGTACTAAGTCATGTTTTGCAGAGGGGTCAAATACTTATTTCCCTCATTAAAATGCAATTTATAACATGCGTTTTTCTGGATTTTTGTTGTTGTTATTCTGTCTCTCTCTGTTCAAATAAACCTACCATTAAAATTATAGACTGCTCATATCTTTGTCAGTGGGCAAACGTACAAAATCAGCAGGGGATCAAATACTTTTCCCCCTCACTGTACCTCCCAGGGTATTTCAACTGATTCCAGAGGCTGACCCAAAACAACGCCGGAGGAGGAGAGGGTGCCGGAGCGGTCTTCTAGTGAGGCTTCGGATGCGCGCACACCACCCGCCGCTTCCGGGTATATTACTCGCTAATGTCCAGTCCCTAGTTAACAAAGTCAACGAAATTAGGGCAAGAGTTGCTTCCCAAAGAGATACCCAGGATTGTAACATACTCTGTTTCACAGAGACATGGCTAGCTAGGGGCATGCTGCCGGAGTCCGTACAGCCAACGGGATTTCCAGTGCATCGCGCCAACAGGGAAAAACATATCTCTGGTAAGAAGAAGGGCGGGGATGTATGTTTCATGATTAACGACTCATGGTGTAATTGTAACAACATACGTTTGTTCACCTGACCTAGTATTCCTCACAATCAAATGCCGACCGTATTATATCCAATGCAAACTGGAAACCATATATCCTGAGGCTGCATTTATTATAGCTGGGTAGTTTAATCTTACAGCTACCCCCCTACTTTTTTAAATTTCTGCCTGAAGACATACCCAAATCTAACTGCCTGTAGCTCAGGCTCAGAACCAAGGATCTGCATATTCTTGATTTCATTTGAAAGAAAACACTCTGAAGTTTGTGTAAAATGTGAATTAAATGTAGGAGAATATAACACAATATATCTGGTTTAGATAATACAATGAAAAAACAATATGTTTTTTCATTTTTATTGTTGTATAATCATATTTTCAGATAGGATGATGGGGACAATTTCAGTGAAAAACATAAGAGGGCAACAGTACTTCAGAATGTTTCATAATGATAACTTCCAAAATGAGTGTGCTACATGACATTTATCATGAAGTCACCCAGGTGTCCCACACAAGTAGCCCAAATGTACCCAAGTGGCCAAATTGGTGAAGTTATACATTTTGAATGGAATAACTATATACAAAATACAAAAATGGTATTCTAACACACACACCCCAAAAATTGAGAAAAAAACATGAAAAAAAAAATATACATTTACAAAATAACACTTTCAATATTTGGAAGACCCTCCTCTACACAATATTGTGCTGCTGATGCCAGGTGCCATAGCAGTCTCTTTCTGCTGAAAAGCAGAGGGTCACCAAGCATGTGGTGCAGGTGATGGGGGATTTTGCAAAGAACACAGCGACGCCTCCATGCTGTGCCCATTTGGCCCTGAGGCACATCCACGCCTGCAGAAATACATTTGGCAGATGAACACCACTTGTGGCAGAATGACCCTCTTTACGCCGGAGTTTACTACATGGGTTGGTCTTCCAACACATAAACATTACATATTGCCGTTTACCTCAGCTCATTGGCTATCTACCCAGCTAGATTTCAAGACGATCAGTGGTCATTGAGTTAAAATACAGTCAATCAACGAAACAGCGGTCATATCATTGGTGCACAATGATGTCATTACTTGTTGTCTTCAAATCGGTTTCTTTCAGTCAATACGTCCCGCGAAATGACCCCTCACGTTTGGTTGTGTTACAAACAAACCAGTTGATTGCAATGAAACCAAACATGACTGGAAAAGTCAAGTTTCGTGTGTGTATTTACATCGAATGTGTCGTCGAAAATGGAATGAGACGGAATTCACGACACAAGCGGTTCACAAAATGTTTCGTGTTAGGCTATAAAAATGTATTTTATCAAACAAAATACCATTCGTTGTTTAACAATGAGCATTGGGATTGCAAACAGAGGAAGATCGTCAAAGGTAAACAATTTATTTTATTGCAGTTTGTGATTTTGTTACGCCTGTGTTGGTTGAAATAGTTGTTTTTTTATGGGGCTCTATCCTCAGCTGATAGGGGGGAATTACTATCAGAACTCAAATTAATCAATCAAAGAATAACCTGCTTCTATAAAGAACTGTACACATCTGCTTGTAAATCTACACCAAGCCAAACAAAGTATTTTCTAAAATAATTGCGAACTCCTCCAATCTCAACAGAGGAAGCCAGCCACTGTGCTGGGAGCCCGAATCTCTCAAAAGGGCTTTGGATACATGAATACAGAAAAATCACCTGGATGGGAGAGTATTCCTCCTGAGGTCTATTTATGATTTTGGACAGGTCTGAACAGACCAAAGCGGGTTTGTTAAAAAGCATTTATCCCCGGATAACTTTTGTCAACTATTGCATATTTGAAATGCTTCATCAGAAACAACAGCTCCTTAGGCTGTATTACATCTCAATGCAAAAAAGGCTTTTGAAAGACTAGAATGGTCATATCTCATGTCTGTGTAGGAAAATATGGGAATTGGCTCCAATTGCAATACTATATGCCAATCCCTCAGCCATAGTTATAACAGGCAATATCTGCTCTGGGCCCAGTTTCCCAACAGCATCCTAAGGCTAAATTCATCATTATAACCTTCATAAGAGCATCTTTACATTTCCGGGCCATTTCTCCAAAACGTCTTCATTAACGTTGCACTTGAAACGCCTGCCTCAGACCACTCATAGAACAGCTAAGTGCGTCATTCGATCACAACTGTTTGTAAAAAAAATTGACCTTGAACTTTTCAAGTCAGTTAAGAACAAATTCTTATCAACAATGACGGCCTACCAAAAGGCAAAAGGCCTCCTGCAGGGATGGTGGCTGCGATTTAAAAAAACAAAACAACAACATAACATGACAGCAACACATGACACATGACAACACAGCATGGTAACAACACACATGATAACAACATGGTAGCAACACAACATGGCAAGAGCACAACATGGTAGCAGCAAAAAACATGGAACAAATATTATTGGGAACAGACAACAGCACAAAAGGCAAGAAGGTAGAGACAACAATACATCACGCGAAGCAGCCACAACTGTCAGTGAGAGTGTCCATGATTGAGTCTTTGAATGAAGAGATGGAGATACAACTGTCCAGTTTGAGTGTTTTTTGCAGCTCGGATCAGTCGCTAGCTGCAGCGAACTGAACTGAGGAGCAACCCAGGGATGTGTGTGCTTTGGGGACCTTTAACAGAATGTGACTGGCAGAACGGGTGTTGTATTTGGAGAATGAGGGCTGCAGTAGATGTCTCAGATAGGGGGAGGGAGGCCTAATATATATAAATAAGAATTAACCACTGGGTCTTGAGACAGGTATACAGAGATGACCAGATTACAGAGGAGTATAGAGTGCAGTGATGTGTCCTATAAGGAGCATTGTTGGCAAATATGATGGCCGAATGGTAAAGAACATCTAGCCACTTGAGAGCACCCTTACCTGCTATCTATAAATTATGTCTCCATAATTTAGCATGGGTAGGATGGTCATCTGAATCAGGGTTAGTTTTGCAGCTGAGGTGAAAGAGGAGTGATTACGATAGAGGAAACCAAGTCTAGATTTCACCTTAGCCAGCAGCTTTGATATGTGCTGAGAGAAGGACAGTGTACCATCTAGCCATACTCCCAAGTTCTTGTATGAGTTGACTACCTCAAGCTCTAAACCCTCAGAGGTAGTAATCACACTAGTGGGGAGAGGGACATTCTTCTTACCAAACCACAAGACCTGTGTTTGGAGATGTTCAGAACAAGGTTAAGGGCAGAGAAAGCTTGTTGGACACTAAGAAATCTTTGTTGTAGAGGGTTTAACACAGAATCCGGGGAGGGTCAGCTGAGCGTAAGAAGGTATCATTTGCATTTAAATGAATGAGAGAGCTTCCTACTGTCTGAGCTATGTTGTTGACGTCAATTGAGAAGATTGTGGGACCTAGAATTGAGCCTTGGGGTACTCCCTTGGTGGTAGTTAGTAAACCAGTCCAAAGACCCCTCAGAGACACCAATTCTCCTTAACCTGTCTGGGAACGGGGTTCACTTCGCCAACAGCCAATGAAATTGCAGGGCGCCAAATACAAATCAACAGAAATCTCATATATCAAATTTCTCAAACATACAAGCATTAGGCACAATTTTAAAGATAAAATTCTCCTTCATCGAGCCACAGTGTCTGATTTCAAAAATGCTTTACAGCGAAAGCTCCACAAAAGATTATGTTAGGTCATCACCAAGTCACAGAAAAACCCAGCCATTTTTCCAGCCAAAGAGAGCACAAATGGAGATAAAATGAATCACTAACCTTTGATGATCTTCATCAGATGACACTCATAGGACTTCATGTTACACAATACATGTATGTTTTGTTCGGTAAAGTTCATATTTATATCCAAAAATCTGCTGGAGTGCATGCTACGAGTGGGTGCTGCTATGGTTACCAGTGAACTGAGATAAGGCGGGGCTTTACCTAGCAGAGACTTGTAGATAACCTGTAGCCAGTGGGTTTGGAGACGAGTATGAAGCGAGGGCCAACCAACGAGAGCGTACAGGTCGCAATGGTGGGTAGTGTATGGGGCTTTGGTGACAAAACGGATGGCACTGTGATAGACTGCATCCAGTTTGTTGAGTAGAGTGTTGGAGGCTATTTTATAGATGACATCACCGAAGTCGAGGATCAGTAGGGTGGTCAGTTTTACGAGGGTATGTTTGGCAGCATGAGTGAAGGATGCTTTGTTGAGATATAGGAAGCCGATTCTAGATTTAATTTTGGATTGGAGATGCTTAATGTGAGTCTGGAAGGAGAGTTTACAGTTTAACCAGACACCCAGGTATTTGTAGTTGTCGTCGTATTATAAGTCAGAGCCGTCCAGAGTAGTGATGCTGGACGGGCGAGCAGGTGCGGGCAGCGATCGGTTGAAAAGCATGCATTTAGTTTTACTTGCGTTTAAGAGCAGTTGGAGGCCACGAAAGGAGAGTTGTATGGCATTGAAGCTCGTCTGGAGGTTAGTTAACACAGTGTCCAAGGAGGGGCCAGAAGTATACAGAATGGTGTTGTCTGCGTAGAGGTGGATAAGAGAATCACCAGCAGCAAGAGCAACATCATTGATGTATACAGAAAAGAGAGTCGGCCCGAGAATTGAACCCTGTGGCACACCCATAGAGACTGTCAGAGGTCCGGACAACAGGCCCTCCGATTTGACACACTGAACTCTATCAGAGAAGTAGTTGGTAAACCAGGCGAGGCAATCATTTGAGAAACCAAGGCTGTCGAGTCTGCCAATAAGAATGTTGTGATTGACAGAGTCGAAAGCCTTAGCCAGGTCGATGAATACGGCTGCACAGTAATGTCTCTTATCGATGGCGGTTATGATGTCGTTTAGAACATTGAGCGTGGCTGAGGTGCACCCATGACCAGCTCTGAAACAAGATTGCATAGCGGAGAAGGTACGGTGGGATTCAAAATGGTCGGCAATATGTTTGTTAATAACTTGGCTTTCGAAGACCTTAGAAAGGCAGGGTAGGATAGATATAGGTCTGTAGCAGTTTGGGTCTAGAGTGTCACCCCCTTTGAAGAGGGGGATGACCGCAGCTGCTTTCCAATCTATGGGAATCTCAGACGATACGAAAGAGAGGTTGAACAGGCTAGTAATAGGGTTTGCAACAATTTCGGCAGATAATTTTAGAAAGATTGTCTAGCCCGGCTGATTTGTAGGGGTCCAGAGTTTGTGTTGCAGGAAGCACATTTCTGCTTGAAAAAGCTAGCCTTGGATAACTGCCTGTGTATATTGGTTCCTAACTTCCCTGAAAAGTTGCATGTCACGGGGGCTGTTCGATTCTAATGCAGAACGCCACAGGATGTTTTTGTGCTGGTCAAGGGCAGTCAGGTCTGGAGAGAACCAAGGGCCATATCTGTTCCTGGTTCAACATTTCTTGAATGGGGCATGC
This sequence comes from Oncorhynchus clarkii lewisi, assembly GCF_045791955.1. NCBI lineage: Eukaryota > Metazoa > Chordata > Actinopteri > Salmoniformes > Salmonidae > Oncorhynchus > Oncorhynchus clarkii. Next base: position 29,785,969 of record NC_092174.1, read on the forward strand.
TTATTTAAGATGGTGAGGATGGCATTTTTAAAGAATAACCAGGCATCCTCTACTGACGGGATGAGGTCAATATCCTTCCAGGATACCCGGGCCAGGTCGATTAGAATGGCCTGCTCGCTGAAGTTTTTCAGGGAGCATATGACAGTGATGATGGGAGGTCGTTTGACTGCAGACCCATTACGGATGCAGGCAATGAGGCAGTGATCGCTGAGATCTTGGTTGAAAACAGCAGAGGTATATTTAGAGGGCAAGTTGGTTAGGATGATATCTATGAGGGTAACCGTGTTTACGACTTTGGGGTTATACATGTTAGGTTCATTGATAATTTGTGAGAGATTGAGGGCATCAAGCTTAGATTGTAGGATGAACGGGGTGTTAAGCATGTCCCAATTTAGGTCACGAGCTCTGAAGATAGATGGGGGGCAATCAGTTCACATATGGTGTCCAGAGCACAGCTGGGGTTAGAGGGTGGTCTATAGCATGCGGCAACGGTGAGAGACTTGTTTCTAGAAAGGTGGATTTTTAAAAGTAGAAGTTCAAATTGTTTGGGTACAGACCTGGATAGCAGGACAGAACTCTGCAGGCTATATCTGCAGAAGATTGCAACACCGCCCCCTTTGGCCATTCTATCTTGTCTGAAAATGTTGTAGTTAGGGACGGAAAGGTCAGGGTTTTTGGTGGTCTTCCTAAACCAGGATTCAGACACGGCTAGGACATCTGGGTTGGCAGAGTGTGCAAAAGCAGTGAATAAAACAAAATTAGGGAGGAGGCTTCTAATGTTAACATGCATGAAACCAAGGCTTTTACGGTTACAGAAGTCATCAAAAGAGAGCGCCTGGGGAATAGGAGTGGAGCTAGGCACTGCAGGGCCTGGATTAAGCTCTACATCACCAGAGGAACAGAGGAGGAGTAGGATAAGGGTACGGCTAAAAGCTACAAGGGCTGGTCGTCTAGGACGTCCGGAACAGAGAGTAAAAGCTGCAGGTTTCTGGATGCGATAAAATAGATTCAAGGCATAATGTACATTCAAAAGTATGGTAGGATGTGAATACAGTGGAGGTAACCCAAGGCATTGAGTGATGATGAGAGAGATATTGTCTCTAGAAACATCATTGAAACCAGGTGTTCATCGCATGTGTGGGTGGTGGAACTGAAGGGTTGGATAAGGCAATAAACACTAACCAGAACAGCAGTGGACAAGGCATATTGACATTAAGGAGAGGCATGCTTAGCCGAGTGATCGTAAGGGTCCAGTGAGTAGTGAGGTTGGATGGGGACACGGCGATTCAGACAGCTAGCCGGGCCAGGGGTAGCAAGCTAGCAGAAGACGGAGGAGGTCTGTTTATAGCCTCCTTGTGCGTTTCCGTCGGTAGATTAGTGGGGTTCCGTGTGGTAGAGGGGACCAATCCAATTGGCAAAATAGTTATAGTGGTTCAAAAAAATTGGCCGATGGACCTATTCAGCTAGCAACCGATATGCTCTAGATAGCTAACAATTAGCGGGCCACAGTTAGCAGATGGGCGTTCAGGTTACATCGCGACGGAAGGGCCAGTTGAATAACCCCCTCGGGCAGATAACGTCGGTAGTCCAGTCGTGAAGGCCCGGTGGGGCTCCGCACCGGCAGTAAAACGGGTCCGGATAGGTGATTGTAGTCCAGGAGTGGTTGATGGAACTCTTCAGCTAGCCGGAAGATGGGCCTAGCATTGGCTGGCACCGGGCTAATTGGTGCAAGCTTCGAGACAGAGACGTTAGCCAGGAGTAGACACTCGGATTGCAGCTGGCTAGCGGCAATGATCCAGGCGAAAATGTACAGAGCTTGCGGTGGGGAAAATCCGGGGATGTCGTAGTCCAGCCGTGAAGGATCGGCCGGGTTCCGTGCCCTGTACCAGCAGTAGAAGGGGACCAGGTATTGTAGCCCAGAAGTGGCTGATGGGCCTCTTTAGCTAGCCAGGAGAAAGGGCCTAGCATGGGCTAGCTCCGGCTAATTGGTGCTTGCTCCGGGACCGACGTTAGCCAATAATCATTCAGATAGCAGCTAGCTAGCTGCAAGATCCAGGTGAAAACGTCCAAAGCTTTAGGTAGGAATCAGGGGATATGGAGAGAAAATAGGTCCGGTATGCTCTGGTTTGAGTCGCGTTGTACAAAACTGGTAAGAGCTTTCCGAGCTAAAGGATAGCTGATGACCGCTAGCCGTGGATTAGCTGAATACTACTAATATTTTCTGAACAAGGAAATGACTGAGTTGACTTTGGCTTCATTCAGAAATGCTGTATGTACATAATCAAACATTGCATACAAAATAGCATGAGAAAAACACTTTGAATATATAACACATGGCAAACATAATACAAACACTTAAATACATAATAGGCTGCAGAACATTTCTTCTCTTGATGGGAAAACTGTATTGTGGAAAGAAATAGATTTTTTAAAAAGATGACATTGAATAGCCATAAATAATTTAAGAGCTGAAGTGAGCTCTTTAGCCTATCTTCTGGCATCATTTTGAGCACGGGAGTGCTCCTGTAATGACACAGTTAAGTTTAACTTTGTAACACGTACACTGCATGGTGTTTTGGGAAACGGTGTGACATCTTCAGACGTTATTTTTCCGAAGCATTGTTAAAACACTTGTAAGCTTAACTTCCATCGCTATCGGGAAACCAGGTCCTACTCTATTCAGAATCACTAGAAGCAGCAGACAAGGCAATCCAATTGATTTAATTATTTTCCATGGAACCCTGGCCTAGACAATTCAAATCAAAGTTTATTTGTCACGTGCGCCGAATACAGCAGGTGTAGACCTTACAGTGAAATGCTTACTTACAGGCTCTAACCAATAGTGCAAAAAATGTATTAAGTGAACAATAGGTAAGTAAAGAAATAAAACAACAGTAAAAAGACAGGCTATATACAGTAGCGAGGCTAAAATAGTAGAGAGGCTACACACAGACACCGGTTAGTCGGGCTGATTGAGGTACTATGTACATGTAGATATGGTTAAAATGACTATACATATATGATGAAAAAAGAGTAGCGGTAGTGTAAAAGAGGGGTTGGCGGGTGGTGGGTGGCGGGTGGCGGGACACAATGCAGATAGCCCGGTTAGCCAATGTGCGGGAGCACTGATTGGTCGGCCCAATTGAGGTAGTATGTACATGAATGTATAGTTAAAGTGACTATGCATATATGATAAACAGAGAGTAGCATCAGTGTAAAAAAAGGGGTTGGGGTGGCGGAACACAATGCAAATAGTCCAGGTAGCCATTTCATTACCTGTTCAGGAGTCTTGTGGCTTGGAGGTAAAAACTGTTGAGAAGCCTTTTTGTCCTAAACTTGGCACTCCGGTACCTCTTGCCACGCGGTAGCAGAGAGAACAGTCTATGACTGGGGTGGCTGGGGTCTTTGACCATTTTTAGGGCCTTCCTCTGACACCACCTGGTGTAGAGGTCCTGGATGGCAGGCAGCTTAGCCCCGGTGATGTACTGGGCCATACGCACTACCCTCTGTAGTGCCTTGCGGTCAGAGGCCGAGCAATTGCCCTACCAGGCGGTGATGCAACCAGTGCAACCAAGAATGCTCTCGATGTTGCAGCTGTAGAACCTTTTGAGGATCTCAGGACCCATGCCAAATCTTTTTAGTTTCCTGAGGGGGAATAGGCTTTGTCGTGCCTTCTTCACGACTGTCTTGGTGTGTTTGGACCATTCTAGTTTGTTGGTGATGTGGACACCAAGGAACTTGAAGCTCTCAACCTACTCCACTACAGCCCTGTCGATGAGAATGGGGGCGTGCTCGATCCTCCTTTTCCTGTAGTCCAAAATCATCCCCTTAGTCTTGGTTACGTTAAGGGATAGGTTGTTATTCTGGCACCACCCGGCCAGGTCTCTGACGTTCTCCCAATAGGCTGTCTCGTCATTGTCGGTGACCAGGCCTACCACTGTTGTGTCGTCTGCAAACTTAATGATGGTGTTGGAGTCGTGCCTGGCCATGCAGTCGTGGGTGAACATGGAGTACAGGAGGGGACTTGAGCATTCTCCCCTGGGGAGCTCCAGTGTTGAGGATCAGCGTGGCAGATGTGTTGCTACCTACCCTCACCACCTGGGGGCGGCCCGTCAGGTAGTCCAGGATCCAGTTGCAGAGGGAGGTGTTAAGTCCCAGAATCCTTAGCTTAGTGATGGGCTTTGAGGGTACTATGGTGTTGAACACTGAGCTGTAGTCAGTGAATAGCATTCTCACATAAGTGTTCCTTTTGTCCAGGTAGGAAAGGGCAGTGTGGAGTGCAATAGAGATTGCATCATCTGTGGATCTGTTTTGGCGGTATGCAAATTGGAGTGGGTCTAGGGTTTCTGGGATAACGGTGTTGCTGTGAGCCATTACCAACCTTTCAAAGCACTTCATGGCTATGGATGTGAGTGCTATGGGTCTGTAGTCATTTAGGCAGGTTGCCTTTGTGTTCTTGGGCACAGGGCCTATGGTGGTCTGCTTGAAACATGTTGGTATTACAGACTCAATCAAGGACATGTTGAAAATGTCAGTGAAGACACTTGCCAGGTGTTCAGCACATGCCCGGAGCACACGTCCTGGTCATCTGACTGGCCCCGCAGCCTTGTGTATGTTGACCTGTTTAAAGGGCTTACTCACGTCGGCTACGGAGAGCGTGATCACACAGTCGTCCGGAACAGCTGATGCTCTCATGCATGCCTCAGTGTTGCTTGTCTCGAAGCGAGCATAGAAGTGATTTAGCTCATCTGGTAGGCTTGTGTCACTGGGCAGCTCGCAGCTGTACTTCCCTTTGTAGTTTGCAATCCCTGCCACATAAGATGAGCGTTGGAGCCGGTGTAGTATGATTCAATCTTAGCCCTGTATTGACTCTTTGTCTGTTTGATGGTTGGTCGCAGAGCATAGCAGGATTTCTTGTAAGCTTCCGGTTTAAAGTCCCGCACCTTGAAAGCGGCAGTTATACCCATTAGCTCAGTGCAAATGTTGCCTGTAATCCATGGCTTCTGGTTGGGGTATGTACGTACAGTCACTGTGGAGACGACATCCTCGATGCACTTATTAATAAAGCCAGTGGCTGATGTGGTGTACTCCTCAATGCCATCGGAGGAATCCCGGAACATGTTCCAGTCTGTGATAACAAAACAGTCCTGTAGTTTAGCATCTGCTTCATCTGAACACTTTTTTATAGACCGAGTCACTGGTGCTTCCTGCTTTAATTGTTGCTTGTAAGCAGGAATTAGGAGGATAGAGTTGTGGTTTGATTCACCAAATGGAGGGCGAGGGAGAGCTTTGTATGCGTGTCTGTGTGTAGAGTACAGGTGATCTAGAATTTTTTTCCTCTAGTTGCACATTTAACATGTTGATAGAAATTTGGTAGAACTGATTTAAGTTTCCCTGCATTAAAGTCTCCGGCTACTTTGAGCGCCGCCTCTGGGTGAGTGGTTTCCTGTTTGCTTATTTCCTTATACAGTTGACTGTAATTCAATTAATCAATCGAAGGAAATAACACAAATTTTTCTCAAATCTACTTAATCTCATTATACGCAGACAATATTTTACTTATCTAGACAATGTACACTACATGACCAAAAGAATGTGGACATCTGCTCATTGGACATCTCATTCCAGGGTCCCCCCTTTGCAGCTATAACAGTCTCCACTCCCCTGGGAAGGCTTTCCATTAAATGTTGGAACATTGCTCCAGGTAATTGCTTCCATTCAGCCACAAGAGCATTAGTGAGGTCGGGCAGTCGGCATTCCAATTCATCCCAAAGGTGTTCGATGGGATTGAGTTCAGGGCTCTGTCAGGCCAGTCAAGTTCTTCCACACCGATCTCAACAAACCATTTTTGCATGGTCCTTATGTTGCCGATGTGAAATGGCTAGCTAGTTAGTGGTGGTGCGCGCTAGTGGCGTTTCAATCGGTGACGTCACTTGCTCTGAGACTTTGAAGTAGTGGTTCCCCTTGCTCGGCAAGGGCCGCAGCTTTTGTGGAGCGATGGGTAACGATGCTTCGAGGGTGACTGTTGATGTGTGTAGAGGGTCCGCACCCAGGTCGGGCCGAGGGGACGGGCGTAAAGTCTGTACTGTTACATTGATGCTGTTGACCCATATCACTGGTTGCTGCGGAAAAAGGAGGAGGTCAAAAGGGGGGTGAGTGTAGCCGATGTGAAATGGCTAGCTAGTTAGCGGTGGTGCATGCTAGTGGTGTTTCAATCGGTGACGTCACTTGCTCTGAGACCTTGAAGTAGTGGTTCCCCTTGCTCTGCAAGGGCCGCGGCTTTTGTGGAGCGATGGGTAACGATGCTTCGAGGGTGACTGTTGATGTGTGTAGAGGGTCCCTGGTTCGCGCCCGTGTAGTGGCGAGGGGACGGTCTAAAGTTATACTGTTACACTTGCTTTATGCCATACTGAAACAGGAAAGGGCCTTCCACAAACTGTTGCTACAAAGTTGGAAGCACAGAATCGTCTAGAATGTCATTGTATGCTGTAGCATTAAGATTTCCCTTCACTGGAACTAAGGGGCCTAGCCCGAACCATGAAAAACAGCCCCAGACCATTATTCCTCCTCCACCAAACTTTACAGTTGGCACTATGCATTTGGGCAGGTAGCGTTCTCCTGGCATCCACCAAACCAAGATTTGTCCGTCGGACTGCCAGATGGTGAAGTGTGATCATCACTCCAGAGAACGTATTACCACTGCTCCAGAGTCCAATGGCGGTGAGCTTTACACCACTCCAGCCAATGCTTGGCATTGTGTATGGTGATCTTAGGCTTGTGTGTGGCTGCTCAGCCATGGAAAGCCATTTCATGAAGCTCCCGACAAAAAGTTTGTGTGCAGAAATTGCTTTCTAGAGGCAGTTTGGAACTCGTCAGTGAGTTTTGCAACCGAGGACAGATGATTTTTACTCGCTACGCACTTCAACACTCCCATTCTGTGAGCTTGTGTGGCCTACCACTTTGCGGCAGAGCCGTTGTTGCTCCTAGACGTTTCTGCTTCACAATAACAGCACCTACAGTTAACCATGGGGCAGCTCTAGCAGGGCAGACATTTTACGAACGGACTTGTTGGAAAGGTGGCTTCCTATGACGGCCACATTGAAAGTCACTGAGATGTTCAGTAAGGCCATTCTAATGCCAATGTTTGTCTATGGCGGTTTGCTCGATTTGAATACACCTGTCAGCAAAGTGTGTGGCTGAAATAGCCAAATCCACTAATTTGAAGGGGTGTCTGCATACTTTTGTATATACTTTATATATATGTGTACCTCATTCGCTCCTAAACACACTGAAGACAAATTCAGCTTAAAAATATATATTATAAAATGTATTTAACCAAATCAGCCCCACTGCCTCTCATACCCCAATGAAGGACTCTATCTCCACTTATAGAATCCTAATCATTTCCAATATTTGGGAGTAGATTTTTACTTAGATAAAATTGTTGCCAGAAACTTTAACAGAATGCTCAAATCAACTCAATAGAAATCACATTTTATGTCACGGCTGAATTTCTGTAGTTCAATGCTTCCCAAGGCTCTCCCTTCTGGCTATTGGGATAAAACTAATAGTGCGGTTTCAAAATGTATATGACAAGGTAAACGATCCTGGATAAAATTAACACATTTACAAAGAGGTAAAGACGTAGGAGGACTATCCACAACACACTTTAAATTGTACTTCCAGGCACTAGCATTTTGCCCCATCCTAAGTTTGGTTTAGACATTCTTCTGACCCCTGGCACAGTATAGAGAGAAATATGGTGTCTATTATTGCCCTGGAAGAGATGTTAATCACTGAAATATCCCTTAAACAATGCAAACTACGCTTCAGTCCTATTATTGCTCACACAATTTCTATTTGCCGCAAATTGAAAAACAATGTAACTGGGAAACAAAAAGGTACGCCGATACTCCCAATACTTCACTGCGATCTGGAGTGTAGCCTATTGTAACCCTCCAATGGTCCAAATGTGGAATCTGTACCCTTACCGATATCATGAACAGTAATGGTATGAGAACATTCCAAGATTTGAAAGATACATACACATTTCCAGGCAACTGCTTTTTTTCTATATTTACAATTTAGGTTAGCTATGCTGGCCTTTGGAGTCCCATGGGTACCCCAAATATCGAAAAATTTATAAATAAATTCTGGGCTCCCGAAAGGACTGATCTTTATAATATATAAAGAACTTTTGCAAAGCTCATATTCTGATCTAGCCATTAAAAAAAGTATGGTCCACATATATAATTGAATCTGAACAACCTTTTAACTGGAACATAATATGGAAAAATATGACCTTGGCATCCCCTAATCAGAACGTTCAACTTTTGTCAAAATTTGTTCGCAGACTGTATTTAGCACCAAGGAAATGTTTTACTATGAAATTGGACTCAACTCCCAGCTGTTCACTGTGTCCCCTAAATCAGGTAGGCACATACCTTCATATGATGTGGGAGTGGTCTGCAGTTAAATGCTTCTGGGGAAAAGTGAAATACTTTTGAAGAGCATTAATTTAAATATTCAATACGTTGCATATATTATGTAACTTAACAATGGATAGCCCCTTGAGTCTCTCAAACAATCAGAGAAGATTACTGCTGGCAGGCAGCAATGCTGTGAAAAAAATGTTGTCTCTAAGATGTCAACCACCTCACTCTCTCTCATTTTAACCAGTGGATACAGTTACTACTAGAAGTTAAACATTATAATTTTTGACAGCGAGAATTAATGGTGCTAGTCAAAGAACAATTGAGGCCTGGGGGGGGGGGGGGGGGGGGGGGGGTGCAAGGGGAGTCTCAGGGGATGGATGGGTTGGGGGACTGATAAGCAACCTCCATTGCTGCTTGGGATGGGAGGCATGGTTTTTTCAGGTCGGTGGAGGGGCTAGGCGAGGTGGGAAACATGGTTTCCAGGTGGGGAGGGAGGATGGGTTATCTTTGTATGCATTTCTTTGATTGTTTTTGTCCCTGTAACCCTCTCCACCCTCTGAAAAAAAAATGTCAAAAGTAAATTAAAAGTTAAAAAAAAACTATAATAAATTAAGTGAGGACAGAGAAAGAAGTTATTTCAGCCTTTTTAATAGGTGCTTGCAGGAGTTGTTCATGAATATAAGCAAATAAATGTAGCTCGAATTCCCCTTGTGAACATGATAATCACCTTAATTTAAAGTATCCTTCCAGTTAACGATTTGAGCAGCAACATCACCTCACCTCACCCAGGATCTATAAAGAGGAAAAAAAAACTTCACATTTGTTACTGATTAGCATAAACAAATGAGAAATAAATGGTAGCGTTGGGAGCCATGACAGAGATGGAGCGGTGTTAGTGTTCCATTCACAGTCACGCACAGTAATGTCATTGCTCTGAGGGAATTACACCCCCTGTAAATTATCTGGCCAAGAACAGAACAGAGTGGAGAGCTGGGGCTGGAGCTCGAGGAGCCCACGGGTTCAAGCACCTGACATCACAACACCACAGCGGCCATATCCAACTCAGTTCCAACTCCATTTACCCCTCCCCTTCGAACCAATGAGATGAGTAATTAGGCTTGGAAATGGGGTCTTTTAAATAGAGTGGCAAGGGTGTGGTGCTCAGAGCGCTATTCATTAAACTATCAACACTATTTCTAAGGTGGGACTACTTGGGGATTTTGTCTTCTCTCTACTCCTGCCTGCAGCATAGGTAGTGATGAGATTTCTCAAGTTAAATTACTCACCCAGATTTCGTTTGTTGTCAAAGCTCAAAATTGTAATTGTAACCGCCGGTGAGCTGCAAACACTGGCAACATTCTATGTGTGCGCCGGTTTGGGAAAGAGGTGGGACAGTGGAGATTAAGTTTCAAGGAGGGCAAAAGTGTAACAATTCAGTGATGTAAGGTTCCTGTAATGAATACTCAGGGAGAAAAAAGTGTAGATTCACACGCAGAGCGCGGCAAGTGTTTACTTTGCCTTCGCATAAGGCAGGAATCGTGGTCACAGGCAGGCAATGGTCATACACAGGTAGGCAAACAGGCAGATGAATCAAAACTAGGACTGAAGGCTATAACTGGTTCTCACAAACGAGCTAGGAAAAGGCTTAGTAGAGTCAAAACGAACAATACCTCACAAAGGCATAAACAGAATGAAATTAACTAAATAAGGAGCTGATGAGATCAGGTGAGTAACTAACACATGTACAATCAATGAGCAAAAATGAAAGACAGGGCTACGTTCAAGAACACAAAGAAACAGGGCTACGTTCAAGAACACAACGAAACAGAACACAAGGTTGACTAAGAAAATAAATACAGAAACTTACAGTTCAGCAGAGCACATAAATTGTCGAACTGACAGATCTCCAAATCTCCATCTCTTTAATAAAGTAGAACTATTGCCCATTTAGTGGAATAATTAAGACAAGAATTAAGATAAATAAACATAATTACCAGGTACTGTATCTTTGTAGTAGAGCCTGCTACACCAATCTCTGTTTCAGTGATTACCACACAGGTAGCAATAGCAGGAAATGGTTTATGTTAATGACTGACAACTTACCGGTTACAGCTTACTCAAATCAATGGTTTCAGTCAAAAGCACTTCTTTCGTCTTATTGCCACCTTATTTTAAGACCAAGCTTGGCTAACAAACACACAATGTTGTCATGGTGGAGATTGTACGCTAATTTTGTGAAGATTAATTTTTTCATGGAATGTAACAAGAAAAGGACAAAAACTAATTTCAAAATACTGATGCACAAGTAGCTTTACTTTACCCTACTTCTGAGTTAATTTGACAGGGACAATTCACATAAATCAACATGTCTTTAAATGTGCCAGATTTAGCCAGCTGGCTAATTTTCAACAATAGCCACTGGGCAGGTAGATACAGTAAAAGTGGAGGTAAATTATGATTTTCATTGACTCTCAAATATGAATATGAATCACACTGTACTGTAGACCAGGGGTTCCAAACATTTTTCACTCAGGGCCCTCCGTCCAGCATTGGGGAACATCCCGTGCACGTGTGCTAAGTCTACTTCTATGGGCACAAACACTGTTCATGACACAAAATGTTAACATCCCTTGTTTTGCAGATTTAAAGCTAATTTCCGTCAGTTCTACATATTGTCTCATTGGGTAAAAAAATGTATTTGCAGTTTTAAAACAAATTTTCTTGCAATTCTATACATTTTGGCATATCACGTGATATTTGAGTGACAGAAAAATTATAGCAATATCTATGGGCTAAGAACAGCTGACATGGGCTAGTTGATCTGGACATTTCTGACAAGTTATACATATCTCTCTAAGCAAGGTATGCAATGACTAATATGACAAGAGGAACTGATGATGCACTACCTAATTTTGAAATTGCACCTTGTGGATTCTACTATGCTAACTTTCAAGAGTAAATTCAAATCCGGATTGAGTTACTTAAAAATATATATATGTATGCATACAGTTGAAGTCAGAAGTTTACATACACCTTAGCCAAATATATTTAAACTCAGTTTATCACAATTCCTGACATTTACTCCTAGTAAAAATCCCTGCCTTAGGTCAGTTAGAATCACCATTTATTTTAAGAATGTGAAATGTCAGAATAACAGCGGAGATAATTATTTATTTCAGCTTTCATCACATTCCCAGTGAGTCAGAAGTTTACAAACACTCAATTAGTATTTGCCTTTAAATTGTTTAACTTGGGTCAAACGTTCCGGATAGCCTCCCACAAGCTTCCCACAATAAATTGGGTGAATTCTGGCCCATTCCTCCTGACAGAGCTGGTGTAACTGAGTCAGGTTTGTAGGCCTCCGTGCTCGCAAACGCATTTTCAGTTCTGCCCACACATTTTCTATAGGGTTGAGGTCAAGGCTTTGTGATGGCCACTCCAATGCCTTGACTTTGTTGTCCTTAAGCCATTCTGACACAACTTTGGAAGTATGCTTGCGGTCACTGTCCATTTGCAGTAACCAAGCTTTAACTTCCTGACTGATGTCTTGAGATGTTGCTTCAATATATCCGCATAATTTTCCTGCTTCATGATGCCATCTATATTGTGATGTGCACCAGTCCCTCCTGCAGCAAAACACCCCCACAACATAATGCTGTAAACCCTGTGCTTCACGGTTGGGATGGGGTACTTCAACTTGCACGCCTCCCACTATTTCCTCCAAACAAAACGATGGTCATTATGGCCAAACAGTTCTTTTTTTGTTTCATCAGACCAGAGGACATTTCCAAAAAGTACAATCTTTGTCTCCATGTGCAGTTGCAAACCATAGCCTGGCTTTTTTTCTGGCGGTTTTGGAGCAGTGGCTTCTTCCTTGCTGAGCGGCCTTTCAGGTTATGTTGATATAGGACTCGTTTTACTGTGGATATAGATCATTTGTACCTGTTTCCTCCAGCATCTTTACAAGGTCCACTGTTGTTGTTCTGGGATTGATTTGCACCTTTCACACCAAAGTACATTCATCTCTAGGAGACAGAACGAACGTGTCTCATTCCCGAGGGGTATGACGGCTGCATGGTCCCATTGTGTTAATACTTGCGTACTACTGTTTGTACAGAGGAACATGGTACCTTCAGGCGTTTGGAAATTGCTCCCAATGATGAACCAGACTGTTGGAGGTCTACAATTTTTCTTCTGAGGTCTTGGGTGATTTCTTTTGATTTTCCCATGATGTAAAGCAAAGAGGCACTGAGTTTGAATGTAGGCCTTGAAATCCATCCACAGGTACACCTCCAATTAACTCAAGCTGTTAAAGGCACAGTCAACTTAGTGTATGTAAACTTCTGACCCCCTGGAATTGTGATACAGGGAATTATAAGTGAAATAATCTGTCAATTGTTGGAAACATTTCTTGTGTCATGCATAAAGTAGATAGATGTCCTAACCGACTTGCCAAAACTATAGTTTGTTAGCAAGAAATTTGTGGAGTGGTTGAAAAATGAGTTTTAATGACTCCAACCTAAGTGTATTTAAACTTCCTACTTCAACTGTATATATATATTGACTCTCAATATACAGTGCCTTGCGAAAGTATTCGGCCCCCTTGAACTTTGCAACCTTTTGCCACATTTCAGGCTTCAAACATAAAGATATAAAACTGTATTTTTTTGTGAAGAATCAACAACAAGTGGGACACAATCATGAAGTGGAACGACATTTATTGGATATTTCAAACTTTTTTAACAAATCAAAAACTGAAAAATTGGGCGTGCAAAATTGTTCAGCCCCTTTACTTTCAGTGCAGCAAACTCTCTCCAGAAGTTCAGTGAGGATCTCTGAATGATCCAATGTTGACCTAAATGACTAATGATGATAAATAAAATCCACCTGTGTGTAATCAAGTCTCCGTATAAATGCACCTGCACTGTGATAGTCTCAGAGGTCCGTTAAAAGCGCAGAGAGCATCATGAAGAACAAGGAACACACCAGGCAGGTCCGAGATACTGCTGTGAAGAAGTTTAAAGCCGGATGTGGATACAAAAAGATTTCCCAAGCTTTAAACATCCCAAGGAGCACTGTGCAAGCGATAATATTGAAATGGAAGGAGTATCAGACCACTGCAAATCTACCAAGACCTGGCCGTCCCTCTAAACTTTCAGCTCATACAAGGAGAAGACTAATCAGAGATGCAGCCAAGAGGCCCATGATCACTCTGGATGAACTGCAGAGATCTACAGCTGAGGTGGGAGACTCTGTCCATAGGACAACAATCAGTCGTATATTACACAAATCTGGCCTTTATGGAAGAGTGGCAAGAAGAAAGCCATTTCTTAAAGATATCCATAAAAAGTGTTGTTTAAAGTTTTCCACAAGCCACCTGGGAGACACACCAAACATGTGGAAGAAGGTGCTCTGGTCAGATGAAACCAAAATTGATATTTTTGGCAACAATGCAAGACGTTATGTTTGGCGTAAAAGCAACACAGCTCATCACCCTGAACACACCATCCCCACTGTCAAACATGGTGGTGGCAGCATCATGGTTTGGGCCTGCTTTTCTTCAGCAGGGACAGGGAAGATGGTTAAAATTGATGGGAAGATGGATGGAGCCAAATACAGGACCATTCTGGAAGAAAACCTGATGGAGTCTGCAAAAGACCTGAGACTGGGACGGAGATTTGTCTTCCAACAAGACAATGATCCAAAACATAAAGCAAAATCTACAATGGAATGGTTCAAAAATAAACATATCCAGGTGTTAGAATGGACAAGTCAAAGTCCAGACCTGAATCCAATCGAGAATCTGTGGAAAGAACTGAAAACTGCTGTTCACAAATGCTCTCCATCCAACCTCACTGAGCTTGAGCTGTTTTGCAAGGAGGAATGGGAAAAAATGTCAGTCTCTCGATGTGCAAAACTGATAGACATACCCCAAGCGACTTACAGCTGTAATTGCAGCAAAAGGTGGCGCTACAAAGTATTAACTTAAGGGGGCTGAATAATTTTGCACGCCCAATTTTTCAGTTTTTGATTTGTTAAAAAAGTTTGAAATATCCAATAAATGTCGTTCCACTTCATGATTGTGTCCCACTTGTTTTTGATTCTTCACAAAAAAATAAAGTTTTATATCTTTATGTTTGAAGCCTGAAATGTGGCAAAAGGTCGCAAAGTTCAAGGGGGCCGAATACTTTCGCAAGGCACTGTATATATAAAAACCGGCGCGCCCCCCTGCCGACCATCAGTTTGGAAACCACTGCTGTAGGCTACCCACCCAACAGGAAGTCAGCATTGTTAGTGAGGTCATAAAACATTGACCTTTAACACTTCCTTTCCTCAGGAGGTGCAGCGCCAGTTGTGCTTGTCAGGCCGTTCTTGCAGCCATCCATTCACTGATTCCATACATTAATATGATTATTCATCGACAAGTCTTTGATAGGGCTGCTTTTGAATGCCAGAGCAAGTAAGTTGTCTAACAAGATCTCATGGTTTTACCAATTTTACTTCAGATTCTGACATTTATCCACGTATTTCCAAATGTCAAATTTAGAAGTTTCTCCAAACCTCAAATTTCTGTGTTTTGACACCCTGGGTTGCTCCCCCCCCCCCCCCCTCCTGCTCAGCATAATCATTCATGAATTCGGAATGCTTAAGTTGAGCTTTTGGATTTTTTTATTTTTTTTTGCCTTCGGTTTCAAGGCTTCCGTAATGATGCACTCTAATAGACAAATGTCTGGTGACGAATGTCTGAAATCACAGAAGTTGATTATTGATTTAATATCTACATAATCTCACAATCTATCTGAGGCGAGATAGTAAATGCTGCATGTGCCATTGGCCAAACAAAAGCATGATGGCATAATGAGGACACAAGGACATCCCTTTGTGTCTGCATCACCCATTCAACAGAGTTAAAATGGCTTGCGTTGGCTCCTCTACCATTTGGCGAGGTGCAGCCAGCAGACACACAAAGTAGTTGCACAGCGTCGAACGTCTGGCATAATTAGAAAGTGCTGCGGATGTCTAAAGCATTACCTCAGTTCACGCTGGAGAGCACGGAGGCTTCCCCAGTTCCAGCTAGCTTAATGCCCCAGCTGCTTGGATCCCTCCCCGGACCAGCTCCGCTCCTCTCAGGATCAGTGGGGAGTTCCTCTGTGCACCAGTTCCATAACGACCACTAGTAATGTTGTACAAATAAAAATGGGGTGGGCGGGTGTGTGTGTATGTGAAAGTGTGTGTATGTGTTGAGGAGGGTGGGGGTCAGGTTTTCTACTTCGACAACCCTCCTTACATCCTGAGTAAGTACCAGCCAGATGTCTCGCACGAACTTGGACCTGGTGCAAGTGGCGTGCGTGTGTGAGGGCTTCACACCCAAGGTCGGGCTAGAGACATAGTTTTCTCATGGCAGACATATTCGCTGGGCTGGGGCGCTACTTGCTAACCATCTCCTTCAGTGGTAATGGATGTCTCTCTCCTTTCCCTGCCCTCCTCCCACTGTAAATACACACAAGCTAACACAGCCCACTTGACTGTCTACTTCATAAACATACAAGAGTGTGTTCCATTTCCATGTAACCTCAATGCCTGTTTCTGTAAAAACAGACAAATATGTCATTACATTGATATTATAACTATTACAGACACTCCATATTATCGTAGAGATTTCATTAAACACATTTGTACAATATATAATAATGTCCGAAATGTGCAGGCACTCCAGGCAGCCTTATTATATGTGTATGCGTTTTCCTCAGGGGCATAGTATTACTACTCTACTCGACCCTCAGATTGAGAGAATGCGAGGGATCTGAGGGACAGGCTCTGGGTCATCACCAGCTTTTATACCCACAAAGCCATAAGCCCTGCCCATTTCTACAATTTCTCTTCTTAAAATGTTATTTTAAATCTAATGACACTGCTAACCTTATGCCTAACCCTAACCTTGAATTAAGATTTTTTTAAACAAACAAATTGTAGACAATTGTGACTTTGTGGCTGTGGAATCTGACTTTTTGTCTGTGAAATCTGGCTTTGTGGCTGTGAAATCTGACTTTGTCGCTATAGAAGCTAGTGGAAACCTGAATCTCCCAGGCTCTGGGATTGATGCCGTCTGTCTCCAAGGCCTCCCAACTGCCTGAAACTAAACTTAAGGTCATTGCTCTGCTGCTGGACCAATTACGCACGCACATACACAGCCCTGCAGATTCCCAGCCAGATGCCTTGCAGGGTGAATTGTTCCAGTACATCCTTCCTGTGGGTTTACATTGGAAATATGGGCTGCCAAGGACTGACATTTTTTCATCTTACCACCAATATTTAGAAAAAGAAGGCAAGGAGACAAGGTGGGGCGGATGTTCGAGATTGATTTTGCACGTGCCAATTTAGTGGCTCTATCTTCAACTTAAACCTTTGGAGTCTTAACCATACTTTTGTTTTCATTTTTATGCTATGACATTTACTCGTTGGTTTATAACTGGCATATTCAGGACATGAGCTTATAAAACAGCCCTATGTGAATGAATGTCAATGTCCGAATTGTGACTTATGACACGTTATAAACTGAGTGGTTCGATCCCTGAATGCTGAATGGCTGACAGCCATGGTATATCAGATTGTATACCACGGGTATGACAAAACATTTATTTTTACTGCTCTAATTAACAAGTTTATAATAGCAATAAGGCACCTCGGGTGTTTGTAGTATATGGCCAATATACCACGGTTAAGGGCTGTGTGTCGTGTTAAGATCAGCTCTTAGCCGTGATACATTGGCCATATACCACATCTCCTCTGGCCTTATTCCTTAATTATAGCATGTGTTACTACAGGTTCTAAAAGTACGCTGCACATTTGCCAAGATGAATAATCATTGCATAACTCATTACTAATAAATACTTGATGACACAGCCCAGACAGTACATTTCAATGAGAAGCCAAAACATTCAAACTAATTTCTTATCTCTTAGGAGATGTGGGATGACTAACGACTGTCTGGATTCTTTGTGGATTGTGAATGCGTATAAGGGCTAAAGACACAGTGTCGTTGACATGACACACACACACACACACACACACACACACACACACACACACACACACACACACACACACACACACACACACACACACACACACACACACACACACACACACACACACACACACCTTGGTGGAGTGACTCATATGACTGCTCTGTACGTGTGTTCCATATCTTCTCATCCCTGTAGAGAATCTGATTACTGGGAAAATGGCTCTGTTTTTGTGATGGGAGGAGACATCTAGATACGTCGTCACAGAAAAATCAAATCACATTTTATTTGTCACATGCACCGAATACAACATGTGTTACTTACAAGCCCTTGACCAACAATGCAGTTCAAGAAATACAGTTAAGAAAATATTTATAAAATAAACTAAAGTAAAACATTTTTTTTTTAAAGGTAAAAAAAGTAACAATAAAATTACATAACAATAATGAGGCTATATACAGGGGGCACCGGTACCAAGTCAATGTACAGGTTAGTCAAGGTAATTTGTAAATAGACTATGCATAGATAATAAACAGCGAGTAGCAGCAGTATAAAAACAAAGGTGGGGTGGGGGTGGGCAATGTAAATAGTCCGGGTGACCATTTGATTAATTGTTCAGCAGTCTTATGACTTGGCGGGTAGGAGCCTATTGGTCCTAGACTTGGCAGTCCGGTACCGCTTGCCGTGCGGTAGCAGAGAGAACAGTCTATGACTCGGGTGAGTAGAGTCTTTGACAATTTTTTGGGCCTTCCTCTGACACTGCCTAGTATATAGGTCCTGGATGTCAGGAAGCTTGGTTCCAGTGATGTACTAGGCCATATGCACTACCCTCTGTAGCGCCTTATGGTCAGATGCCAAGCAGTTGCCATACCAGGCGGTGATGCAACCGGTCAGGATGCTCTCCATGGTGCAGCTGTAGAACTTTTTGAGGATCTGGGGACCAATGCCAAATCTTTTCAGTCTCCTGAGGGGGAAAGGTGTTGTCGTACTCTCTTCACAACTGATGTGGACACCAAGGAACTTGAAACTCTAGACCCGCTCCACTTCAGCCCCGTCAATGTTAATGGGGGCCTGTTCGGCCCTCCTTCTCCTATTGTCCACGATCCTTTTCCTACGAGTCTGACCTCCAAGGCTGTCTCATTGTTGTTGTGTTGTCAGCAAACTTAATGATGGTGTTGGAGTCGTGTTTGGCCACGCAGTCGTGGGTGAACAGGGAGTACAGGAGGGGACTAAGCACACATCCCTGAGGGGCCCCAGTGTTGAGGATCAGCGTGACAGATGTGTTGCTGCCTACCCTTACCACCTGGGTGCGGAACCTCAGGAAGTCCAGGATCCAGTTGCAGAAGGAGGTGTTTAGTCCCAGGTTCATTAGCTTAGTGATGAGCTTTGTGGGCACTATGGTGTTGAACGCTAAGCTGTAGTCAATGAACAGTATTCTCGCATACAGTGCATTGCGAAAGTATTCGGCCCCCTTGAACTTTGCGACCTTTTGCCACATTTCAGGCTTCAAACATAAAGATATAAAACTGTATTTTTTTGTGAAGAATCAACAACAAGTGGGACACAATCATGAAGTGGAACGACATTTATTGGATATTTCAAACTTTTTTAACAAATCAAAAACTGAAAACTTGGGCGTGCAAAATTATTCAGCCCCCTTAAGTTAATACTTTGTAGCGCCACCTTTTGCTGCGATTACAGCTGTAAGTCGCATGGGGTATGTCTCTATCAGGTTTGCACATCGAGAGACCGACATTTTTTTCCCATTCCTCCTTGCAAAACAGCTCGAGCTCAGTGAGGTTGGATGGAGAGCATTTGTGAACAGCAGTTTTCAGTTCTTTCCACAGATTCTCGATTGGATTCAGGTCTGGACTTTGACTTGTCCATTCTAACACCTGGATATGTTTATTTTTGAACCATTCCATTGTAGATTTTGCTTTATGTTTTGGATCATTGTCTTGTTGGAAGACAAATCTCCGTCCCAGTCTCAGGTCTTTTGCAGACTCCATCAGGTTTTCTTCCAGAATGGTCCTGTATTTGGCTCCATCCATCTTCCCATCAATTTTAACCATCTTCCCTGTCCCTGCTTAAGAAAAGCAGGCCCAAACCATGATGCTGCCACCACCATGTTTGACAGTGGGGATGGTGTGTTCAGGGTGATGAGCTGTGTTGCTTTTACGCCAAACATAACGTCTTGCATTGTTGCCAAAAAGTTCCATTTTGGTTTCATCTGACCAGAGCACCTTCTTCCACATGTTTGGTGTGTCTCCTGGTGGCTTGTGGCAAACTTTAAACTACACTTTTTATGGATATCTTTAAGAAATGGCTTTCTTCTTGCCACTCTTCCATAAAGGCCAGATTTGTGCAATATACGACTGATTGTTGTCCTATGGACAGAGTCTCCCACCTCAGCTGTAGATCTCTGCAGTTCATCCAGAGTGATCATGGGCCTCTTGGCTGCATCTCTGATCAGTCTTCTCCTTGTATGAGCTGAAAGTTTAGAGGGACGGCCAGGTCTTGGTAGATTTGCAGTGGTCTGATACTCCTTCCATTTCAATATTATCGCTTGCACAGTGCTCCTTGGGATGTTTAAAGCTTGGGAAATCTTTTTGTATCCAAATCTGGCTTTAAACTTCTTCACAACAGTATCTCGGACCTGCCTGGTGTGTTCCTTGTTCTTCATGATGCTCTCTGCGCTTTTGACGGACCTCTGAGACTATCACAGTGCAGGTGCATTTATACGGAGACTTGATTACACACAGGTGGATTTTATTTATCATCATTAGTCATTTAGGTCAACATTGGATCATTCAGAGATCCTCACTGAACTTCTGGAGAGAGTTTGCTGCACTGAAAGTAAAGGGGCTGAATAATTTTGCACGCCCAATTTTTCCGTTTTTGATTTGTTAAAAAGGTTTGAAATATCCAATAAATGTCGTTCCACTTCATGATTGTGTCCCACTTGTTGTTGATTCTTCACAAAAAAATACAGTTTTATATCTTTATGTTTGAAGCCTGAAATGTGGCAAAAGGTCGCAAAGTTCAAGGGGGCCAAATACTTTCGCAATGCACTGTAGGTGTTCCTTTTGTCCAGGTTGGAAAGGGCAGTGTGGAGTGCGATTCAGATTGCGTCATCTGGGGATCTGTTTGGGCGGTATGCGAATTGGAGTGGGAGTAGAGTTTCTGGCAAGATGGTGTTGATGTGAGCCATGACCAGCCTTTCTAAGCACTTCATGGCTACCAACGTGAGTGCTACGGGGCAGTAAACATTTAGGCAGGTTACCTTCGCTTTCTTTGGTACAGGGACTATGGTGTCCTGTTTGAAACATGTAGGTATTACCGACTCGGTCAGGGAAAGGTTGAACATGCTTTGAGTACACGTCCTGGTAATCCGTCTGGCCCCATTGCTTTGTGAATGTTAACCTGTTTAAAGGTCTTGCTTACATGGGCCACGAAGAGCGTAATCGTCAAGAACAGCTGGTGTTCTCATGCATGCTTCAGTGTTGCTTGACTCGAAGCAAGCATAAAAAGGCATTTAGTGTCACTGGGCAGCTCGTGACTGGGTTTCCCTTTGTTGTCCATAACATTTTTCAAGCCCAGCCACATCCGACAAGCATCAGAGCCGATGTAGTAGGATTCAATTTTAGTTCTGTATTGACGCTTTGCCTGTTTGATGGTTTGTCTGAGGGCATAACGGGATTTCTTATAAGCGTCTAGATTAGTGTCCCACTCCTTGAAAGTGGCAGCACTAGCCTCGGTACGGATGTTGCCTGTAATCCATGGCTTTTGGTTGGGAAATGTACATACGATCACTGTGGGGATGACGTCATTGATGCACTTATTGATGAAGCCGGTGACTGAGGTGGCATACTCCTCAATGCCATTGGATGAATCCTTGGAACATACTCCAGTCTGTGCTAGCAAAACAGTCCTGTAGCGTAGCATCTGTGTCATCTGACCACTTCCGTATTGAGCGAGTCACTGGAATTTCTGCTTTAGTTTTTCATTGTATGCAGGAATCAGGAGGATAGAATTATGATCAGATTTGCCAAATGGGGGGCGAGGGAGCGCTTTGTATGTGTCTCGGTGTGTGGAGTAAAGGTGGTCTAGAGTTTTTTTCCTCTGGATTTAAGTTGGCCTGCATTAATGTCCCAGGCCATTAGGTGAGCCGCTTCTGGATTAGCATTTTCTTATTTGATGTCCAGAAGCCTTATACAGCTCGTTGAGTGCGGTCTTAGTGCCAGCATCGGTAAATAGACAGCTATGAATAGTATAGATGATAATTATCTTGGTAGATAGTGTGGTCTACAGCTTATCATGAGGTATTCTAACTCAAGTGAGCAATACCTTGAGATTTCTTTAATATTAGACATCGCGCAGCAGCAGTTATTGACAAATAGACAAACACCCCCGCCCCTCATCTTACAAGACGTAGCTGCTCTGTCCTGCCGATGCGTTGAGAAGTCAGCCAGCTCTATATTATCCGTGTCGTCGTTCAGCCACATCTCAGCGAAACATAAGATATTACAGTTTTAACGTCCTGTTGGTAGGATAGTCTTAATCGTAGATCGTCCAGTTTGTTTTCTAATGCTTGCACGTTGGCCAATAATACGGAGGGAAGTGGAGGTTTACCTACTCGTCGGGGGAATTCTTACAAGGCACCCCACCCTCCTCCCCTTTTTTCTCCGTATTTTCTTCACACTGATAAAGTCGGACTCATTACTAAAAAATCTTTGTCCAGTTCGAGGTGAGTAATCACTGTTCTGATGTCCAGAAGCTCTTTTCAGTCAGCGACATTATGTACAAAATGAGTTGAAAACAATGCGAAAAAACAAACAAAATAGCACAGTTGGTTAGGAGCCCGTAAATGTTGAAAATGACAATATCTTTACTCGTGTAAAGTAATATTAATGACTAAACACAACCAATGGGGGGGACTGGCAGAGCAGACGTGACGTTAACCAAGACAGTTACACTTTCATAGGAATGCCTCTCGCAACTTTACAAACTCAAGCATCATCAATAACAGTGATATTAATCTAATTTGTTTTAAATGACTCGGTTTAGTTTGTGATGCAGCTTTGATGCCCTAGTCTGCTCTGCTAGAGCACATTCCTTTTACGATAACGGTTTGCTCAGGATTCCGTAGGTTATTCAAAAGGGCTGAAGATAAATGGGAAAATTGGGTAGGTTTTAGGACTATTTATCTGAGTGGGAGATGTGTCATTTTGGCCCAAAGTGAAAAACGTATTCAATGGCTGGCAATCCTCCAAACAAGGAAGTTAATTTCAGACCCTATAAAGGAAACTGGACATTCTCTAGTCTGTTTCTATTGAAGGCCCCCAGACAGACTGTGTCCATTTTGATTTATGAAGAGGAAATTGTTGCATTCTCCTAGCGGGTGGGCCTAGTAAAACCCCTGTCCTGTCCCCCTCTCTCTGGTCCTGGCCCGCCTTGCGCTAGAAGCCTGCACAGGCTTACTCACACACACAGGAGGTCACCATCCCCAACAGTCAGTCACAAGTCTTAAATTACAGGCCTGGGTTGATGCTCACTGCAGAGAAACAGCCCCATATGTGCATTTAGTTTGAGGAGTCAATGAGAAGGAAGTTACTCCACAAAAATCCCCACAGTTCTCAGGGTAACTAATGGTACTGTGGAGAAGGTATTTTATTGGAATGAATGAGATCTTTGGCTCGTATTAAGAGAAAGACACAAAACTAATGCCTGGCACTGAACAGAGATATTAAAATAAGTGTTTCTCTCCTTTCAAAATAGGCAAGATAATTACATTGGGTGGGGTCAGAGGTCACAAGCTAAGTCAAATTCCTCCAGGTAATCTACTGTAAAAAACAAAATAGGAGAGATAACAGAGACCTTGAATATGATTGTAAAAGTTCTGAAGGTTATGGCTGATGTTTGTACTAACACAACCAGACGTATTAATAGTTGAGAACACTAACTTACTATACCTATGCCTCTGAAGAATTCTTGTATGGATTGTAAAAAGCAGAACAGATGTAGGATCTTAATTTGTCACCTAGTTGCAGGAGAACTTTCCTGCAATCAAGGAAATTAAAAGCATGTAGTGTATTTGAGGTTTAAAAAGGCTTCTCAAGTTTGTAATTTCCACTTTGAAATGTCATACTTGATTTTCTCTTATGAAAAATGTATCAACCCCTACAAAAATGTCAAAGAATTATAATCCACATAATTCAAACTTCCTGTTGCTGCAGGATTATTTCCTTTCCTAGGCAAACTGGCTCAAATTAAGATCCTACATATGTATGCGTCCTTCCCATGAATAATATCAACAGCCGTTATTGCCTAATCAAAGACCACGAGTCAGACGATGCATCTGGAGCAGGTGTGCACACATTATGAAAACCATTCCTAAATCCCAGTAATATGACTTTGCAGAAAAACTGAGGAGATTAAATAACATCATTCAACACCTGGAACACAATAAATTATCATAATACAGCACAGTGGGTATATGAAACAAAAAAATTACCCAAGGAGAGTGTAAGAGAAATATTATGGAAAGGAACTCCCAACAGGTTCAGGTTCCTTTAGATGTCTGGACTAGAGAACCAAGGGATATATTTTCTACATGATAATCAAAAGCATGCTGTCACAAAATTGCTTACAACATATCTCTTGGCGCAGTTGTACCCGAGACATGATGACCTAGGGCTAATTATTATTAGGTGGTGGATTGGGTTTTGATATCACCTCAGTATATAGTCATGCTCTAATGCGATCATTGAGCAACGTGTTTGTGTGCTCTTAGGACTTTGTGGAACCTATGGGAGGAAGCGGCTTAATGGTTCTGTAACTAATCTAAACGAGCCCAAAATGTATTTTTCATATTCTCACAAAAGGTCAGCTGCGTCTCTGGCGGAAAACAAATTGACGAGGACCAAACTAATAAATTCTAGTTTTTATATTGTGAAATGCTAGACCCCTATAAATCACATTAAGAGACTTGTGACAATGGGTGTGAGCGAGTGGAGTGACCCACAAAAGACTGCGGTTTCACTTCTGGGGTTCTGTTGGAGTAAATTGAAGCACTGTATTTTAGATACCAGGCAATGTGCTCAAAATAAGGTTCTTGTGTTTTTCACAATAAGGAATATAAAAATAAAAAAAACTAAGATCTCTGTTCCAGATGGAATATTACAACGCTGTGTCATAACCTATTGTTCTGATGACTGATATACACAAAGTATGTCATCACCCAGCTGCAAGTTCAAGCCCTCCTATTCACATGTGAATGAATTGACTCATTTGTGGGGCAAAATTGAAGCAGATCTTCATCTAATACTCAAGAAATGCATCAGTGTACAACACCATTACCATTTGAATGAGGATTGAGATCATTTGTCCTATTACTAATTGTTAGGGATGCAAAGAAAGGGTAAATTAGTGGTAACTTTTGAAGTTTACCAGTAAACTCCCAGAATTTGGTAACTTTCCATTTTTAGGGGGAATTTTATTACATGACATCTAGTGGCCTTTTTGGGTACTTCAGATTATCACAGGTGTCTGTAATTATTTCTGTCCCTCTGTGTGGCCTTATCATATAAAATAATACAAAAAGATACAAAAATAAAAACATTTTAATGACAAGCTGTAAAACATTTACCTAAATATAAACCATCAACTTAGTGAATACCATTGGTGTTTGATTCGAGGGTTTCAGCGTGAAAAATCATTTATATATATAAGTTGAAGTCGGAAGTTTACATATTGTACACCTTAGCCAAATATATTTACACTCAGTTTTTCACTGTTCCTGACATTTAATCCTAGCAAAAATTCTCTGCCTTAGGTCAGTTAGGATCACCACTTTATTTTAAGAATGTGAAATGTCAGAATAATAGTAGAGAGAATTATTTATTTCTGCTTTTATTTCTTTCATCACATTCCCAGTGGGTCAGAAGTTTACATACACTCAATTAGTATTTGGTAGCATTGCCTTTAAATTGTTTAACTTGGGTCAAACCTTCCTGGTAGCCGTCCACAAGCTTCCCACAATAAGTTGGGTGAATTTTGGCCCATTCCTCCTGACAGGGCTGGTGTAACTGAGTCAGGTTTGTAGGTCTCCTTGCTCACACACGCTTTTTCAGTTCTGCCCCCAAATGTTCTATAGGGTTGAGTTCAGGGCTTTGTGATGGCAACTCCAATACCTTGACTTTGTTGTTTTTTTGCCACAACTTTAGAAGTATGCTTGGGGTCATTGTCCCTTTGGAAGACCCATTTGCGACCAAGCTTAAGCTTCCTCACTGATGTCTTGAGATGTTGCTTCAATATATCCACATGAATTTCCTTCCACATGATGCCATCTATTTTGTGAAGTGTACCAGTCCCTCCTGCAGCAAAGCACCCCCACAACATGATGCTACCACCCCCGTGCTTCACGGTTGGGATGGTGTTCTTCGGCTTGCAAGCCTTCAACCTTTTTCCTCCAAACATAACGATGGTCATTATGGCCAAACAGTTAAATTTTTTGTTTCATCAGACCAGAGGACATTTCTCCAAAAAGTACAATCTTTGTCCCTTTTTTATGGCTGTTTTGAAGCAGTGGCTTTTTCCTTGCTGAGCGGCCTTTCAGGTTATGCCGATATCGGACTCGTTTTACTGTGGATATAGATACTTTTGTACCTGCTTCCTCCAGCATCTTCACAAGGTTCTTTGCTGTTGTTCTGGGATTGATTTGCACTTTTCGCACCAAAGTACGTTCATCTCTAGGAGACAGAACGCGTCTCCTTCCTGAGCGGTATGACGGCTGCGTGGTCCCATGGTGTTTATACTTGTGTACTATTGTTTGTACAGATGAACGTGGTACCTTCAAGCGTTTGGAAATTGCTCCCAAGGATGAATCAGACTTGTGGAGGTCTACATTTGTATTTTTACTTGTACTAATAGTACTGTTACAGTAATATGTTGTCCTCCAACAGGTGGCGCTATTCCTAGGCCACAGCCAGCACCCATTATTGTAGTGTGCTGAGCAGAGCAGTGCTCTAATGTATCTGTCAGAATACTATGCTTATACAATTGATTTACATTTTTCCAGGCTGTATTTTCAATGGAACAGGATTCCTTGAAGGAACAGTTGATGGCACACAACTAGAATTGTTTTAATGCCATTAAATTCATACTCAAATAAATCACGTTTCACCCAAGGAAGGGTTTTGTTGAACAAGGGATATGGTGGGCTTAACTAAGTGTTATTTTATCATTAAAATCATGTTTGGTATGCAGAAAAGATGAATATGTTATTACAATGTAACAGCCAGATCTCTTTTCAAGCATCGTGAAAAGGTCAGGACAAGAAATGTAGTGGTTGAGTCTTGCAGTAAAATATCCAAGCACATTATATCTCCATTGTGCACCTGACATGGCCAATATGCAGATGCTTTAAACCTGTTTAAAATGATGGTCAACTCAAGTTGATGACGGATGCATCAGCTGACTATAACAATCCAAGAAGAGATCCAAATCATTCTCTTACAGTATTGTAGCTGTTTTGCAACGTATGCCCGCTGCAGGTATCAAACCTGGATCTCCCAGCCCGTAGGCCTGCTATGCACTGCTCCAATAAGGATGAAACCTTTAGAGGTTCATTTCAGTATATCTCTTACCTAAGAGAATATGTTTTCTGCATCTGCACTGTAAATCCTTATGGTAAATCTCTTAAGAGAGCATCTCCCCCTGCATCATAACTCATAAACCACAAAGGCTTCACCACTGCAGCCATTATGTACAGTAAATATGTGGTCTACAGTGTACCTGACCCAGTGGGCCATATGAACCCTCTACCAGGCTTCTATCTAGAAGGGAAACTTCTCTCTCTCATTCGGTTTGCAGATGTAAGGAATATTTGATGATATTGCCCTTCTAATTTAGGGATTAGGGCTCCACCACAAATGAGAGATCACCACAGTAACTTTAACATCATAGAATATAGATATCCCCGGTCCAGAAAACCACAGGGCAGGAGAGAAGGGAGGAGAATGACGCACATCGTCATATATATAGATGGAGTGATTCCACCTCTCCTTCCTCCAGAATGGAAAGAATGTCTTGATGGATCCTCCCCTGCCGAACGCATGCAGAGGAAGAAAACAAAAACAACTCACTCACTGTGACAACCTCATTAGAAAAATGTAGAATAGAAGATTTTGGTTTCATTTTATGTGCTAGTCAAAATACAAGTAGGCCTACTATCAATTCATTTTGCACAACACAGGGTCCCAATATTAGACTATTCTAATGGGTTGGTACAGTTGGTTATTGTTCAAAATTAACATTAACATAAAATGAATTATTCATAAACCCATAGAGTAGTATTCATTCAACATCACTGTCATCTGTGACATTGCTGTGTAAGAGTGGGTCATATAATGACATACTACAGAAAGCGTCACAATAAACGTCCCAGAAGGTTGTGTTTTGAGCCGTGAAAACAATGACATAATATCCTCCTTCAACCTGCTAGTACTCAACTCTGACACAAGATGATCTGATCAAAAGGAACTTGGCATTTTCGTTAATTCATGATTACCACTAATGAGGTGGTGGCACAGGGCTTAGCAACAGAGGCAGTCCTGGGAGTCTGGCAGCACAGTTGTCTCTTAAAGGCAAGTGGCCCTCATCCCCCGATTCCCAAAGTGTTCTGTTTATTTTCATGTTTTGTTCCCGAACTCGGTGCAAGGCAAATGTATATCATTAGGGCCAACTGGTGTTTTGGTAGGTTACTTGACAGTTATAACTGAGCAGGAGCAGAAGCACCAAATATGTCTATTGTTCACTGTCTGACTGCCTAATATGGTCAGATGCGATTGTGGTCTGAAAATGTTTTGGGATAAACTCGAACTCCTCCTCAAAAGAGACCAAAAGAATGCAAATATTTAATTTTTCTGACTCTCAAAACATTGGTCTACCACAGGTGCAAGTTTTCCATACCAATTAGCAAGTGCTCCACCCACAAATGTTCCATCAAAATATACTGGGTACACATAAAAAAGGCACATTAAAATGGGAGTGATTGTCTTTGATATTCAAAGCTTTAATTGAAACCAGGCCTCATGCGGAATTACAGAGCAACTGTTTTGACTGCTCCATGGTTTTCATCAGTGAAGAAGGGGATTCCTGACTGATATCCTGAGAGGAAAACTACATTTCCTCAGGAGGAAAACCAACCAACTGACAGACGACATAGCACGTCATTGTTTTCCATTAGCTTTATGGTCAATAGACATTCAGGGCTTTTATTTTTTTCAATCTGTAATGAACACTGCAGGTCAAAGGATCACAAGCCTCTTCTCTCTCTCTCCCACTCCCTCTACCACATTTGCACAGTATCCTGCACCTCACTCACATATGGTAGGACTGGACTGGGTAAGCATCTGGTAATCTTTGTTTTAACTTCTCAATAGGCTCACCAGGCTACGGTCTAGTGTGTGTGTACTCAATCTTCTCCAGTTACAGAGTTGCTGGCTGCTCCTCTGAGGTTACGTGGACAAACCGTTTGGGATTGTGGAAGGGGTTTCCACAAAATAGGTGTTGTCCAAAAAATCCTTGCGGTTATGGAAATAAACCCACAGAAAGAGAAGTTGATGGAGAGACACGGATGGTAGAAAGAGAGAAAGACAGACAGACAGATAGAGAAAGACCTGCATGGTACATGAATAGTAAATCTTGGACATTTTCTGATTTATTGTAAAAATGCAGGCACTAGAGATGTGCCTGCTTACGGGTCTGGACAGAAGAGATCGAGTCATTGTTTGTGGGCATCTGTACGTTGTTGTTCGTATGTATAAGTTTGTATTTTGTAGAAAAAAAATAAAAAATAAAATAAGAAATCTTATAATTTAAATGGAATCAATCTGTCTACCATGTGTTCTGCTTTCTCCTTCACCCCACTGTGTCCTCTGTCACAATGTGTTAAAGCTTGAAAGATGTTCACAAATACATGCAAAATTACAGTAAAAGGAATATTCTAATCATCTGTGCTTCTAAGAAAACAGTGAACACCATGGAAAGAAACACTCAGGGAGAGTGGAATAAGGTCAAAACTTTACAAGAAGTGCATTTGTAAAAATCTGACAGACGAAAAAATGAGAGTGCCCACGGCCGGCCCACTCATTAAGCAGGTTTAGGTGGCCGCCTATGGTGGCAGATTGACGAAGGCAGCATTTTCTGAGCTAAACTGACCAAGACGCACCTCCAACAACAACACATAAAACCTCACATAATTATGTACAAAAACAATGCCAATTTCTCTCAACCAGTGGCATATGGGCTTTTTAGGTGAGCGCTGATGCCGCCCTTAGATAAGCAGTGCCCACTTTGTCAGAGGTGCAAAATATTTTGCTTGTCCATTCCCAGCGCACCTCTCCAGGGTGCTGTTGGAGAGACGTATCTCTGCAGTGCACCACCAACATTCAATCAAAAAAATGATCTAACGTAAATCATGTAGCAGATATAGGAAATGGAATAAAGAGTAAGTGGTGTTTTCTGTAGCCTACAGACTGTTACACTATGACAGTGTAATTATACTATGACAGTGTAATGATCATGCAGGTTTCTCCGATCAAATAGCTTAACTCAAATAGCCTAACCTAAATGGTGCTCAATCAAATAAAACATGTGCTGTCATTTTAACAAACAACATATCCTAAAAAAAGGACAGGTCAAAGTAAAATGGACAATATGGAAGGGACAATCACAACTGTTGTCCCGGAGTTTCACCTCATTGTCATGATCAGTTGTTTAAATTTTGTATCCATACATTGTTGGCACGCTGATCAAAGTGAAAAATAAAATTGTTCTGCATTTCCCGCTGTGTAAACAGGTTCCGGCGCCGACAGAGATGGCCGCCTCTCTTCGCATTCCTAGGAAACTATGCAGTACATTGGTTTTTATGTGTTATTTCTTACATTGTTACCCCAGGAAATCTTAGGTTTTATTACATACAGTTCGGAAGAACTATTGGATATAAGAGCAACTTCAACTCACCAAACATTACGACCCAGATTCACGACTTTCCCGAAGCGGATCCTCTGTTTGGTCCACCACCCAGGACAATGGATCGGATGCCAGCCGGCAACCCAATACAACGGTGCCGTAGAAGGGGCAGACGGAGCGTCAGAATTCTCTTCGATCATAATCACAGTTGTGCATATCCCCCCCAAGCAGACACATCGACGGCCCTGAAAGAACTTCATTTGACTCTATGTAAACTGGAAACCACATATCCTGAGGCTGCATTTATTGTAGCTGTGGATTTTAACAAGGCTAATCTGAAAACAAGGCTCCCTAAATTTTATCAGCATATCGAATGCACAACCCAGGCTGGCAAAACCCTGGATCATTGTTATTCTAACTTCCGCGACGCATATAAAGCCGTCCCCCGCCCATCTTTTGGAAAATCTGACCACGACTCCATTTTGTTGCTCCCAGCCTATAGAAAGAAACTATGCTGGTCCAATCAATCTGATTCCATGCTTCAAGATTGCTTCGATCACGTGGACTGGGATATGTTCCGGATGGCGTCGAACAACAACATTGATGTATACGCTGATTCGGTGAGCGGGTTTATTATCAAGTGCATCGGTGATGCTGTATCCACGGCGACTATTAAAACCTTCCCCAACCAGAAACCGTGGATTGATGGTAGCATTCGCGCAAAACTGAAAGAGCAAACCATTGCTTTTAATCAGGGCAAGGCGACCAGAAACATGACTGAATACAAACAGTGTAGCTATTCCCTCCGCAAGGCAATCAAACAAGCTAACCATCAGTTTAGAGACAAAGTAGTGTCACAATTCAACGGCTCAGACACAAGAGGTATGTGGCAGGGTCTACAGTCAATCACAGACTACAAAAGGAAAACCAGCCCCGTCGCGGACCACGATGTCTGCTCCCAGACAAACTAAACAGCTTCTTTGCTCGCCACTGACATGGCCTGTTACCAAAACCTGCGGGGTCTCCTTGCATCCAAAGAACACCATACCTACTGTGAAGCATGGGGGTGGAAACATCATGCTTTGGGGCTGTTTTTCTGCAAAGGGACCAGGACGACTGATCCGTGTAAAGGAAATAATGAATGGGGCCATGTATCGTGAGATTTTGAGTGAAAACCTCATTCCATCAGCAAGGGCATTGAAGACTAAACGTGGCTGGGTCTTTCAACATGACAATGATCCCAAACACACCACCCGGGCAACGAAGGAGTGGATTCGTAAGAAGCATTTCAAGGTCCTGGAGTGGCCTAGCCAGTCTCCAGATCTCAACCCCATAGAAAATCTTTGGAGGGAGTTGAAAGTCCGTGTTGCCCAGAAACAGCCCCAAAACATCACTGCTCTAGAGGAAATCTGCATGGAGGAATGGGCCAAAATACCAGCAACATTGTGTGAAAACCTTGTGAAGACTTACAGAAAACGTTTGACCTCTGCCATTGCCAACAAAGGGTATATAACAAAGTATTGAGATAAATATTTGTTATTGACCAAATACTTATGTTCCACCATAATTTGCAAATAAATTCATAAAAAATCCTACAATGTGATTTTCTGTATTTTTTCCTCTCATTTTGTCTGTCATAGTTGAAGTGTACCTATGATGAAAATGACAGGCCTCTCATCTTTTTAAGTGGGAGAACTTGCACAATTGGTGGCTGACTAAATACTTTTTGCCCCACTGTAGTTTGCAGTAAAAATCATGAAAAACTAAAATTGATCTTATTTGGGTCATATGTGACCTCATCCTCTGCTGTTCGAATGGTCATGATTGTACGCTCGGACTACTCTTGTTTTAATTGGTAAGCAAGCAATCTACTAGGCCTATTGCTATACTCATGGTATTTCTGCTTAGTAAAGAAAACATATTTTTTTACCTCCCGAGTATAGTCCAAGTTCAGTTTGGCTTTGGCTGCTTTAAGTTGACTCCAGGAGGTGCTGTCTGGGGATTGTTCATGTACTTTTTCACAGCGTTCCAGCTCCCTCTCAAGATCTAGTCTGTGTGCTTCCAGTGCTTTTTTCTTAGAGGAAGCATATGCAATTAGATGACCTCTTAGTGTGGCTTTGGCAGCATCCAGCATTGTGGCCGGAGAAACAGGAAAGTCTATGTTGTCTTGTGTGTAGTTGTCTATCCATGTAGTAACCAATGCATGGAATGCTTCGTTTGATAACATGAAGGTCTTGAATTTCCAGCTCTTTGACCTCGGGATGATTTTGCAGAGGTCAAAGCGGCGGTGGAAAAGGCATGATCTAAAAGTGCTATGGGTCCGATTGTACACGTGGCTGAATTTATGAAAATCTTTGGGGACAAAATGTAACCTATATGGGAGTAGGTATTATGGACATTAGAGTAGTATGTATAGTCCATACATGAGCTATTAGTCTCTCTCCAGGCATCTATCAGTCCCATCTCTTTAGTAAGACTTCAACATCTTGCTGATCTAGGGTTTGTGGTGGGGACTTGAGATGATTTGTCCAAGGTTGGGTTGAGGGGTACAATTAAAATCTCCGGCAAGCACTCCAAAAGGAAACACAATGCTCATTGAACAGGGTTATAATTTTGACATGAAAGCAGGAGTATCTGTATTTGGGGCGTATATGTTTAAGATAGTAATTGGTTGCCCATACAGTGACCCAGTTATCAGAATAAATGTTCCCTCCGGATCAGATATGTTTTTGTCAATTATGAATGGAACATGCTTATGGAT
This sequence comes from Oncorhynchus clarkii lewisi, assembly GCF_045791955.1. NCBI lineage: Eukaryota > Metazoa > Chordata > Actinopteri > Salmoniformes > Salmonidae > Oncorhynchus > Oncorhynchus clarkii. The sequence goes on from NC_092174.1 coordinate 29,819,166, forward strand.
AAGTACGGCTGTGCCTCTTCTGTTAGATTTGAAAGACGAGAAATACACCTGTACCAACCAAGCTCTGCGGAGATGAGCATGTCCGACATCACAGAGGTGTGTCTCTTGTAATAGCGCAATGTCTGCTTTGTCCTTTTTTAGAGCACATAGTATATTTTTATGTTTTATTGCATGACCTGGACCATGGCAGTTCCATGTCCGTAGATTAAAGGTACTAGTCAACGTCATCGAATAGGAATCAAACTCTAGTGCAAGTCATCTCTGGGTTTAGGTGGATGTAAGGGTGCGTGCTGGTGGCAGGGAAGTCAGGCGCAGGAGATAGAACTTGGTATAAAACGGAGCAGTTCAATAGGTGCTCAAAAACTCAGAAAACCAAAATATACAAAATAATACAAGTGGGTACAAAACCCGTCGCACATCAGAACATAACTTGCACAATGCTTACAAACAAACAATCACCGATAAGGACAATGAGGGGGAACAGAGGGTTAAATACACAACATGTAACGAATGGGATTGGAACCAGGTGTGATACAAGACAAGACAAAACCAAAAGGAAAATGAAAAGAGGATCAGAAAAGAATGAAAAGATTGATCCCTCTCCTTGTTTGAGCGCCAAACGCCGCCCGAACAAGGAGAGGGATCAACTTCGGCGGAAGTCGTGACAGTGGATAATAGTTACAGTTGCGATCACATAAAATACAAATAAATGGTGTACATAAAAGAATCTCTGAACATCCCAGCCGAGTTCCCAAACAACTCGAAATAACCCGTTGGATTTATTTAACCCCACGCTCAGTCTCAATTCTGTGTTCCGAATAAAAACGTGAACAGTTAGCAATGCACAACATCCCCCCGAAGAAATGCCTCATCCTCTCCGCCAGTAAGTGACAACGTAGCCTTCGTCCAGACCGCAGTAAAAAAGAGGCAGAAAATAAAATCAATAGCCCAGCCTACAAATACCTCCCCCAAAGGACTTAGGGCTAATCGTTTGGACCAATTAAAACTTAAATGTTGTGGCAAATCCTTAAGAGGGATAGGATAAGTTGTTAATTTTTATTAAAACGAAATATCAACAGGATAAGGCTAGAGGTATAAAAATGACACAGACACTTTCGTTAGGTCTGTAAATGTGTCGTAATCGACAACCTATAAATGGTGGAGGCCTATGTGAAAATTATAACTACAAATAATTATGATGCCATCTATTTAGTGATGTGCACCAGTCCCTCCTGCAGCAAAGCACCTCCACAACATGAAGCTGCCACTCCCGTGCTTCACGGTTGGGATGGTGTTCTTCGGCTTGCAAGCCAACCCCTTTTTCCTCCAAACATAACGATGGTCAATATGGCCAAACTGTTCTATTTTTGTTTCATCAGACCAGAGGACATTTCTCCAAAAAGTACAAACTTTGTCCCCATGTGCAGTTGCAAACCGTAGTCTGGCATTTTTATGGCGGTTTTGGAGTAGTGGCTTTTTCCTTGCTGAGTGGCCTTTCAGGTCATATCGATATAGGACTCGTTTTATTGTTGATATAGATACTTTTGTACCCGTTTCTTCCAGTATCTTCACAATTTTCTGTAATTTTTCAAGCTGTTGAAAGGCACAGTCAACTTAGTGTATGTAAACTTCTGACCCACTGGAATTGTGATACAGTGAATTATAAGTGAAATCAGTCCGTAAACAATTGTTGGAAAAATTACTTGTGTCATGCACAAAGTAAATGTCCTAACGGACTTGCCAAACCTATAGTTTGTTAACAAGAAATGTGTGGAGTGATTGAAAAACAAGTTTTAATGACTCCAAACTAAGTGTATGTAAACTTCCGACTTCAACTGTAAATCAGACAGTGTCACCAGCAAAGCACTCCTACACTATCACACCTCCTCCTCCATGCTTCATGGTGGGAACCACACATGCGGAGATCATCCGTTCACCTACTCTACACGAGCAATAGACAGACCGGTGGTTGGAATAAAAAATCTACAATTTGGACTCATCAGAACAAAGGACAGATTTCCACCGGACTAATGTCCATTGTTCGTGTTTCTTGGCCCAAGCAAGTCTCTTCTTCTTATTGGTGTCATTTAGTAGTGTTTTTTTGCAGCAATTTGACCATGAAGGCCTGATTCACGCAGTCTCCTCTGAACAGTTGATGTAGAGATGTGTCTGTTACTTGAACGCTTGTGAAGCATTTATTTGGGCTGCAATATGAGGTGCAGTTAACTCTAACTCATTCTCTGCAGCACAGGTAACTCTGGGTCTTCCTTTCCTGTAGCAGTCCTCATGAGAGCCAGATTCATCATAGTGCTTGATGGTTTTTGCGAATGTGACTTTCAAAGTTCTTGAAATTGTCCGGATTGAACGACCTTCATGTCTTAAAGTCATGATGGACTGTTGTTTCTCCTTGCTTATTTGAGCTGTTCTTGCCATAATATGGACTTGGTATTTTACCAAATAGCTACCTTCTGTATACCCCCCATATCTTGTCACAACACAACTGATTGGCTCAAGCGCATTAAGAAGGAAATTAAATTCCACAAAGTAGGTGACTACCTCATGAAGCTGGTTGAGAGAATGCCAAGAGTGTGCAAAGCTGTCATCAAGGCAAAGGGTGGCTACTTTGAAGAATCTCTAATATAAAATATATTTTGATTGGTTTAACACGTGGTTACTACGTGATTCCAGGCCAGCATCCGGGAGTCGCCTCTTCACTGTTGACGTTGAGACTGGTGTTTTGTGGGTACTTTTTAATGAAGCTGCCAGTTGAGGACTTGTGACACGTCTGTTTCTCAAACTAGACACTCTAATATACTTGTCCTATTGCTCAGTTGTGCACCGGGGCCTCCCACCCTTTCTATTCTGCTTAGAGACAGTTTGCGTTGTTCTGTGAAGGGAGTAGTACACAGCGTTGTACGAGATCTTCAGTTTCTTGGCAATTTCTCATATGGAATAGCCTTCATTTCTCAGAACAGGAATAGACTGACGAGTTTCAGAAGAAAGTGATTTGTTTCTGGCCATTTTGAGCCTGTAATCGAACCCACAATTGCTGATGCTCCAGATACTCAACTAGTCTGAAGACAGACAGTTTTATTGCTTCTTTAATTAGCACAACAGTTTTCAGCTGTGCTAACATAATTGCAAAAGGGTTTTCTAATGATCAATTAGGCTTTTAAAATGATAAACTTGGATTAGCTAACACAACGTGTCATTGGAACACAGGAGTGATGGTTGCTGCTTGTCACGACTTCTGCCGAAGTCGTTGCCTCTCCTTGTTCGGGCGGTGCTCGGCGTTCGACGTCACCGGTCTTCTAGCCATCATTGATCCTTTTTTCATTTTCCATTGGTTTTGTCTTGTCTTCCCACACACCTGTTTTCAATCCCATTCATTACCTGTTGTGTATTTAACCCTCTGTTTCCCCTCATGTCTTTGTCAGAGATTGTTTTATTGTCAGTGTAGTGTGATTGTTGTATAGGTGCGCGTCGGGTCCTCGTACCCATGTTTGTATGTTTATGTACATTTAGTGTTATGGAGCATACTCCGTGGACTTTATTAAAAGACTCAATTTTTCACTCCATTTGACTCTCCTGCGCCTGACTTCCCTGCCACCTATTACACCTACGCATGACACTGCTAATGGGCCTCTGTACGCCTATGTACATATTCCCTAAACAATTTGCCGTTTCCAGCTACAATGGTCATTTACAACATTAACAATGTCTACACTGTATTTCTGATTATTTTATGTTATTTTAATGGACAAAAAAAAGTTTTTCTTTAAAAAATAAGGACTTTCTAAGTGACCCCAAACTTTTGAACGGTAGTGTTATTATATTATTTTTGTTTATACTTTAGCTGCGCTTAATTGAGTTTGCCTGGTACAATGGAATCAATGGAATAGTCTCATGCGTGCAAAATCCTCCCCATCAGGCGCTCCAGGCAGATTTGATCAAACACTGGGAGTGTTTGAATGAAAACTAATACAATTTGAACATCAGCCTACGTCACAGTCTCTCTGACCTGACCTTCTTGGTCCACACCCTCATTAAAGGCGCAACCCTTTAATCTGGCACAGCTTTACTTTGTCAAACATGCTCCTGCAGTCCCTGCATTCATTCTGTTGTGCACAACATGTAACTGATTTTGTTCGTCTCTTTATGTATCATTTGCATTTGGAAATGTTTAAGTGCATCTGGACAATGATTTCACAGGTCGGTTGTACTGTCAGGGCTCTGCTTACCATGCTGGCCAGTAGCCAAACAGAGCAGAGCACAGCGGATGACTGAGCTCCCTTTTCCCAAGTCCCATCCAGACGCTGCGTGCCCCGTCATTCAATTGAAATGGAAACCCCACATTCAGCTGTGTTTGTTGTGTTTGTTATGGTTGTGCCGTTGGCCCTCTCGGTGAACACACAACATTGTCACAACGTAGCTATAACAGCGGGGCAATATTTCAACAACAATCAGTTTGGTCAGCTGCAATTACATCATTAGGCGGTCAAACAAGTTAGAACCAGCAGGCATAATAATTTGGATGATTTATTTGGGTAGGTGTTCTTAGGCAAAGGCAACACACCATTTTGCAACTATTATTTCCTTATGCACCTGGACTTCTAATACAGCAGTTTAAGTATAGTACTTTTTTTTTTTTTTTTTTACAGTTTAAGTGTGTTGTTGTAATGTTTGAACTTGACCACATCCGAGTCTGGTAGAAAGAGAGTATGTCATTGATTGGCCGAGAAAGTGCTGCTTGATTTGACAATAGCCTATAGAGCTTTTATAATGTATCTATTAATCATACAAAGCATATTCAGAATAATAGTAGCTATATTGAATAGTAGTACTTTGGTGAGATGGGAGTATTACTCTGGAGAGCACTGAACTCCAACAACACTAATGGTTGTTTATCTATTTTCCTCCAAAAAATGAAGAGCAAGACACTCGACTATCCTGACACGAACCCAATCTCAACCCCGGGGGGGGGGGGGGGGGCTATGATATCTCCTGCCTTTATCACTCTTCACCAGAGGACACTACACCCTAGTATAACAACCCCATTCCTTTTTCTTGTTTATGTCCGTTCACTGTCTGCCATCATCATTCCACTATCCATAACTGCTACTTTTGCTCAATCCAAACACTTCTGCTGCTACGTGTGCAAGTATCTCTTTAACCGGGCAGAGTGGCAGGGCTGGGGGTCTGTGCAGTGTGGCATCACCATCTCTGGCTGCAGGGTAATTTATTGTGGGAGCTAAGTGTTTCCATTTGCATCAAGAGCCACTAAAAACAGTCTCGCTGAAGGTTTCTGGGGGGCCCACTCGTAAAAGTACTGATGCGGTGTGAGCTGGCTCCCAGCCTGACAACCTGTTTGGGGAGCAGTATAGATGTGATTTTAATGAATACATAATCCAGTCATCACAAAAAGACCCCGTCCCTAGCTCCTAACTCTTTGCCAAAGGTAGGCTACACTCCAGACCATTGTGTTTTCATTCAGCAGACACAAGAGAAGTGTGAGGCATTTTTAGGGTAGGTTTCAGAAAGAAAACAAGAAAATGTTTATTTGGGAAATGGTTTACAATTCCCTGTAACTGTTCCATAATATGAAAAAGTAGAAATGAAGATGGGGCAGATTTTTTTTATTTTTATATCATTACGAAGAGGAAAATAAGGAACCCAAAATTGGAATGAAATAGAGAAAGAACCGTGACTGTCAAATTGTGGGTTGATATTTTAGCTTACAATATGAGGGTTGCTCAATAAGAAGCCCATTGACAAATCTAGTTCAGAGTGAAGCATCGGTTAACATATCTAGAATGTAAAGTAACACAAATCGATCACAACAAAATAGTGAAAACTTTACATACAGCTTCAATAGAAATAAGACACCAAACCCAAGTACTGAAACTTCACAAGGTCTAATAATTGTCTATCAATTAACTGCAGCCCAACATTCCCTTGAATAAGCAACTCACTGCTGCCCTCTTCTGAATCTACAGCCAACAAGTGTCATGATCATACATAACTGAGACACCACTCATTAGGATACTATCTCAAAGGAAATTTCCCCATTATCAGTCCTTCAACAACAATGATTAAATTTCCCTATATTTAATCATGAACAGTGGCACTGCTCCTTGAGAACAATTAGAATCTGGTATATTTTAAGATGTTTACTGTGTAAATATTAAATAATGGGTAACAATCCCACATTGGTTTACTTTTCAGCTAAAACCTACCTGTCACCACATACAAGTCAATTTAAGTTTAAATAGTGATCACACAATTGTTTCAGCTGTTCAATACAGTAGGCCGGTGCTGTTCTCACACACCAATGCTTATGGAGTAGTAGACCTTCATTCGAGTTGCTTCAGAAAGACCAGACCATGGTTGGAGTTTACTTTGGCCAGGGCGACTCGCAGTTCACTCCCTCTAGCAGAGATGAGAGTCACTCTCTGAATAAAGAGAAACGGAAATCCAACAAAGTGCACCTCCGTCTGAAGACCAAAGAAAAGATAACAATAACAAGTGCAAGAGGTATATGATATCATTCTGTCTCTCAGCATCTGGGAAAGTACCACATTAATAGTAAAACATAGGGCATCTTCTGATGGGATTGCAATGGGAAGTTAAATTAATTTGAAGCCAAATCTTCATCAACAACAACAGGTACACAAACAGAAACCAAACTCTTACCACTACTTTTATGACATAAATCATTGAAGTCAACTATGGAGGAATGTTATAAAAATGAATTGAAAACATATAAAATGCAATTCATGTACTGTAACTTTACAGCAAACGTATTGTAAAACGTGTATAACACAATTGACTTTCAACCAAAGCCATCTATAAGAAGTGGATGTCATATCTTTTCTCTAATAGAAAGGGAACCAATTCCCCACCCCCCGGTTGGACTCAACCACCTTCCAGGAACTTTTCCTTCCAGTTCTAACATTAACCAACAGGCCTAATTTCCTGAAACTGGAGCCTCCCTCTGCGTGGTGAAACGAACACAGCAGCAGCAACACCTGCACCAGTAGGAGACCAGCCAGGACGTGAGTCAAGAGTCCAAACATTACAGACACACAGACATACTAATAGTATAGTGCTACACAGAAATAAAATAATTGTGTATTTCTCTCATTTCCAATTAGAGACCTTGGAATCCATTCTCAAAATGAATCACATTGATGAATATAAACATCAAAATCCTTACCGACATTAACAGTTTCATTTGCATGATAAACCGAAAAATTGTCAGTTAAATATTTTACATTTACCAACACTGAAAACATGTATTATTTTACTGATGCAATCTGTGGTAATATTGCCAAGGTAACCTAAATACAAAACAATGGTAAATAAATAACAAAGGATGTCATGAGAGATGTCTTGAGCACTATTTTTACAGAAAGCAAAAACAACATCCACCTCAAAGCCCTTGGGGAAATGACAACTCTGACTTGGTATAACAATCACATGGCTCCTTATTTTCGAGAGCAGAGAGCAACCCACATGTGCCCTGACAGAATCCCACAGCCTTTGTGAAGCTCTTTCCAAGCAGAACTTGATTGATTGGCTTTCAATTGAGACACGCTCCTTGTTGGAAAGAACGACCTCACCACAGGGACAATCTAGTAAACAGACTTGGAAGTCCAGGCCTGCATGGTGTCTCCATACCATCCGCTAGGAAGGCAACGCCGGATCTCATGCATCTGTGGTCAGACCAGACCGACACCACTTCCTTCTAAAGCAGGGCTGCTTCGAAACCACGGCAGTATGTGTTCACTCTCTCCCTTCCTCGCCTTTTTTTAGAGGCTAAGAATGCACATAACCATGTGGTATGCTTCTGGAGTTCGGGACACCGGGTCTCCCAAATGAATGGAACTGTTTATCGCTCAAATCAACAACAGAAGAAACTCTCTCCAGTTCACCATCTTTGATCAGACTAGAAGAAGTGTTTGGTAGAACCCCCTTTTCTCCGGCAACAATTTTCTTGTCATCTACAGTGCATTCGGAAAGTATTCAGACCCCTTGACTTTTCACACATTGTTTCGTTACAGCCTTATTCTGAAATTGATTAAATAAAATTTAAAAATCCTCAGCAATCTACACACAATACCCCATAATGACGAAGCAAAAATATATATCCAAATGTATTAAAAATAAAAACAAATACCTTACTTACATAAGTATTCAGACCCTTTGCTATGAGACTCGAAATTGAGCTCAGGTGCATTCTGTTTCCATTGACCATCCTTGAGATGTTTCAACAACTTCATTGGAGTCCACCTGTGGTAAATTCAATTGATTGGACAATGATTTGGAAAGGCACACACCTGTCTATATAAGGTCCCACAGTTGACAGGTGCATGTCAGAGGTAAAACCAAGCCATGAAGTCGAAGGAATTGTACGTAAGAACTCCGAGACAGGATTGTGTCGAGGTACAGATCTGGGGAAGGGTACCAAAACATTTCTGCAGCATTGAAGGTCTTAAATGGAAGAAGTTTGGAACAACGAAGACTCTTCGTAGAGCTGGCTGCCCGGCCAAACTGAGCAGTTAGAGGACAAGGGCCTTGGTCAGGGAGGTGACCAAGAACCCGATGATCAATCTGACAGAGCTCCAGAGTTACTCTGTGGAAATTGAGAGAACCTTCCAGAAGGACAATCCTATCTGCAGCACTCCATTCAGGCCCTTATGGTAGAGAGGCTAGACGGAAGTCAATTCTCAGTAAAAGGCACATGACAGCCCACTTGGAGTTTCCCAAAAAGCACCTAAAGACTCTCAGACCATGAGGAACAAGATTCTCTGGTCTGATGAAACCAAGATTTAACTCTTTGGCCTGAATGCCAAGAGTCCCATCGAGAGGAAACCTGGTACCATTTCTACGGTGAAACATGGTGGTGGCAACATCATGCTGTGGGATGTTTTTCAGCGGCAGGAAGACTAGTCAGGATCGAGTCAAAGATGAATGGAGAAAAGTTCAGTGAGATCCTTGATGAAAACCTGCTCCAGAGCTCTCAGGACCTCAAACTGGGGCGAAGGTTCACCTTCCAACAGGACAACAACCCTAAGCATACAGCCAAGATAACGCAGGAGTGGCTTCGGGACAAGTCTCTGAATGTCCTTGAGTGGCAAAGCCAGAGCCCGGACTTGAACCCGATCGAACACCTCTGGAGAGACCTGAAAACAGATGTGCAGCGACGCTCCCCATCCACCCTGACAGAGCTTGAGAGGATCTGCAGAGAAGAATTGGAAAAACTCACCAAATACAGGTGTGCCAAGCTTGTAGCGTCATACCCAAGAAGAGGCTGTAATCTCTGCCAAAGGTGCTTGAACAAAGTGTCTGAATACTTATGTAAATGTGGTATTTCAGTTTTTATTTATTTATTTATTAGCAAACATTTATAAAATCCTGTTTTTGCTTTGTCATTATGGGGTATTGTGTGTGGACTGATGTCAATTATTATTTTTTGAATCAATTTTAGAATAAGGCAGTACCGTACAAAAATGTGGAAAAAGTCAAGGCGTCTGAATCCTTTCCGAAGGCAATTTAACTCATTACAAGTGTTCATCCTCAATTTATTACATCTTTAGTGTAGGATCACATCCCAGTGATGGACCCGGGCTGAGACTTTTGAGAGGTCGCCAGTGTTCTTTAAAAACTAGTTTAGCTTCTTCCTGAGTCATTAATGAGAGTACAGCCACCCCACCAAATCGGGTTCATCTGGGCTTTTGGCTCCTGGTGGTCCCCTCTCTCGTGAAAGCTAGTGGCCACTACCTGTGGCCACATCTTCGGTGGTGTACGTATGTGTGTGTGAGAGAGAGCTCCGGCCCCAACAGGGGCAGTGAGCAGATACCAAACCAACTCCTGGTGCCAACAGGATGTAATAACAACAGGCCTGTTTACTCTGCACTCACTTTCATTCAACAGGCCAGGGACCGACACGCATGGGGAACTTTCAATAGTAAATAGCTTCCACTTCCATCTCGTTTGCCATAATTATGACAATCTCCATGCCAATTTGTCACATGTAAACCCTGTTATAGTTGGGTGTTGCCATGCTTTGCCTTTCTCCGAGTGTTGTTTTGTTGCCTGTTTTGTTTTCTATTCATTATCATTCTTAAATTAATAAAGGGAACTACACTGAACCAAAATAAACACAACATGCAACAATTTCAATTTCAAAGTTCATATCAGTAAATCAATCAACTTAAATCAATTCCATTAGGCCCTATACTATGGATGTCACATGACTGGGAATACAGCTATTTACAGTTGAAGTTTACATACACCTTAGCCAAATACATTTAAACTCAGTTTTTCACAATTCCTGACATTTCCTGACAAAAATTCCCTGTCTTAGGTCAGCTAGGATCACCACTTCTTTTTACAAATGTGAAATGTCAGAATAATAGTAGAGATAATTATTTATTTCAGCTGTAATTTCATCACATTCCCAGTGGGTCAGAAGATTACACACACTCGATTAGTATTTGGTAGCATTGCCTTTAAATTGCTTAACTTGGGTCAAACATTTCGAGTAGCCTTCCACAAGCTTCCCACAATAAGTTGGGTGAATTTTGGCCCATTCCTCCAGACAGAGCTGGTGTAGCTGAGTCAGGTTTGTAGGCATCCTTGTTCGCAAACGCTTTTTCAGTTCTGCCCACAAATGTTCTATTAGATTGAGGTCAGGGCTTTGTGATGGCCACTCCAATACCTTGACATTGTTGTCCTTAAGCCATTTTGAAGACCCATTTGCGACCAAGCTTTAACTTCCTGACTGATGTCTTGAGATGTTGCTTCAATATATCCACGTAATTTTCCTTCCTCATGAGCCATCTATTTTGTGAAGTGCACCAGTCCATCCTGCAGCAAAGCACCCCCACAACATGATGCTTACACCCATGTGATTCACGGTTGGGATGGTGTTCTTCGGCTTGCAAGCCACCCCCTTTTTCCTCCAAACATAATGATGGTCATTATGGCCAAACAGTTATATTTTTGTTTCATCAGACCAGAGGACATTTCTCCAAAAAGTATGATCTTTGTCCCCATGTGCAGTTGCAAACCGTAGTCTGGCTTTTTTATGGCGGTTTTGGAGCAGTGGCCTCTTCCTTGCTGAGCGGCCTTTCAGGTTATGTCGATATAGGACTCGTTTTACTGTGGATATAGATACTTTTGTACCTGTTTCCTCCAGCATCTTTACAAAGTCCTTTGCTGTTGTTCTGGGATTGATGTGCACTTTTCACACCAAAGTACGTTAATCTCTAGGACACAGAACACGTCTCTTTCCTGAGCGGGATGACGGCTGCGTGGTCCCATGGTGTTTATACTTGAGTACTATTGTTTATACAGATGAACGTGGTACCTTCATGCATTTGGAAATTGCTCCCAAGGATAAACCAGACTTGTGAAGGTCTTACAATTCTTTTTCTGAGGTCTTGGCTGATTTCTTTTGATTTTCCCATGATGTCAAGCAAAGAGGCACTGAGTTTGAAGGTAGGCATTGAAATACATCCACAGATACACCTCTAATTGACTGAAATTATGTCAATAAGCCTATCAGAAGCTTCTGAAGTCATGGAATAATTTTTTTTAATTTTCCAAGCTGTTTAAAGGCACAGTCAACTTAGTGTATGCAAACTTCTGACCCACTGGAATTGTGATACAGTGAAATTAAATAAAAACTTAAATAATTGTTGGAAAAATTACTTGTGTCATGCACAAAGTAGATGTCCTAACCAACTTGCCAAAACTAGTTTGTTAACAAGAAATTTGTGGAGTGGTTGAAAAACAAGTTTTAATGACTCCAACCTACAGTTGAAGTCAGAAGTTTTAGTGACTCATTAAAATGTGTTTTTCAACAACTCCACACATTTCTTGTTAACAAACTATAGTTTTTTTAAGTAGGGGCGTGGATCAGAAAGCAAGACAGTATCTGGTGTAACCATAATTTGCCTCGTGCAGTGCGACACATTTCATTCGCATAGGCATCTCCTTCACATAGAGTTGATCAGGCTGTTGATTGTGGTCTGTGGAATGTTGTTCCACTCCTCTTCAATGGCTGTGCGAAGTTGCTGGATATTGGCAGGAACAGGAACACGCTGTTGTACACGTAGATAGAGCATCCCAAACATGTTCAATGGGTGACATGTCTGGTGCGTATGCAGACCATGGAAGAACTGGGACATTTTCAGCTTCCAGAAATTGTGTACAGATCCTTGCGACATTATCATGCTGAAACATGAGGTGATGGCAGCGGACGAATGGCATGACAATGGGCCTCAGGATCTTGTCACAGTATCTCTGTGATTTCAAATTGCCATTGATAAAATGCAATTGTGCTCATTGTCTGTAGCTTTTGCTTGCCCATACCTTAACCCCACAGCCACCATGGGGCACTCTCTTCACAACATTGACGCCAGCAAACCGCTCGCCCACGCGACATCATACACGCTGTCTGCCATCAGCCCGGTACAGTTGAAACCGTGATTCATCCGTGAAAAGCGTTTGAGCATTTGCCCACTGAAGTCAGTTACAACGACGAACTGCAGTCAGGTCAAGACCCTGGTGACGACAACGAGCGTGCAGATGTGCTTCCCGAGACGGTTTCTGACAGTTTGTGCAGAAATTCTTTGGTTGTGCAAACCCACAGTTTCATCAGCTGTCCGCAGAGGCTTCTCTCAGACAATACCACAGGTGAAAAAGCTGGATGTGGAGATCCCGGGCTGGCGTGATTACACCTGGTCTGCGGTTGTGAGGCCAGTTAGACGTACTGCCAAATTCTCTAAAACAATGTTGGCGGCTTATGGTAGAGAAATTAACATTAAATTCTCTGGCAACAGCTATGGTGGACATTCCTGTAGTCAGCATGCCAATTGCACGCCCCATCAAAACTTGAGACATCTGTGGCATTGTGTTGTGTGACAAAACTTCACATTTTATAGCGACCTTTTATTGTCCCCGGTACAAAGTGCACCTGTGTAATGATCACGCTGTTTAATCATGTTCTTGATATAACACACCTGCCAGGTGTGGAGAAATGCTCACTAACAGGAATGTAAACAAATTTGTGAACAAAATTAGAGAAATAAGCTTTTTGTGCACATGGAATATTTCTGGGATCTTTTATTTCAACTCATGAAACCAACAGTTAACATGTTGCATTTATATTTTGTTTCAGTGTCCATTGCCTTTTATGAACTGGGCGGGTCAAACTGTACTACTTAAAGCAATTTGTCTGTATTTTATGTAAATGTGTTCTATTGGATAATTACACGCCACTCAAATACTTCCTCTGCTCTCTACATTACAGTAGCATGGGGAGCCTTGGGCATTATTTGTACGGAGAAAAGCATTATTTACCAGATATTGAAATTAAATAACAGTTTATCGCAAGTTCACATATGATAGCGAGACAATAATTACATTTCAGTAAAACATCCGAGTACACTACAGCATAGAAATATGCAAGTCATTCATATACACATAAGATTATACAGATATTCCTGAATCCAGTGATAATGTCAGAGAGACAACCTATTGTGAGTTACTCCCTGCTTTCTCTAGTACGGAACATTATGGTATAGAAATTGACTTAAGAGAAAGGGGCTCTGTAAAGTATTCAGTGTATTTCAAGGGACACAGTTTCAATGGACTTTGCTACATGTTACATACCCACTGCCTACCTCACAGTTCTACAGATCCCACTCGATGCATCGCTTTACTCAGCAGAAACATGGGAACATGCAACACTTGGAGCTGGAGGGAAACCTTGTGCATGGAGGGAGGGGGATGGCTTTACTGACACCTGCAACTGAAAAAGAAGAAGGAAAAAACATGTGACAATCGCTCCTCACTGTGATTTAAGTACAACATCAGAAACCATGGATTACATGTGTGACAGAGACCATTATGTCTGTCCAACCTCCCGTCAACAACAACTAAGTTTGGATATATTCATAGTTTGTCAGTGCAAAGAGGACGATATCTCCACAAAGTGCTGATGAGTGAACGCTTCCTCACCTTGGTGTAAATAACATCTAGTGGACTGGTCAGTAATTACCACATTGAGAGGAACATCGATTTCTATATTTTACACGTTACAATGAGGTAATGGTGTATGACTACACCTGAGGCTAAGACTTAACTTGATGTGATACAACGAAGCAGATGGTAAAATCTGGTTTCAACGGTTATGGAACCTCAAATATAGAGGTACAGTACAACAACTTTGTAACAGAATACATTTGTCGTAAGGCAATAGCAACTCGGTGCATTTCTGCATTGCGTTGTAAGTGAGTTAGTTACAGCAGCCTTTTCATGCGGCAGGTGTGTTTGTCTATGTGCATGGTGGCCTGGTCCGTAGAGGTGGTCAGAACATCCAGGCCCTCGTCTTGCCTCTCCAGCTCAGTCTCAGCCTCCAGAGCAAGATTTTTCAACTGCATTAGCATCTGAGAGAACAGGGCGAGAAACACATAGGCACACACACACACACTTGATTTAGCTTGTGGTTCGCACTTTTGGATCCATTTCTTCTGTTTCACTTTACAGGGCAAAGTAAATCAAGTGCAGCTCAAGTATTTGACATATGGATTTGACCTAGGTCTGTGGGAGTCATTTTGTTTCTTGTTGTGGGGGAAAAAGTGTCTTGTCTAGGCGTTATGTCCTGAGAGGAGAGGGAGTGAGTCAGTCAGTGGAAAAGACGGGGGAGATGAGCAGAGAGGAGGAATAACACTTTCTTCTCAGTCATAATTCTTCTTCCACTGCCTGCCTGGGCCAAGGAGACAGAAAGAAAACGATCTATAATAACTGAATTTACATCGCTAGGTCAAGACACAATCGCCATGTGAAACAATATTCATGTGCCTAGTATATGATACTCAAGCACATGGTGGTTTGACAGAGGTGCTCCTCTGGTCATCGATAACAAACAAGTCAAATTAAATGTTATTTCAACTGTCCATGTGTTCAGGGAATTCTGCAACTCCATCTCCAAGCTCCAAAAACTGTGTATGTAATGGTCAATGGAACATCTAAAATAAACTGCGTTGTGCCAAGCAAAATCTAATAAACATTCACTCCAAACTCCACCATGGTTTCTGAACTAATATTATGTTATCCTACACATGCTCACACACACACCCCATTGACATTATGTACGTTTTCAACTGCCAGTAAGTGACACAGAAACAATGTGCACAGGACCTTTAACTCAGTCCTACTGCTCAAGTTCAATATCATCACACCACTGCTTGAACATGAGGTTTGTTTGGGTGTATTAACTTGTCAGATATGTTAGTAAAATACACACAAGTTTTAAAAAGCAGGCTAATAACCTCAGCAAACTGATGAAAGGTGAGGTGAGGTGACTTTGTAGGAATTTGTTTAGGACATAAAGAACTGTAAATATTTAACTGATTTGAACAATAAACCTATTGATAATCTGTATCAAATATCTTTTGACAAAAGGGTCTATTTGCTATACACTTGGGTAGGAAATAAGGTTGAAAGTGGCTCTCAACGAGGGGCTCTTACTATAGGTTCTAATCATGATATGAATGACTTCAAGAGAAGGGTTGGGTGTGTCAAAAAGTGTACTATTGTATCACTTGAGAAAGTGGCAGGCTTTGTAGTTCAAAAGAACCATTAAGACTTATCAGCACAACATAATAATCCATTGATAGAGAAAGAATACACATCCCTGAATTGTACACAGACTAATTGAGAAAAATGTCACTTATATGATCGATTTGTTTGTAAAATGATTATATATAAAACTATATTGAGATACAATCGTATTGAGACCATTCTGAAGTGGTCAATACTTAACTTGCAATACCTAACTAACTATTCCGTTGTAAACGCAGTTTCCACAAAAGGCTCATTCAATCTTAGCTTCATTCAGTTTTAAAGAATTGCTTATGGGACAGTAAGAACCATCCATGTCTGGAGAGACTGTAGCCTATGTTTCAGGAGGATTATGAAAATGACAACATACCTGTAACGGTTCACCAACCAATTACATATGTGGTCTTAGATATACACAAAATGTTGTGTTATGAAGAGGTTTAATATGGAATACAGCATTCTGAGAAAGTTATAATAATGTGTTAAATAAAAAATAATTGACTGCATTTGCGTCACTGTTTATGTCTCGCGACCATAGACCATGTATGGAGCTCACCCTGTTCAACATTATGGCTATGAATGGAAATACTTTATACACTGTCTGACCAGAAAAGTCGACCAAATAACTGGCCATGTATCTTTCCCTCTCTCCTCTCTTAAACACATTGGAGTTTGGTTTGTGGTCTCACCGACTTACATATAAAATATAATTTGACAAATCTAAATCATTACAGTGAATCTCTGTTTGGAATGGAAATACAGCATTTATCTTCCCATGATTTCCATGGGCAAAGTTATGCTTGTTCTTTAAAACCTGCTATTGAAATGGAATACCTTTACTGAATCGTAACATGGTTATTAAATTATGCATTTCCTCTACATACAAAACAGGTGTCTACAGGACAGGTATTAAGCAGAAAGAGAGACAATGTAAGGGCAGTATAACTTTAGACTGCTTTAGTATACAGATGGAGAGATCTCTCACCTGTCGGAGCTCCTGAACCTCAGCCTGAGTAACCTCTGGCGTAAGGACATGTAGATGCACCTGGGAAAGCTCTCCTGCTGGGACCGTACTGGGGACCTCTGTCTCCTGGTACTGCTGCAAGCCTGCTGCCAAGGAAGGGGGACAGAGATACAGTGAGAAGGCAACTCAAACAAATGATCATCCTATGAGCGTAACAGTATCCCCATGATAATGTATGGGGGAAAGCTCATAACATAAAAGGCAGAATTTTGTAATAAATCAATAATCTAGAGTAGGGATCAACATAGTTATAAATAATTTGTATACAGCAAAATTTACCGCAAGAATCCCAAACAGATATAGTATTTGACAAACACAGAATCCTTTAAAACCTTGATTACACTGGAATACGACCGCCAATGTCTCTCTAGTTATGTGTGGGAGCACTTGGGAACAGATTTCCTAAATTAAAATACACTTTGAGCTGATATCCTGGGGATTTTACAGTCTTATGTCAAACAACAAAAATCTGAAAACTTGGGGTGCCAAATAAAATGATCTAGAGTGTATCATGCATGACATTTGAGCCTAAAGCTATTTCAAAGATGTATATTGAACTAATGCTAAAATACAGACCTTTACTGCCACTTGGTGGTCAAATACAAACCAATGTACAATACAAAATAAACAAAGAAGAACAACTGCCTGTGACTTCAGAGGTGCAATCTACAGTTCTTACCTGCATTCCATATTAAACCTTGATTCTGGTCACCTGGGGTTGTGGCTGGGGTCGTCTTAAAGGCAGAGTACTCACTCGTGTACTCTACCTTCTTCTTAT
The DNA here is from genome assembly GCF_045791955.1 of Oncorhynchus clarkii lewisi. NCBI lineage: Eukaryota > Metazoa > Chordata > Actinopteri > Salmoniformes > Salmonidae > Oncorhynchus > Oncorhynchus clarkii. The sequence continues at coordinate 29,836,604 of NC_092174.1, forward strand.
ACTGCATCTCTAGCACAGACATGGCCTCCGGCATTTTAGCCGACAGGAGTCTGAAGCATATGTCTGGCTTCCCTATGAACCTCTGCCTCACACTGATCTCATAAGGGTTGTGCACCCGGATGTCATCCACCTCGTCCCTCTCAAAGCGGTGGAGGAGCACATAGTTTGTGTCTCGGACTTCTAAAGAGGAGACCATCACCATCAAGCAGCCAGGCTTTAGGTCCGAGTCTCCACCTCTGGAAACGATGGCTGGTATGCTGGTGATCCCTCTGTGCTTGCCTGTTGCTGTTCCCTTACAAGTGGCCTCTCTGGCAGCATGCTCAGCATTGGCATCCTGCTGACTCTTCCAGGGTAATTTGCCAAAAGGCCACCAAGGGGGAGACTGCAGTTCAGACAGTAGCCTGCGGAGTGAATGGTGACAGAAGTTAGAGGAATCTATCCAATTCAGTGACGGTTCACACAAATCAATCTTCTGGATTATCGCTATCCAATCTCAATTCCTTACTATTATAGATTAACCAATTACATGTAAATAGAAAGGCATCAAAACGTCAGACAATATCCATGGCAAGCTACAATATTTGTAAACATAAAAACAATAAAACAGTTACATGACAAGGCCCAGAGGTAGAATAGAATATCAAAATCCTCCTTACTTGTCTGCCACGCCCAGATCAGAGTCGATCTTGTTCAGGCCCTGCATGACGTTATCAAACTGCTCTCCCTGGTGGTGGAGGACATTCCCTGTGTCCTCTAGCCGTCTTTGAGCCCCTGCCACCAGGTTAATCAGCTCCCTCCCCTTGGTGGGCTGTGCCTCGGCCCCCTGGACCTCAGTAGAGGGGGACAACAACCTCTCCCTCCAGAAATGCTCCAGGACATTGTAGACCACCAACCGGTTGGGCCTCAGTGAGCCGAACCAGTGCTTGAGATTCCCCTGTTCCAACACAGTCAGAGTGCTGAAGATGAAGCTGGACGACTCCATCTTGATCTCCATGATCCTGGTGAGGCGGAAGCCAACCAGGTTCTCTTTGCTCTGGTGTGAGGTGAAGCGCAATATGGTGCGGGTCAGGGACAGGGTCCCGGCCTCCCAGCGCTTCTCGCTGTTGATGTAGTAGGAGCCTGGCCAGCTGTGGATGGGGATGTCTCGGTTTGGGCTTGTCATCTTGACTTGGTTGGCTTCAGGTGCTCACTTAGGTAAAAAGGGGTGAACATAAATTCAGATGTCATATTAGAAATAACAGAGTATTTGAATCAAGGTCAAGATGTTAATCAAGATTAAAGATTAGACCCTAAACCTTTGGAACTATTAGCTAGGTATTTCAAGTAGCTAGCTAGATGTCATCATGGTAATCAATTAACTTTGGACTAGCTATTTAGACCTACTGCATGGCAGTAACGTTACAGCTAGAAACATAATAGTTTAGTTAGTAATAGTATAACGTTAATAGTAATAGTTAACGTTACTTTGCTAGGGCCACTGTGTATATGCTAAGATTGCTCTCTGGCTATAAAAACATGCACAATCGAAATACGCCAGGAAGCTATCTAACGTTAGCTAGTTATCCAGCCAGCAGCCATCTCCATAAGCTTACCTCTAAAATAAAATAAAATATATTTAGCATTAAATTACATTCGTGTACAAACTAAAGAATAGCTGTAACCAAACAAAATAGCTAGCGGACATTCAACGTTCATGTTTTTGTTTACTTTTTAGAAACCTGGCACGTGAGCTCCTGCAGGGTTATGACTATCCCAGGAAATCAATGGCAACAATTCTGCAATGTTGGGCAAGGCGCTAATATTATCGATTGTGCAAAAGTAATTTTTATTCGAGTACAGTTGTTCTGTGAATATATATTTCAATCTATCAGTTTAATAATTTGTCAAATTAAATAAAAACACCTGTTTGCAGGCGACTGATTTGTTTAGGAAGTGGAACAGCGGCAGGTTCTCAGTACAGACATGTTTACAGTCCGTCTATAAACAATGATCCTGCTACCTTAAATGTGTAGATTAACATGATTGTCTAATTTCGTTGCTTATATGTACTACATAAATTGTATTTTTAAGACAACGTTGAATTAACAGACAATATCCAAGATGTACGGAAACAATAAGGGGCAAAAAAAATAAACAAATGTAGCTTTGTAATTAATATTGGGCTTGTGCATCGATAAATGTGTTCCCTTGCAATGCAAACTGAATATCATAGCCATAGCATGTAAAATAGAAAGCTATTTGTAGGTTCGAATAAACGAACCAGACCCTCCTAATTTTCGACTTATCTTTGTAATGCAAATCCAAAAATTATGTAGTTATATCGTAGATACGTCGCCAGTTTTAATCGCTTGCTAACTAGTTAGCTATATCCAGGATTTGTTTACATTATTGAATATCATGGACAGGGAGTCTTACTATAACTGCTGCAGCCTTGTCAAAATACCAAGGCAATCCTATGAAAAATTCTAGTCTTCGCACTTTGTGGATTAGATAGACAAGGAGTTGAGCTATTCCAAATTCTTTAAAAAGGTACTTACTTCCCAACCACCCATTCATGTTCTCGAGGAAATTCACTAGACTGGACATGCAGAAAACAGTGGATCACTGAAGAGGGGAAACCAACCTTCCAGAAACTGCTGCAGCAATTTGGTAAATAAATGTTGTTACAGATCTATTACAATGCCCAGTAACTTTGTATTCATAATGTTGGTGTGACATGAACGAGTTTGATTAGCCTATGCATGGGCTGTCCTGATCTGTGATTTGACAGCCATATCTCATCGTCTGTGGAATTATCTGATATAATTTGTGCTGCAGTTATGATGAACAAATAACCCATTTCTAAGTTGTTTTCACAAAAGGTTTTTCTATTGTTTTTTACCCTTGCAGATTAGACTCTGGTTCCTGTTGCAAACAGTAATGTGAAAGAATACAATGCAAACCCCAAGCAAATTATTTATTCACTACTGGAAAGAATACATCCAGAATGGACACTCGTCACCAAAAGGATGTCTATCTGAACGATTCTAAACTATCAAAATAAAGAAAGTCGCACACTCCATGTATAATCTCCCAGCAATTTAATGGGTATTTACCAACGTTTCGGCATCACCCTGAGGAAGGCACAGTGATGCCAAAACATTGGTAAATACCCATTAAATTGCTGGGCGATTATACAAGGAGTGTGCAACTTTATTTTGATAGCTTATTCGCCGTTAGTCAGCACCTCCACACAAACTATTATTCTGGGTGGGCGCCAGCTCATGTTTTTTTATCTTTTATCTTTTATCTGAAGTATTGACACATGTCAAGGTATTGAATTCACTGATATGTTGCCTCAGTCCAAAAGAGCAGCAGTCCAAAAGATTTGAAAGTGTTTATTTGTAATGAATAGTACTTGTACTCTTTGCGTTCTTACGAAACTATGCAGTATTTTGTTTTTTTATGTATTATTTCTTACACTGTTACCACAGGAAATCTTAAGTCTTATTACATACAGCCGGGAGGAACTATTGGATATAAGAGCAACGCCAACTTACCAGGAACACGACAGGTCTGTTCAACACTGGTCCAACCAATCTGATTCCACGCTTCAAGATTGCTTCGATCACATGAACTGGGATATGTTCCGGATGGCATCGAACAACATTGATCTATACGCTGATTCGGTGAGCGAGTTTATTAGCAAGTGCATCGGTGACGTTGTATCCACAGCGACTATTAATACCTTCCCCAACCAGAAACCGTGGATTGATGGCAGCATTCACGCAAAACTGAAAGCGCAAACCATTGCTTTTAATCAGGGCAAGGCGACCGGAAACATGACATGAAATACAAACAGTGTAGCTATTCCCTCCGCAAGACAATCAAACAAGCTAAGCGTCAGTTTAGAGACAAAGTAGAGTCGCAATTCAACGGCTCAGACACGAGAGGTATGTGGCAGGGTCTACAGTCAATCACGGACCACGAAACCATCCCCATCGCGGACCCCGATGTCTTGCTCCCAGACAAACTAAACAGCTTCTTTGCTCGCTTTGAGGACAATACAGTGCCACCGACACTGCCCGCTACCAAAACCTGCAGGCTCTCCTTCACCGCAGCCAACGTGAGTAAAACGTTTAAATGTGTTAACCCTCGCAAGGCTGCCGGCCTAGACGGCATCCCTAGCCACGTCCTCAGAGCATGTGCAGACCAGCTGGCTGGTGTGGTTACGGACATATTCAATCAATCCCTATCCCAGTCTGCTGTTCCCACATGCTTCAAGAGGGCCACCATTGTTCCTGTTCCCAAGAAAGCTAAGGTAACTGAGCTAAACAACTATCGCCCTGTAGTACTCACTTCCGTCATCATGAAGTGCTTTGAGAGACTAGTCAAGGATCATATCACCTCCACCCTACCTGACACCCTAGACCCACTCCAATTTGCTTACCGCCACAATAGGTCCACAGACGACGCAATCACAATCACACTGCCCTAACCCGTCTGGACAAGAGGAATACCTATGTAAGAATGCTGTTCATCGACTACAGCTCAGCATTTAACACCATAGTACCCTCCAAACTCGTCATTAAGTTCGAGACCCTGGGTCTCGACCCCGCCCTGTGCAACTGGGTCCTGGACTTTCTGACAGGACACCCCCAGGTGGTGAGGGTAGGAAGCAACATCTCCACCCCGCTGATCCTCAACACTGGGGCCCCACAAGGGTGTGTTCTCAGCCCTCTCCTGTACTACCTGTTCACCCATGACTGCGTGGCCATGCACGCCTCCAACTCAATCATCAAGTTTGCAGACGACACTACAGTGGTAGGCTTGATTACCAACAACGATGAGACGGCCTACAGGGAGGAGGTGAGGGCCCTCGGAGTGTGGTGTCAGGAAAATAACCTCACACTCAACATCAACAAAACAAAGGAGATGATCGTGGACTTCAGGAAACAGCAGAGGGAGCAGCCCCCGATCCACATCGACGGGACAGCAGTGGAGAAGGTGGAAAGTTTTACGTTCCTCGGCATACACATTACGGACAAACTGAAATGGTCCACCGACACAGACAGCGTGGTGAAGAAGGCGCAACAGCGCCTCTTCCACCTCAGGAGGCTGAAGAAATTTGCCTTGTCACCAAAAACACTCAAACTTTTACAGATTCACAATCGAGAGCATCCTGTTGGGCTGTATCACCGCCTGGTACGGCAACTGCTCCGCCCGCAACCGTAAGGCTGTCCAGAGGGTAGTGAGGTCTGCACAACACATCAAAATACCTGCCCTCCAGGACACACCTACAGCACCCGATGTCACAGGAAGGACAAAAAGATCATCAAGGACAACAACTACCCGAGCCACTGCCTGTTCACCCCGCTATCATCCAGAAGGCGATGTCAGTAAAGGTGCATCAAAGCTTGGACCGAGAGACTGAAAAGCAGCTTCTATATCAAGGCCATCAGACTGTTAAATAGCCATCACTAACATTGAGTGGCTGCTGCCAACATACTGACTTAAATCTCTAGCCACTTAATAATTAAAAATTGGATGTAATAAATCTATCACAATGCCACTTTATATAATGTTTACATACCTTACATTACTCATCTCACATGGATATACTGTACTCTATACCATCTACTGCATCTTGCCTATGCCGTTCGGCTATCGCTCATCCATATATTTATATGTACATATTCTTATTCATTCCTTTACACTTGTGTGTATAAGGTAGTTGTTGTGAAATTGTTAGATTACTTGTTAGATATTACTGCATGGTCGGAACTAGAAGCACAAGCATTTCGCTACACTCGCATTAACATCTGCTAACCATGTGTATGTGACCAATACAATTTGAATTGATGTGAAATTTGATTTGATTTAGACATTGCTCAACTGTTCCCTCCTGTCTGCAGCAGGGATTTTCCTTAACACGTTTATACCACCCCAGTCTTCTTTTCTTCTGACTGGTTCAATAAGTATTGGGATACCTTGGAGGTGGACAACTACCGCTACGTCTACATGGAACCCAAAGACTCATGGTATAACAAAACATATTTCATTATAGACCCTAATATGGATATCCTATTATCTCACTCTCCCTTAACATCATGTGCTTGTTTCTCTCATCACTACAGGACGCCATTCCAAAAGCTGTGGTCTGTAGTAACTAAATTGTTTTTGTTTTCCAGGTCATCATGAAGTCTTGCTCTGGGATTGACTACAGGGAGTTTGCCTCTTTCCAAAAGATCATCGCTGACAACCGCATGTCTTACTTGAGCTCTTGAAACACCTCAAATTACCCTCTGCATCTTTCAAATACCCTGACCACGTTAGGACCTCACCACGCTGCCTGTGACCTGCAGAGGATGGCTCACATTCTAGAATGCATGCTCTGCAATTACTTTAACTGGAACATTCAACTCTGAGCTCACACAACACCCACCCGTAGATCGCACTCCAGCAGGTATATCTCACTGGTCACCCCAAAGCCTCTTCTTCCTTTGGCCGCCTTTCCTTCCAGTTCTCTGCTGCCAATGATTGGAACGCACTGCAAAAATCACTGAAGCTGGAGACTCATATCTCCCTCACTAGCTTTAAGCACCAGCTGTCAGAGCAGCTCCCCATACTGTATTTATATATTGTCCTCCTTTGCACCCCAGTATCTCTACTTGCACATTCATCTTCTGCACATCTACCATTCCAGTGTTTAATTGCTAGATTGTAATTACTTCGCCACCATGGCCAATTTATTGCCTTATACCTACCTCCCTTATCCTACCTCATTTGCACACACTGTATATATATACTTTTTCTACTGTACTATTGACTGTATTTTTGTTTATTCCATGTGTAACTGTGTTGTTGTATGTGTCAAACTGCTTTATGTTGGCCAGGTTGCAGTTGTAAATGAGAACTTGTTCTCAACTAGCCTATCTGGTTAAATAAAGGTGAAATTTAAAAAACTTAGTTTTCTGGAGTAGATTAAAGAAACCATACACTCCACTAGAGGGCAGCACTCCCTTTACCAGGAGTAGGCCACTGTATCCCTTTCTGAGCATCTTTATCAATACATTTGGTTGATAAGGCTTTGGTTTCAGAGATAGGTAGCCCAAATGACTTGCCTGATGTCTTGAAATACATACGTTTATGGATGTTGTGTGAATGAGATGTTGAGAAAATGAGAAACATCCATACTTTGTGTCCTTATATGTTTATTACACCAGAGATGCATAGTAATATTTATGACAATAGCTAGTAAATTGTGGTGCACAACTGGCAAACAGCATAGTTAAGGAAGAAAAAAGCAATTTCAATATTGCAAACAAAGTAAAACTATTGTCAGACATGGCTGCTAGTGGTACCAGTGAAATACTGTATTAGATGAATTTGGAATGAGAAGATGTAACTATGGACGTGTAGAAATCCATGTAGAAATTATATGGCTCTTTTGAACATATGTACGTTTCATATTGTTGGGGTCAATAAATACTTCTATCCTCATTTTCCTTTCGTGTCTTTGGGCCACCAGTCTGGCACGGAGGCCTCTAGAGTCACTGTGGTGTCCTCTGACGCCTTGAGTGTCAGTGGCTCTTTAGCGTGAGCCAGGCGGATCAGGCTCAGGCCCAGCTCTCCAACCCCGGCCCTGTGCTTCCCGGCTGGCTTGCCAGACTGGGTCTGTAGCGATACTCCTTCCTCCAGGCCTTCGGCTGGTGCTGACATGCGTACAGGCATCAGGCGCTTCCGCACCACCCCGGTGTGATGAGTCCTGGCGGTCAACTCCTGGCCAATGTAACAGCCCTTACTGAAGCTGATGCCCTGCATGTAGACCAGGTTGGACTCCAGAGGAAGAGCCACCCCGGGAGGAAGGTCCTTCACCCCCTCAGGAAGTCCTAATCGAAACAGGTAGATAGAAACATACAGTGATTACAGGAATAATTTCAATCCAACAGCCCTGCTAGCCATATTTTTTATTTTACCTTTATTTAACTAGGCACGTCAGTTAAGAACAAATTCTTATTTTCAATGACGGCCTAGGAACCGTGGGTTAACTGCCTTGTCCAGCGGCAGATGTTTTCCTTGTCAGCTCTGGGACTTGATCTTGCAACCTTTCGGTTACTAGTCCAACGCTCTAACCACTAGGCTACCAGCCACTCGTATGCTGCAACCAACTGTTCTATTATATATGGCATAACAACAACCCAGTAGTTGACAATATACAACCATAGAATTGGCTACACACCACATAGTATTAGATGAGGCAAGCAAACCATTTCCACCACTTAAACCTCTAGTTGGCTGATCCTACCTATTGCATAGCGGTGCCTGTGGTACTCTTCTGAGTTGCCTTGCTGACACCATGGAATCATTTCCAGAGGATCGACTTCGTTGTCCACCACCAACCTCCAGCCCATGGCTTCAGTTCTCGGATCTTCCTCCCACATCAGAGCTTTTTCTGGGGCAGTGAGATCTGGCTTAGGCCTCTTGTGGCCTGGGGCTGTTCCCTGAGGCAAAACAGCCCATAGAGAAAGCTCTGGACAGGTGCTGATCTTCACCTGCCGGCGGATTTTGTACACCTTCAAATGTTTCAAAATTACATCCTTTATGGTGGTGTCACACTCGACCAGAACACCACAACCCGCTTCTGCTACTTTCAACCTAAATAAAAAAAGAAAGAACATGTCAGCCATCATGTGGGAGTGCTTCAAATGTATATCATGTCTGGGTTTCTAGTAACTAATTGAAACAGTCTTAACTGCTGCACAGTAACTTCTATGTGAAACTTAGTAGTTAGATAAGCAAGCCACGCCCACAATGGATGTTATGGCTAGCCTGACCGTAAACAAGATGTAGCTGTTACAATAAGGCATTACCTGTATATGATAATGTCATACAGTGTCCTTCCTTGAACGTTCAGCATGTGCGCATACAAAACGTTCTGTTCCTCTTTTGCAAAGAGCTCCATGTCATTGGTTACAATACCTTGAAGAAACGATCTTGTATCTTGCCCTTGAACTTTCATTAAGGTCCTGTGTGGAAGATGATAGCAAACATACTGTCCCAATTCATTCTTACGTGCTTCCTGACTGTAATTATTGATGTTGGTCCATCCTGCTGGGCACCAAGCACTTGTCCACTGGTACCGGCGTTCGGAACATTTTCTAGCATTGAAATTGCGTGAGTAGAGTCGAAGAAAAGAGTTTGGACCAAACGCGGCCCTAGCGAAACAAACCAATCCCATACAGTGCATTGTTTGGTACGTGTGCGAAAAACAGCAACTAGACAATTAAATACAATTCGTTAAATAAGTCCAAGACGGGACGTTTCAACTGACATCTTGATAACAAACTCCATTTTGAATCCCACAATGCACTGCGTGCATTTACGTCACGACGATGGGTGCGTACCAGAAGATTCGTGTGTTCAGAGCTCTGAGGTAGTTAATAAGACTGCTTCCAAGATGTCCGCCCGCCTGTTGTTTTCAAGGTAATCCACTCGTTCGCGTACGCTGATTCATGGACCGACTACTACACAGTGTACAAACATTAGGAACACCTGCTGTTTCCATGGTTTCAGACTAACCAGGTGAATCCAGATGAATGCAATGATCCCTTATTGAGGTCATTTACTTCCAATTAAATCAATTTAGATGGGGAGATGGCTTAAAAATCCTTATTCAGCCTTTCATACAACTGAAATATTGATTCAGTGCTGCCAACTCTCACTCATTTGACCCTTCACACACCATACCTCTTATTTCTCAGGCATTGAAAAAAGTACTTCTATTTTCTTATTCATTTTCCTGCCACCGCACTGTGAAAAGCGGCAGATTGAAGCTTGTGATTTGGTTTAGTAGGTGCAAATTTAAGTAATAAGGCACGAGGGGGTGTGGTATATGGCCAATACGCCACAGCTAAGGGCTGTTCTTCAGGACCAACACGTCGCTGAGTGCCTGGACACAGCCCTTAGCCGTAGTATATTGGCCATATACCACAAACCCCCAATGTGGCTTATTTATATTATAAACTGGTTACCAATGTAATCAGAGCAGTAAAAATACATGTTTTGTCATACCCATGGTATATGGTCTGATACCACGGCTGTCAGCCAATCAGCATTCAGGGCTCAAACCACCCAGTTTATAAATGTAATGAAAGACCCCTGTTCGATGAATTTGGTAACTATGTGTTCATTAACCAATTCAATTAAACTACTCAGTCTGTTATATCAGGATTTGTAGGATACTGATAGAAATGAAGACAGAGGCCCAGTCTACAATAGTACAATAGTTAAATGTTTTTTCACGGGAACGTTCTCCCTATCATTTCCGGTACATTGGTCTATATACCTCACATTTTGTCATAAATGTCCCTCCTCCTCTCAGATACTATGGCAATATAGTTCACAAGCCTTCTCACATTGTTTAACGGGTGGCAGACAATCTACTACAAGCCCAAGGTCTCTCCCCTCCCTGGGTGGGGACAGAATGACCTGTAAGGAACACAGTATTCCACAATAGTTCCAACAAGGAACAGAAAGTCCTTGTTCTAATTCTTGACTAAAACTACACACATTATTCAGTATTATGATTATAATAAGATTCATACATTCATACAGTAACAGAGAGTATTCTGTTTAGTTCTAGTTAAAGTTAAATGTGTAGCGGTATTTATTAGAGAGGGGTAAAGAAAGATTTTGTTCGGGTGCCAGGCAGGTATTAACCATGCCGAAAGGAAGAGTAGAATAGAGAGAGTACCACTACCAGACCCACACACACACATCAGCAGAAGAGACTGCCTAGAGTGTAGCCTGTTTACCAGATAGCCAGTGGAGAGAAAAAAATACACACCATATAAAACCCACATCACAGCACAGGGGTAACCCCAACAAGAATACCTCATACAATAATACTAATAATGGTAGAGCAATTTAACAGCAACTTCATACAAGAACGAACCCAGTCATCAACAGAGGATTTGCAATAATCTGTATTATTTTCTAGTGGATGAGTGCAGAGGGTATGAATGTGGGGGGTGTTCATCGACACAACAAAGGCCTTAAAAATGTCCACAGTCTTCTCGGCCACATGTCATTAGTACACCCCACCTCAATACAGTTCACATAATATACAACTTGCAAGCAACCTCCCTTTTAACTAAAATGTCCATCCAAATACTTCTGGCAGGGCAATAATAGTCCAGCTCTAATGAACTTCAATGGGAAGTGCATTTGAAAAATAGAGAGTCTGTTGCAGGGTAAAGCACTGGAATGAGAGGGAAGAGATAGAGAAAAAGATAAATCTTAGCTGTGGTCTTCAGGCCTGCCGGTGTACTGTCTGACTGTCCGATGGTTTGTTGGTTTGTATGTTAAAGCTTCGCAACAATGTTGCTACTAATCCATGTGATCCATAATGGGCGCGGTCCCAAACATAAACAACCACGATCTAAAGCGATCACACCGATGATTGAGTTAAATACTTTATAAACTACAAACGCTGAAAACAAACAAAACTTCTACAGCACACACAATCAAACTGTTGCGCCACCCAAGAGCCCCTCCCCAAAGAGCTGAACGAGCTCTCTTTATTTCCTTCTTCCTTACTGCTCATGCGCTCTTAAAGTGGCAGCGCACGGTGAAGGCTCCGAGCAGATTTTGCCACAAATGTATACATAATTTAGTTATTATTCATACAAATCCCATAACACCCCTCATGATTAGAGTCAAGCAGACAGCCACTGGCAGACTGGACAGGCATGTTTGTTATCTTCTGAACTAAGTTGATGAACTCAACTGTCAAAAGAGTAGTAAGGCAACTTGTAGCTCTGTGTTGTACACATAATTGCCAATCAATTAATTAGTCACAGAATGCTTCCTTTTGACAGCATATGACAATATAGCCCAGTGCCTAGAGTAAGATGATGGAAATGTTTTACAAATCAGTCTCAACCACCTGAAGATTGATATTCATTAGACTTATCATGAATGTGGAGTAATTTGTAGAAACACCCAGTATTTGTAAACATAGATCAGTGGTAGCCAACCCTCTTGGAGAGCTCCCTCGAGGCAGGATTTTCTATGGTCCTATTTTAAAGGGATAGCATAGTTCACCCAAATTAATTACATATTTACATGTTTGTTTCTTATGGAAAAGGAGAGACCGCAATCCATCATATGGTTAGCCACTGCCAGGTCCGGCGGCAACGAGAGATGAGACGTTGAGCGGATGGAACCGCCACTTCAATCGCCTGATCTGGAAACAGAGAAGGCTGGTATCCGTAACAAAATCTGGAATGGTGACAGGCCGGTGGAGGAACACTGGAGAGTGTTGTGTGCGTACTCCACCCAGGGAAGATGCTGACTCCAAGTGGCAGGGTTGGCAGACACACAGCACCATAAGGCGGTCTCCAGATCCTGGTTCACCCGCTCCATATGACCATTGGACTGAGGGTGATAGCCCGAGGACAAACTGGCTTGATGACCCCAGAAGAGTACAGAACGCCCTACAGAATCTGGAGGCAAACTGGGGGCCCCGGTCGGAGACGCTGTCCAGAGGAAGTCTGTGAAGGCGGAAAACATGCTGAATAAGTAGCTGATCAGTCTCATGGGCAGATGGAAGCTTAGGCAGTGGAATGAAATGTGCCCCCCAGGAAAAGTGGTCCACCATGACCAGGATGACAGTGTGGCCCTCTGAGGATGGAAAACCCGTGATGAACGGTTGAGGAGGTGTTGTCAGCGGATGAAGAACACCCAGAGGCTGCTGACGAGGAGTCTTGTTCCGGATGCATGTCGGACAGGCAGCCACAAAGGTCCGAGTTTCCGCCTCCTCTGAGGTCCACCAAAACCTCCTCCTCAGAAACTCTAGTGTTCGCTGCCCTCCCAGATGAGAGGTGAGACTCGATGAGTTAATCCACAGAAGTACCTTGGACCGTGCCTCAAGAGGAACAAAAAGTTTGTTAGATAGACAGTCGTCAGGAACTGCCTCCCTACCTTGTGCCTCCCTCACTACAGTCTCTATACCCCTGGACACTGGCACTAGGATGAGCGACCTGGGGATGATGGATCCAAGCGGCCAATCCTCACTGGAGCTGGAGAACTGGCGAGAAAGGGCATCCGACTTCACGTTCTTAGACCCCGGACATTAAGATAACGTGAATCTGAACCGAGGGAAGACAAGAGCCCAACGAGCCTGTCGGGGACTGAGGCATTTAGCCTCCTGGATGTAGGCCATGTTCTTGTGGTCAGTCCAACCGTAAATGGTTGTACTAATGATGTCAAGCAAAGAGGCAAAGAGGCACTGAGTTTGAAGGTAGGCTTTGAAATACATCCACAGGTACACCTCCAATTGACTCAAATTATGTCAATTATCATTTCAGAAACTTCTAAAGCCATGACATAATTTTCTTGAATTTTCCAAGCTGTTTAAAGGCACAGTCAACTTAGTGTATGTAAACTTCTGACCCACTGGAATTGTGATACAGTGAATTTTAAGTGAAATAATCTCTCTCTAAACAATTGTTGGAAAAATGTCTTGTGTCATGCACAAAGTAGATGTCCTAACCAACTTGCCAAAACTATAGTTTGTTAACAATACATTTGTGGAGTGGTTGAAAACAAGTTTTAATGACTCCAACCTAAGTGTATGTTAACGTCTGACTTCAACTGTAACTGTTCATGGCTGCAGTATCTGGACCTAAGAGAGAATACAGCCCTCCTCTCTGAGAAGTAGGTACGGGCAGGATGTCGATGGAACAATCGTAGGATCTGTAAGGAGGCAGTTCGCTGGCCCTTCGTTTGCGAAAGACCTGACCCAGATCCCAGTACTCCCAAGGTACGTGGGAAAGATCAGGCTTGTCATCCCCAGCCAGGGGAACAGGAGAATCAAAAGCCTCCAGACATGCAGGGTTTGGAGGATTTCCACCCAGAACTCTTCCCGAGGGCCAGTCAGTTTGAGGATTATGGATAGAAAACCACGGATGTCCAAGAACCAGGGGAAGCTCAGGAGACCAAATGTAACTGGATAAACTCCATATGATAATCCAGAACTCGTAGCTGAATAGGCATGTTGAGTTGCTCCACCTTCCCAGACCTTAGGGGTTGATCATCCAGCACAGTGGTCGACAACGGAATGTTCAGCTTAGTGAGAGGCAGCCCCTGTTGGCGAGCTAATGTATCCAGAAAACGATCCAGAAAACAGCCGGTAGCCCCAGATTCTATGAAAGCAGGAATGTTCAACTGCCCATTGTCCCACTGCAGGTTGGCCAGAAGCAAGGTGCATACCGTGTCGGCAGCTGGGGACTGTATCTGACTCGCCAGTATTCTCCCGTCTACTGACGAGTCATCCTGTTTCCGATCAGCTCGGGACAGGAGGCACGGAAATGTCCAGACTGTCCATAGTAAAGACAACGTTAATCAGAACGATAAGCGGAGGCTTTGGGAGTATTCACTCTTGAGATTTCTTATGTCGGCCTCAGAGAGCAAAAGCACCTGGTCATCCGGAGCAGCGACAGTGTTCCAGGATGGCTCAGTATTATCTGCCTTGACGCAAGCATAGAATGTGTTACGCTCGTGTGGGAGGGATGCTTCAGTGGGCACCGCACAGCTGGATTTTCCTTGATAGTCTGTAGTCCTTATCACATGCACGTCTGAGTTGTCACATCAATTCAAGTTTGAGTCTGTATTGTCTTTTTGCGTCCCTAATGGATTTGCGGACCCCGTACCTTCTTTCCTTGTACACATCATGCGCCACCGAGTCATTGGGGTTCATTCATGTGACTTGAGTCCACAACTCTGTGAATTAGTCATTCAAAAATCATGTTAAACACTACTGTTACACAGAGTGAGTCCATGCAACTTATTATGTGACTTGTTAAGTGCATTTGAAGTCCTGAACTTATTTAGGCTTGCCATAACAAAAGGGGTTGAATAGTTATTGACTCAAGACATTTCAGCTTGTCATTCATTTGTAAAAAAAATCTAAAATCAAAAGTCCACTTTGACATTATGGGGTATTGTGTGTAGGCCAGAGCCAAAAATCACAATTCAATCCATTTTAAATGCAGGCTGTAACACAAAAAAATGCGTCATATTTATTAATTTATAAATTTTTCACCTTTTATAAAATGTTCACCTTTATTTAACCAGGTAGGCCAGTTGAGAGCAAGTTCTCATGTACATCTGCGACCTGGCCAAGATAAAGCAAAGCAGTGCGACACAAACAACAACACAGTTACACATGGAATAAGCAAACGTACAGTCAATAACACAATAGAAAAGTATATCTACAGTGTGTGCAAATGTAGTAAGATTAGGGAGGTAAAGGCAATAAATAGGCCATAGTGGTGAAATAATTACAATTTAAGAATTAAACACTGAAGTGATAGATGTGTAGAAGATGAATGTTCAAGTAGAGATACTGGGGTTCAAAGGAGCAAAAAATAAATAACAATATGGGGATGAGGTAGTTGGGTGGGCTATTTACAGATGGGCTGTGTACGGGTGCAATGATCAGTAAGCTGCTCTGACAGCTGATGCTTAAAGTTAGTGAGGGAGATATAAGACTCCAGCTTCAGTGATTTTTGCAATTCATTCCAATCATTGGCAGCAGAGAACTGAAAGGAAAGACGGCCAAAGGAGGAGTTGGCTTTGGGGATGACCAGTGAAATATACCTGCTGGAGCGCGTGCTACGGGTGGGTGCTGCTATGGTGACCAGTGAGCTGAGATAAGGCGGGACTTTACATAGCAAAGACTTATAGATGACCTGGAGCCAGTAGGTTTGGCGACGAATATGTAGCGAGGGCCAGCCAACAAGAGCATACAGGTCGCAATGGTGGGTAGTATATTAGGCTTTGGTGACAAAACTGATGGCACTGTGATAAACTACATCCAATTTGCTGAGTAGAGGGTTGGAGGCTATTTTGTGAATGACATCGCCGAAGTCAAGGATCATTAGGATAGTCCGTTTTATGAGGGCAGCATGAGTGAAGGTTGCTGCGAAATAGGAAGCCGATTCTAGAATACATTTTGGATTGGAGCTGCTTAATGTGAGCCTGGAAGGAGATTTTACAGTCTAGCCAGACACCTAAGTATTTGTAGTTTTCCACATATTCTAAGTCAGAACCGTCCACAGTAGTGATGCTAGACGGGCGGGTGGGTGCGGGCAGCGATTGGTTGAAGAGCATGTATTTAGTTTTACTTGCATTTAAGAGCAGTTGGAGACCACGGAAGGAGTGTTGTATGGCATTGAAGCTCATCTGGAGGATTGTTAACACTGTCCAAAGAAGGGCCAGAAGTATACAGAATGGTGTCGTCTGCGGAGCGGTGGATCAGAGAATCACCAGCAGCAAGAGCGAAGTCATTGATGTAATCTGAAAAAATAGTCGGCCCGAGAATTGAACCCTGTGGCACCCCCATAGAGACTGCCAGAGGTCCAGACAACAGGCAGCTAGAACTCCTCCGATTTGACACAATGAACTCTATCTGAAAAGTAGTTGGTGAACCAGGCGAGGCAGTCATTTGAGAAACCAAGGCTATTGAGTCTGCCGATAAGAATGCTGTGATTGCCAGAGTCGAAAGCCTTGGCCACGTCGATGAAGACTGCTGCACAGTATTGTCTTTTATCGATGGCGGTAATGATATTGTTTATGACCTTGAGCGTAGCTGAGGTACACCCATGACCAGCTCGGAAACCAGATTGCATTGCGGAGAAGGTACGGTGGGATTTGAAATGGTCGGTAATCTGTTTGTTAACTTTGCTTTCAAAGACTTTAGAACGGCAGGGTAGGATAGATATAGGTCTGTAGCAGTTTGCGTCTAGAGTGTCTCCCCCTTTGAAGAGGGGGATGACTGCGGCAGCTTTCCGATCTTTAGCGATCTCAGACGATACGAAAGAGAGGTTGAACAGGCTAGTAATAGGGGTTGCAACAATTGCGGTTTATAGTTTTAGAAAGAGAGGGTCCAGATTGTTTATCCCAGATGATTTGTAGGGATCCAGATTTTGCTGCTCTTTCAGAACATCAGCTATCTGGATTTGGGTGAAGGAGAAGTGGGGTAGGCCAGTTGCTGGGGGTGGTGCAGAGCTGTTGACCGGGGTAGTCGTAGCCAGGTGGAAAGCATGGCCAGCCGTAGCAAAATGCTTATTGAAATTCTCGATTGTCGTAGATTTATCAGTGGTGACAGTGTTTCCTAGCCTCTGTGCAGTGGTAACCTGGGAGGAGGTGCTCTTATTCTTCATGGACTTTACAGTGTCCCAGAACTTTTTGGAGTTTGTGCTACAGGATGCAAATTTCTGTTTGAAAAAGCTAGCATCTGCTTTCCTAACTGCCTGTGTATATTGGTTCCTAACTTCCCTGAAAAGTTGCATATCGCGGGGGCTATTCAACGCTAATGCAGTATGACTAACACAAAAACATCTTGTGGCAAGGGCAATCAAGTCGGAAGTGAACCAAGGGCCATATCTGTTCTTAGTTCTACATTTTTTGAATGGGGCATGCTTATATAAGATGGTGAGGAAAGCACTTTTAAAGAATTACCAGGCATCCTCTACTGATGGAATGAGGTCAATATCATTCCAGGATACCCGGACCAGGTCAATTAGAAAGGCCTGCTCACTGAAGTGATTTACGGAGCAATTGACAGTGGTGAGGGGGGTCGTTTGACCACGGACCCATTACGAACGCAGGCAATGAGGCAGTGATTGCTGAGATCCTGGTTGAAGACAGCAGAAGTGTATTTAGAAGGCAGGTTGGTCAGGATGATATCTATGAGGGTGCCCGTGTTTATGGATTTAGGGTTGTACCTGGTAGGTTTAATGATAATTTGTGTGAGATTGAGGGCATCTAGTTTAGATTGTAGGACGGCGTGTTAAGCATATCCCAGTTTAGATCACCTAACAGTATGAACTCTGAAGATAGATGGGGGGCAATTAATTCACATATGGTGTCCAGGGCACAGCTGGGGGCTGGGGGGGTCTATAACAAGTAGCAACAGTGAGAGACTTTTTTCCTGGAAAGATGGATTTTTAAAAGTAGAAGCTCGAACTGTTTGGGCACAGACCTGGATAGCATGACAAGACTCTGCAGACTATCTCTGCAGTAGATTGCATCTCCACACCCTTTGTCAGTTCTATCTTGGTGGGAAATGTTGACGTTGGGGATGGACATTTCAGAATTTTTGGTGGCTTTCCTAAGCCAGAATTCAGACACGGTAATAAGTCAATGGGTGTAAATACTTTCTGAAGGCAATGTATATTCCTCAATGTTAATGGATGAGTCCAGGGTGGTTGAATCTTTGAACATATTCCAATCAGTATTCTCAAAACAATCCTGCAGCATTGACTCTGCCTCTGTCCAGCACCTCACTGTTCTCTGTGTTGGTGGCTCCCTCTGAGTTGCTGATTGTAGGCGGGAAGTAGGAACAGAGAGATTTAATCTGATTGGCCAAAGTGGGGGCGGGGGGTGGCTTTGTACACATCACAGATGTTTGTGTATTCATGTTCATGCACAGCGGATCCTCTTCTGGGGAAGGACACATGTTGGTGATATTTTGGGAAAATGTGTTTTAGACAGGCTTGGTTAAATCCACCTGCGACAATAAGGACTGCTTCCGGGTGAGAGGATTCTTGTTGGCTAATGATCCTATACAGTTCACTGAGTTCCGCCTTGGTGTTTGCTTGTGGCGGTAGATGCTGTTATAATAACACATGTGAATTCCCTCAGCATATAGTGGGGTCAGCATTTTAATATCAGAAACTCCAGTTCAGGTGAACAGGAGCTTGCAATGTTTTCAACTTCAGTACACCAGGAATTGTTTATGAGGAAACATACCCCTCCTCCTGACTCTTACCAGGAGCCGCCGATCGATCCATTTGGAATATGGAGAAGCCATCTGGTTGAATAGCAGAGTCGAGTATATTGTCTCTAAGCCACGTCTCAGTAAAAACAAAGACATAATGTCCCTTTGCATTTGAAGCCTTTCTCTGAGTTCACAAAGTTTATTTTCCAGCGATTGGACATTAGCCATCAGGATACTAAGAAGAGGAGGCCATGTAGCCTAGCTTGGAGTCCCCCTTTCCTTCCTCTTCTTTGTTGCCTTAGGTAATCTTGGCCAAGAGCAACAGGTAAGCCCGCTGTGCAGGGAACAAATCCAGAAGTGTTTGTCAGTCATAGAAAATAATTGCACGAACATTCTGAGCTAACAAAGCAATAACTCAAAAATAAAATAAAAAAGCAAAGTTGAGAAGGAACTGGAAAGATGCGCACCCTCCTCAGCGCCGAACATATTATGCTTTTTACCTGTGCAACTAGAGGTGGAAAAACTCAAGATCACCTTTACTCCACACACACAAATTTGGCAAATATCCCCATGACTCTATGCTCCTGATTCCTGCTTACAAGCAAAAACTCAAACAGGAAGTACCAGTGATGTGCTCAATAAGGAACTGGTTTGATGAAGTGCATGCTAAGCTACAGCACTGTTTTGCTAGCAAAGACTGGAATTTGTTCCGGGATTCATCCGATTGCATTGAGGAGTTTATCACGCCAGTCACCGGCTTCATTAATAAGTGCGTCAGCGACATCATCCTCTCAGTGACCGTAGATACATATGGATCACAAGAAGCCATGTATTTCAAGAAACATCCACACTGAACTAATGGCTAGAGCTGCCGTGTTCAAAGAGCGAGACACTAATCCGGGTGCTAATAAGAAATCCTGCTATGCCCTCTAATGAACAATCAAACAAGCAAAACATCAATACAGAACTAAAATCACATACTACTAGACCAGTTCTGAAGCTGGGCAGATGTGGCAGGGCTTGCAAACTATCACGGATTACAAAGGGAAACCCAGCCGCAAGCTGCCCAGTGATACAAGCCTACCAGACGAGCTAACAGTTATTGAATTGTAACTTGTGCACTTATTAGTTCATTTTACATTACCAATGTTTCCAGTCTCACAAAGGACTAACTTAAAGAATGTTAATGCAAAGTTATCCATCTACTCTCTTCAAATTGGGCAGGTACACATAACTTGGAGCTACTGTTACTGGACATATATGCATAGATTGGTGTGTTTAGAAAAATTGGTTTTGGCTTTGGTTATATTTTACTGTAGCTACTGTATCTAGAAGTGACCACAGTTATTTGTGTGATTCAACGTCTTAGCCTGTTAGCTAGGGGGTGAAGATAGATAATAGTTCAGGCGATACAATTGACACATCTTGCTTCTGGAATTAGCAATCAAGGTACTTTATACAGTAACAAACGAGTTGCTTGCAAGTTATCCAGGTGCACGGTAGCCTATCTAACATAGTACCAATATTTAGCTAGGATGTAAACAAACTGGATCATTGGGTGAGGCTGACCTGTCACTCCAAAAAAAGAGCAGGATAACTTAACCAGAAAATTGCAGGCAAAGATGGAAGCGTTTCATGCAATCATGATATCATTAGCTTGGTTTACATCCAATTTGCAACAGATTTTAATGTAAATATTCTAAAATCTTCATAAAACAATATTTGCATTTTCCTACCAGAGATGTTTCCATCAAACTTACTTTTTGCAGATGTACATTTTTGCTGTGCGTGATGGCGTAGTGTACATACAAATAACTTTTTCCATTAACTTGGGGCGGCAGCGTAGCCTAGTGGTTGGACTAGAAACCAAAGGTTGCAAGTTCAAATCCCCAAGCTGACAAGGTACAAATCTGTCTGTTCTGCCCCTGAACAGGCAGTTAACCCACTGTTCATAGGCCATCATTGAAAATAAGAATTTGTTCTTAACTGACTTGCCTAGTTAAATAAAGGTAGAATAAAACTGTACCTAATGAAAAATACAAGTTAAAGGCACAAAAGTAATTCCATGCAGATGGACCAAGAATAAACCAATAGTGAAACTATGGTAAAATAATACCATTAAAACACAATATGTCTAAGTCTAAATCAATATATCAAAAAAGTGAGAAATGTTTAATATTGTGGTCCTAGAAAGCGTATGAAAATGTCCTGGAAATACAACAACCAAACAAGCAAACAAATGGAGTGGCCCAGCTCCTATCAGATGATTGTTTCAGTGCTAAACCCCTGTGTCCTAAATAAAACGAAGTAGCTGTGTTGTAAATAAAATGTCTAAAACTTAACCCACATTGCTCAAAACAGTGGGCATCCTCAATATTAGCATTTTAGTAGCCTTTACTATAAACTTCAGTTAAATAATTCAGTTAGAAGAAAATCTATCTTGTAGCCTATAAAAAGAGCAGAGTGACTGCGGTTACAGATTTGCTGGAACCCAACTTGGTGTTGCTAAGAGCCAATTGTTGCTTGATCCGAAAATGTGGTCCGAGGCGCACTTTGGATTGTGTGACGCAATTTGTGGAGCCTCCGGAGGCACACAGAGGCCAAATTGAGCTCCGTACTGCATCGCTGTGCACCTCTCAAATTTTGTAACAATGCGGAGGGCTCCGCATATCTCCGCATTGACGTGTTTGGTTGACGGTAGGTGAGGGTGTGAGGTCCTGTATAAACAGAAACTCACTACCTTGACAACTTCCTTCACAACAGCTCTGTGCTGCTCGGCGAAGCGCAAGAAGTATGAATGTCTTGACTTCTGCAGAGTCCATATCACCGTAAATGCTGTACGGCCAATGCAGACGTCGGGTTGGATCTGCATGGTCCATCTGACCTCTGAAGTGGCCGTACAGCATCTACTGCGATGCAGCATCTGCAGACTTCAGGGCTTTCATACTTCTTGCTCTTAGCGGAGCAGGAAGTTGTCAAGGAAGTGAGTTTGTGTTTATGCAGGATGTACCTTCCCCACATATCGTCAGCAATAATATCAATGCGGAGCCCTCCGTATTGTTACAACATTTTGGTTGGGTTGGAGGGGAACAGTGGCTTGGGGGGGATGGAGATGGGAGGGTTTGGGGGTGGGGAGTGGAGTGGAGTGGAGGGGGAGGTTTTTCAGGGGGGACTGTGGGGGTGACTTGGTTGGTTGAGGGGCAGCTCTCGAGGGGAACTGTGGGGGGATCTTGGGATGGTTAGTGGCCTGGCGGTTGGGAGCTTGGGCTGGTGACCGAGAGGTCGATGGTTCGGGTCCCCAATTCGACTGGGTGGGGGATCTGTCCTTGTGCCCTTACGCGTGGCGCTTGACCCTGATTGCTCCTGTGTGTTGCTCTGGATGGGTGTGTCTGCTAGATGACTGAACATAATGTTGAGCGGCTTCACTGCAGATAGATTGTATGTTTAAAATTATAAAAAATATATATAATAATTTTGACGGGTCAGTAGGCCAGTTGTTTTGGCATGACTGAACATGTTTGATGTTTAATTTTCAGCCTTATGGTACACATTCCTTTGGCATTGATATTTTAGTAATGATTAATGGGAGGTAATACTTACTTATTGTGTATGCACTCCATTATGAGCTTGACTTGCCAACATTGTTTCTGGGCTACCATTAGCAAACAGAAATACTTTTGATGTTGATGGTTTTGTATCAAATTTATATTTGGAAATCATAACTTAAATACTCGTATTCATCATTACACATTTTGTGACATACTGAATCATGAGATACTGAATGACAGTTTTATGGGTAATTGACATATTCTTTTCAATTTTATTTGGTATCCTCCTGAGTGCAATGTCAATTAAGGCAGTCCCCCGCACATCTCTGATTCAGAGGGGTTGGGTTAAATGCGAAAGGCAGATTTAGGTTGAATTCAGTTGTGCAACTGACCACAGGAAAAGGAGGACCGAGCACACCCCCATTCTCATTGACGGGGCTGCAGTGGAGCGGGTTGAGAACTTCAAGTTCCTTGGTGTCCACATCACCAACAAACTATCATGGTCCAAACACACATTACCTCTCAGGAGACTGAAAAGATTTGCCATGGATCCTCAGATCCTCAAAAGGTTCTACAGCTGCACCATCGAGAGCATCCTGACTGCTTGCATCACTGCCTGGTATGGCAACTGCTCGGTCTCCGACCGCAAGGCACTACAGAGGGTAGTACGTACGGCCCAGTACATCACTGGGGCCAATATTCCTGCCATCCAGGACCTCTATACCAGGCAGTGTCAGAGGAAGGCCCTAAAAATTGTTAAAGACTCCAGTCACCCTAGTCATAGACTGTTCTCTCTGCTACCGCACGGCAAGCGGTACCGGAGCGCCAAATCTAGGTCCAAAAGGCTTCTTAACAGCTTCTACCCCCAAGCCATAAGACTCCTGAACAGCTAATCAAAGGGCTAACCTGACCCCTCTTTTAAGCTGCTACTCATCTCCATTTATTATTTACTCTCTGTTTATTATCTATGCATGGTCACTTTAACTTTACCTACATGTACATATTACCGCATTTACCTCGACTAACTGGTGCCCCTGCACATTGACTCTGTACCGGTACCCCCCCCCCCCCCCCCCCCCGTATATAACCTCGCTATTGTTATTTTACTGCTGCTATTTAATTATTTGTTACTTTTGTTTTCAATTTTTTACTTATACATTTTTTACTTAACATGTTTTTCTTCTTAACTTCTTAAGCATTGTTGGTTAAGGGTTTGTAAGTAAACATTTCACTGTAAGGTAAAATGTTGTATTCAGCGCATGTGACAAATAACATTTTATTTGACTAGGTATCCCCTTTCACATACAATATACAATATACAATGACATATAATTAGAGACACACATAATCTAGGTTTATTTATTTTTGAATTAAACACAGGAACAATCTTAACCGTTTGAGGCACTTTGAACTGGAGTATCATAATGCTAAAGGCAGAATTATGTATCTACTATGAAAACAATGCAGAAAACTACTTGATTCAAGACAGATTCCTAAATATAGGAAAATATGGAGTCAACTTTATGAGGATAGATTTTTGAATATGTACATTGTATTGTATATGTCATATGTGTAAAAATGTAGCATGCATTATATGCCCCACAAAAACAGCAGAAATGATCAGAAATTGGTTTACGGTAAGTTTTCAATACAACAACTTACCTTTTTCTTCTTTAACTAATTTATTCCGACAATGCCTAACGTGACAAAGCTTTGAGAAGTGGAGTGAATTAAAATATGACTTGATGGAGAACAGTGTAGCTCAAATCTTTGCTGCTGATGGAACACCATTTGTTCCATAACATGTCACATCTCTTCTTTCAACAAAACCTATACTAACTACATCCAAAATTTCTTGAACAAATAAATGATTCATGCATCATTTCTCTAAATGTCATAATACAACTCAAAATGAGTTAAAACGTTACAAGTGCAAATCTGAACAGTTCTGAATTTCTCAACAACAAAAAAATCTTCACATTTGGTTGACTGTCCATTTTTCAAACATCATGATTCAAGCATAGTACCATTAAACAGTGCTTACCACTGCATTGCTTTTAACTAGGCTAACGAGGCCACAATTGTTATAGTTAAAACCATTATAAATATATTTTTTCAAATTAATCCAGTTCAATAGCTAGGGTAAAATTATATTACCAGCATGGTTTATTTTATATCTCCCTATAAATCGCAAAAATGATAAAAGTTTGACTAAGCAACATATGCATATATGAATTATGTTCAGGCTATGGCATTTAAAGCACACAATAACATACTAATAATATGATCCATACTACTGTATTTGTTTGTTTGTTTGTTTAAAAAAAATGTGTTTACTATTGTTCTGAGGTCACAATGTGCCTATTTTGTGTGCTCCTGATCCGACATGTCACACTGCTGGTTTCTGTTGGTGACAAAAGTTAAATCTATATTGTAAAAAGAAAAAAGATGTTGATTCAACGTACAGTAGGATTGTGAGTTTGCTCAACAAACATGTTGTTGAGCAAACTCACAACAAAACGGTTGTGTGTGAAAATGTTGTTTAGCAAACTCACAATCCTATTGCAGCTGGTTGCCTTACAATTGTATGTTGAATGAAATTGTACTTTTTACAGTGTATTCGGGCAGTGCAATCGATTCATGCACCAAAGCCTTTAATATCTTGTCTCATCTCACACATCTTCCAGTATCCACAGAATATGGTCCTGGAAATTGAAAAATGGCTTTTCAGTATGATTACTGTACCACGTGAAGTTAATCATTCTTAAATCCACACAGAAGTCTTTCCGTTCTTTACAATGGTCGCAGCTTTCTCTGTAGTGGCTGATTTCGGCCTGGCTCCTTGGTTCTCCTGGGCTGTGTTGACCCTGTTCTGCTCTGCCATGGTGCCCCCAGACACTGGACTACTTGTCCTGGAGGTGGGCTGGTTCTTGTTAGTATTGTAGGTCTGGAAAGCCATGTCAAGCTGCTCTTGGGCCACCCGTAGGTGGCGGTGCAGGCTGGCCAGGTCTGAGGGGATGTTCTCGTCTGGACTGGTGCACTCTTGGTGATGTTCCAGGGCATTGTTGGCCATGTTCTTCTCATGGTGGGTGATAAGACTGTTGGGGATGATCCTGTTGGGCTTGTCTGACTTCATGACCAGGTTGTACATGGGGGGAGAGGTGGGGATGTTACGGGAGTACGGGTAGCTGTACGATGTCCGTCGCACCCCCTGGTTCCTCCTCTTGCGGAGAGTGTCCCGGAACTTTCCGATACCCAAGTGGAACATCTCGCAAACATTAAGGAGCAGGCAGAGGCAGCTGACCACGTACATGATGAGCAAGAATATGGTCTTCTCTGTGGGCCGAGAGATGAAGCAGTCTACCTTGTGGGGACAGGGCACCTTATTGCACACATAGAACGAATTAACATGGAAGCCATAGAGAAGATACTGGCCCACCAGGAATCCAATCTCAAATACAGCCCGGGACAGAAGCTGCAGAACGTAGATCCTCATCAGGCCCTCTTGCATGATCCGCCGGCGGCCGTCATGTTTCTGCGGCTTGGCCGGCTCCAGCTTGACCTCCTGGACTTCCACCACGTCCTCCTGGTAGATCATGGGCTCTGCATCATCGTCCTCATTCTCCAGCACCTCCTCAAGCGGGTGGCTCTCCCTCCACCTGTGGGCCTGAATGGGCTTCTTCCGGCGGTGGAACTTCCGGCGCTCCACCTCAGAAGCGCGGGCTATCTTGTGTATGGCATAGCCCAGGTACATGACAGAGGGGGTGGAGATCATGATGATCTGGAAGACCCAGAAGCGAACATGCGAAAGCGGAGCGAAGGCATCATAGCACACGTTGTCACAGCCGGGCTGCTTGGTGTTGCAGGTAAACTTGGTCTGCTCGTCCGAGTAGATGGACTCGCCCCCCACGGCAGTCAGCACGATACGGAATATGATGAGTACTGTGAGCCACACTTTCCCCACAAAGGTGGAATGGTTGTGGATCTCTTCCAGAAGACGAGTTAGAAAGCTCCAGCTCATGGTGGTCATAGAGGCTTTTCAACTAGAATCTGGGAACACAGAATAAGTATAATTAGGGGTTTGGTTCATTAAAACTTTTGCTTTTCTTTTAAAGGCCCAGTGCAGTCAAAAATGTGATTTTCTGTGTTTTATACATGTTTTCACAATATGAAGTTGGAATAATAGTGTTAAGTCAACAGGCGGTCAATTAGTTAACAGACCAATAAGAAAGAGGGTTCCAAAGCTCTCTGCCAATAACAACTAGTTTCTGGTTTTCCCCTCCCTACTCACTCCACTCTGACAGTTCTATCAAAATTCTCGAGAAATTGCTCTTTGCAAAAAAACTATTGTTGTTTCTTTTTAAGCATTTTAATTGAAAACAATCATAGTAAGGTAATTCATGGTTACCCAGAAATTATTTGATATTGAGATAATCCCAACATGAAGACAAAATAAATGCATTAAAATTATATATTTTCACACAACTTTTGCTATAATAAATAGTATATGATGCCAAAGTTGCTTGGTAAGGCAAGCTGAGGCATTTAATGATCCTCAGCCCATCAGCAGTCAAAATAATCCAATTAAATTCACACTACAGTGTCAACCAAGCCGTTGGACATGCAAGACCTCAGAGGGACACAACACAACAGACTAATGTTAATTAAAAGCAACAACTATGAAGATAATCCCTGGGCCCCGTTTGAAATGAATCAAATGATTAATAGACTGTTCCCACTCACTTCCATGTGCAAAAAAACAATGTCCTAATTTGGCTTTCTTGTATGTCCTTTCTTATACACTATAATTATTAAACGCATTCTTTTTTAAATAATGTTAATGATCAATTCAATTTAGCTAAAAACACACAAATGTTTTATGACATATCACACAAATTCCTACCAGTGTGACAATGATATAACTCATTTAAATTGTAATCCATTGCATAGGCTATACCTTAGACTAGTCAGACATGTACATACACAGTGAGGGGTACCTAACTTACTGTAAAGATTACTCAAAAGCTTCTACTATTCTCATATTATTTAATGATGCAGCTTCTGATGGCTGAATGAAGGGATAACTAGATTAATTCTCCCCAGGTTAAAGGAGTGTACTGAGTGATGCAGCTGGGTGATGTGAAGATAGGAGGCATATGGAGGAGGAGAGAGAGAACACATATGTGGAGGTGTCTCTGTGTGCTGGTCTCGGTATTCTGAGAGAGAATCCCTATAGGTTCCCTTGAACGTTGACCTGGGTCTCTCAGATCGGCTGTTGAATCTTAGTCTAGAGACGTCTGTCTACCTGTTAAATGTTTGTAATGTCTTAATGTAAATAGATTTTTTTGCAATCTCTTTTAATTTCTATGGACCCCATGAAGACTAGCTGACGCCATGACGTTAGTTAATGGGATCCTAATAAAAATTCAAATTCTAGAAGTCAAAAGTAAACCATCTATACCCCAGGATGTTGTCCCACTAGTGTTACTACTCCCCTCACACACAGAGCAGGCCGACTGCCCGCTTTGTGAGTTGATAGTATCATGACTGTATAGCAGTACTGTTTTCCCTGGCGTGGGACGTGCCATCTCCCCTGATCTCCCTTCGCTGCCATTTGAGTGAACACAGTGAACAGGAGAGGCTTGTTCATCTGTCTAGCTGCCACGAGGCCTGCCCTCCAGACCCAGTGCTGCTGCTTCAGTCTCACACTGAGGAGGGAGGGAGGATCAGCTAGCACCACATGGCCAGGCCACAGATGGCAGCTACTGTGGGTAACTCTTCATCTGCCCCAGGACCAGGGGTGTAAAAAATAGGTGGGTGAACCCTTATTTGAAACACTTACCTAGTGTAATAAGTTAGTAAACCGTATCTGTAAAATTACACTTCACTAAAGTAAGTCACTGCCTAGATCTTGAGGTAAGGCAGGTTTGTTTAACTGAAGCCCAATTGAGGATTATGGCTTGGCTTTATTATGAATAGTGCCCCAATTAGGGCTTGCTTTAGAGGTGGAACTGTATACAGCAATTCAGTGGTTTGTTGGTAGTTTGCAACATTATTTATTCAGTTGGTATTTCATACAGTTGAACTTGAAAAGGGAATATTTTTTTTGTAGCTTGTTAACACTACTCTTCCGCTGTGTGATATTGTACTGTTTTATTGTGGGGTCTCTAACATGTACTGTATATACCATGCTTAATGTCAGAAAGAGCAAGTTACCCATGCAAGAAAGCAATACACATGTTTTCATGCTCACAAGTCTGCTAACAGAGCCTTTGGGGAATAACAATATTTACTTTCTGTAAACAACATGTCTTAACAAAGTATTGTAAAAATCATGATTTGAGAATGCTGTATTAATGAACGCAATTACTATCTTTATGTGTTAGTTTTAATTGTAGGCATATCTTATTTCATTCCCTTTCCTAATATCAATTAATCTTGTAAATAGTGATTTCAGTATCTGGATTTAGCTGAAGGAAAAAACAACAGAGTGATATGACCAAAAAGATGCACTGTTATTATGTAGGCTATCTTTCCATTTCTGTATTACAACATATGCTTTGGGCTTCCATAGGGCTGAGGTCAATAGAAATTGGAGGCAGTTAATTCAGAAAGTGATTTTCATGTATCATTTTTTTTTTTGGGGGGGGGGGGGGATCTTTGAAATACTGTAAATAGCTTCTACTCCTCAGTTTATTGAGAAGTCATTGAAAATAGATACATTTTTAGTTAAGTTTACTTCATGAACTGACTGCCTTCAATTTGAATTGACCCCAGCCTTGTTCTCCCATTGAAGGCAATCGCACCTGAGGAGTGCAACTTGACTTGCCCTCAAGATCTTGACCTTGACCTTTGACCTGTGTCCTATTATGAATAACTAATGAAAGTTGTAGTTTATCACTTTTATTCATCATTGAACATGATCTAAACCAATATTTTGAACACGTCAAATATATTCCAAATCGTACAAGTCTGTATAAGGTGAAAACAATAACAAGAACTATACCTCAATATCTTACAACCGTAGAACAAGCATTTACAAGTCTTGTGTAAACAAGTTGCAGTAGCACATGTTGCTGTAATTGCGTGGAATTTCTTCTCTGGATTTAATCTCAATCCCCATTATTGCACAGGTTGCATGACCATCTGTCTCTCCAACTGAGAACCACTAATTTCAGAAATGAACAAATGTTGAGGTTGTAGCTGCCTGAGAGAATATACATGATAAAGAATTGCAAATAACTTGGTATCAGATGCAGGTGCACAACCTTGGTTTTAGAAGTGGGGGGGGACATATTATTATTATTTGTAAAAAAAAATATCCGGTCAGATAAACTCTCCAACAGCCTACCCGACCGCACGGAGGCGTCCGCATGGTCCTAAAGCACACCGTTGCCACCTTTTGTATCACATTCCAATGATAAAACTGGGAGAGACGTGTGTCACCCCGTCCCCACTGAAAGTTGTACCCCTGGTCAGAGGTGTATGTCAAGTTGAACTACTTTTTTTTTTGCTGCAAAATACGTTTTACACAGCAGGACTAAAGGATGCAGATGTTTGAGATTAAATTGTTGTCAGAGCGAGGAGGCATATTGGGCTTTAAAGTGATGAGCATAGTGATAGTGGAAAGGATTGATACATTTACGTATGGGAATATTTTTGACGATGTATCTTTTTTGACAATATTGCAATATAATTTTTGTGCTAGTTGGCTGTGCCAAAACTCCAATATTTTTCCTTCATTTACGTTTTAGTCATTTAGCAGATGCTCTTATCCAGAGCGATTTACAGGATCAATTAGGGTTAAGTGCCTTGCTCAAGGGCACATTGTCAGACTTTTTCATCGAGTTGGCTCAGGATTTGAACCAGTGACCTTTCAGTTACTGGCCCAAAGCTCTTAATTAATCACTAGGCTACCTGTTGCCCTTTATAGATTGTTCTCAATCTTATTTTTTAAATAGTGAGCCAATTTGTTTTCAGCACTTTTATTTTCCTGACTGATCAAAACTTGTTCTCATGGCTCTGTCTTGTCCCTCTGCAGAAGACACATGGTGAGCAATATGTTTGAAACATCGAATCGCAATAAAATCACAGCATCGAATTGCAATACAATAGAATCTTGAGAATCGCAATACATATAGAATCGTGAGAATCGCAATACACACCGTATCGGCACCTAAGTATCGTGATAATATTGCATGGTGAGGTCCCTGGCAATTTTCAGCCCTAGTTGAGCATATGGAACAAACCCCTTGAGTATTTCTAATAGACACTTATCTCAATGTTATTTATAAGCTATACTTTTACCCTGTGGATTTAAAACGGTGGTACACCTGGCATAACAGTTTCATTTTACATTCTACTTTTGCATTTAGCATTTTTACCCAGACACAGTTCTTGGAATTTCATATTGCATTTTCAGTCTATAAAAAATAACTATCATTCAAATTCAATCATTAACAATCAGAGACAAGTTCTTTATGGGTTGAAGTCAGCTTTCTATTTCCCAAATACAACACCTACAGTATGACAGTAGAAAATATGGTAACTGCAGAGATAGGCATCCTAGGGTTTGGAGAAAATTTTGACGGAGAACTGAGAAAACCCACCTGGAGAAGAAGTTGCACCGCACGCTCTGTTCAAACATAACTTTGTCCACATTTCCACGGCCATCTCTAGAGCTCCCGTGCATAGTCTCCACAACAGCAATGGCATGGAGGGTCCATCCTGATCCTGATCCTGATCCTGATCTGATGCCGTGACCCCCACTAGCTAACAACAACATTAGCTTCCCCACATAGTAAAAACATCAAACATCTTATAATAAGACTATATGTTATTACAGCATTTTCTGTCTATCCTCTCTCTTTTCTGTTTATCCACTGAGTGAGGACGGAACTGAACTCTTTCTCCTGTGAATGCCTCACATTCTGACTCGTGTCTGGTTTCTATTACGCCAGCCTTCTGCCCAAGAAGGAAATATAAAAAAGAGAAGAAAAAAATCTCTCCCTCCCTCCCCTGGCAAGTGACCCTCATCAGAAGGGTCAAACTTAAGGACATCTGACTGCAGTTTGAAATGAACACCCACCCAGCTGAGGGAGGCTTGTTAGTGGCAATACCCCCACCCTTTTCTTCCCCACCCACCCCCTATAGCTCAACACTGCTCAATACCCAGCCCCTATAGCTCAATACTGCTCAACACCTACCCACTATAGCTATACACAGCTCAATACCTAGCCCCTATAGCTCAACACTGCTCAATACCCAGTCCCTATAGCTCAACATTCCTCAATACCCAGCCCCTATAGCTCAACACTGCTCAATACCCAGTTCCTATAGCTCAACATTGCTCAAGACCCAGCCCCTATAGCTCAACACTGCTCAATACCCAGTTCCTATAGCTCAACATTCCTCAATACCCAGCCCCTATAGCTCAACACTGCTCAATACCCAGTCCCTATAGCTCAACATTCCTCAATACCCAGCCCCTATAGCTCAACACTAATCAATACCCAGTTTCTATAGCTCAACATTGCTCAATACCCAGCCCCTATAGCTCAACACTGCTCAATACCCAGCCCCTATTGCTCAACACTGCTCAACACCCACACCCTATAGCTCAACACTGCTCAATACCCAGCCCCTATTGCTCAACATTGCTCAATATCCATCCCCTATAGCTCAACATTGCTCAATACCCAGCCCCTATAGCAAAACACTGCTCAACACCAACCCCCTATAGCTCAACACTGCTCAACACCCACCCCCTATACCTCAACACTCGGTAAGTAACACACATGACAGCTCTCCATCTCTCTGCCACTTCTCTGATCTCAGCAACACATGGTTATCTCCACACAACTGCCTCTCCTCACCTCCCCATACCTAGGCTACCTGTACAGCTATAGTTCTGTATGTGATAGCTTGCCTTGAAAATGCACAATGTGTAAAGTAGCCGCATCTTCACAGTAGTTGGCATATGGCTAGTCATGCGTGTGAGTGCTCTCACTCTCTCTCTCATTCACACACACACACACACACATACGGAACAACTGTACTTCTACTTATATGTCATAATTATAACAGGTGTCCTCAATTGTAACAATCAACAATAGAGAAAGAGAGAGAGAGTGAGAGGGAGAGCCTGCTGGGATATCCACTCTCCAAAGTGCCACCCAGAGATAAAAACCACATTGCCTTACACCAGATTCGTTTGAATGTATCCAACAGGTACGCTCAGTCATATCAGATGTCCAAATATTTAGACGTTCCATCCAGGCGGATGGCCAAAGATGGGACTGGTGGACAGGTCCCACTCTGCCCTACGTTCCGCGTCTATTCCGACATGGTGTTTACGCTCAAGGCTTTTTGTCAGGCCGTAGAACTGGAACGCAATAGCACACAATGTTAAATAGTGCATGTGCCAGCTTTTTTCACATGACTAAAATAGCATCTATGTGTACAGTGGAAGCAAACCATGCCTTATTCATATTGTATTGTTCTCTGCCCATATTCTATATCCCTACTTCATAACTATTCAACCTGGACTCTGGGGTAGACCTAATATAGTAAACCTAAATCTGTCTCCCTCCATTTATCATGATATGTAACACTTTGTATGGTATGTATACATTTTTTGGGCTTAAGTAACCTTCTGTCTTATGTAAACATACCAAATGCAACATATCATACTTTTGAGAATAATTTGATTGTCACAGATTTACATCTACTATGTTACGTCCAGTCTTTAAGGCCAGGCTGAAATATTTGTATCCAAGGAGAAATCATAGTTCATATACATAAGTTGTAATTGGAAAAATCATTCCCCAATGTGCTAGCTATTGTACTCTATGCTATTTAATACTGTAAGTGACCTTGAGCTAAACTCAAATACCTTTGGTGCACAACAGTATAAAGAAAACAGTATCTGGCTAATGTTAAAATAAATGTATCTGGCCAGTGTTACAATGAACATATAGCTGTGTTGTGTAGTGACTTATAGTCTTCACCCGAAAGATACCTCAATGACGCCAATAATCATAATTAAATTAAGTATATCTGGATATAAAGCAGATGCAAGCCTTATCCATCTCTGTCGTTAGTATACTGGGGTGTGTGGGTAACAGATTTGTCATTTGTATCAACTGTAATTTGATGTTTCACATCAATGTTTTATTTCTGCTCAGACATCACTGGAAACCTCGGACGCAGGATTAGGGTTACTGGTCATATTTTTCATCTGGGGACAAGTATTTTCAGAAAAAAAGTAATTATTTAACAGTTCTTAAAGACAAACGTTGGCTATTTTTTCCTGTTGAAAAGCAATATCCCTGTCTAAATACAGTAATGTACACACACTTAAGGGGAACAACATATGTTTACACAACTGCAAACTTCAAGGAGAAGGCTATTCAAGGAGTTGATCTGATGTGATGGCATTGGCCTCCCCCCTGGCTTGCAGGAACAGTAGAAGACAAAAGAGGCCCACTTGAAATATACTTTTTTTTAAATTCAAGCATGAGAGTATGATATGGGAGTCCAGTGAAAAGTGATCCGACTTAAGAGAGAGTGGAGAGCTGTGTGAGAGTGTGGAGAGCTGGGTGAGAGTGTGGAGAGCTTTGTGAGAGTGTGGAGAGCTGTGTGAGAGTGTGGAGAGCTTTGTGAGAGTGTGGAGAGCTGGGTGAGAGTGTGGAGAGCTGTGTGAGAGTGTGGAGAGCTGGGTGAGAGTGTGGAGAGCTTTGTGAGAGTGTGGAGAGCTGGGTGAGAGTGTGGAGAGCTTTGTGAGAGTGTGGAGAGCTGGGTGAGAGTGTGGAGAGCTGGGTGAGAGTGTGGAGAGCTGGGTGAGAGAGTGGATAGCTGTGTGAGAGTGTGGAGAGCTGGGTGAGAGTGTGGAGAGCTTTGTGAGAGTGTGGAGAGCTGGGTGAGAGTGTGGAGAGCTTTGTGAGAGTGTGGAGAGCTTTGTGAGAGTGTGGAGAGCTGGGTGAGAGTGTGGAGAGCTGGGTGAGAGTGTGGAGAGCTGGGTGAGAGTGTAGAGAGCTGGATGAGAGAGTAGAGAGCTGGGTGAGTGTGGAGAGCTGGGTGAGAGAGTAGAGAGCTGGGTGAGAGTGTAGAGAGCTTTGTGAGAGTATAGAGAGCTGGGTGAGAGAGTAGAGAGCTGTGTGAGAGTGTAGAGAGCTGGGTGAGGGAGTGGAAAGCTGGGTGAGAGTGTGGAGAGCTGGTTGAAGGAGTGGTGAGCTGGGTGAGAGTGTGGAGAGCTGGGTGAGGGAGTGGTGAGCTGGGTGAGAGTGCTCAAGAAGAGAATCTTGGTTGAGACGTGAGGCTGTGTGAGTGAGTGGACAGAGTGGGGTGCTGGCTCTGAAACCAAGCCAGCTGGGCCTGAAGGACCCTCCCTCCAGAGGCCTTGCTTCAAAACATCCCCTCCTCCACACATCCCTCCCTCCCCCAATCTGACTGAGGAGATCTAGAGGAGAAAAGGGGATGCTGCTGGAATGACTGGAGCATTAGGAGTTCATCTAGCCAGCCATGTGCTGTGCTGTCCCTGGGGGAAGCAACACAGTCAGGCCATCACGTGGCTTCTTCTCCAAGTCGGATCACATGCACAGCTCCAAAATCTTGCTGCCATCCAAAAGACACAGATGGTCCAGTAACTAGCCTATTTATATACATGTTCTGGTTATTATAAGTTAGTCATTATATATTAAGTGGTGCTCACTCAGTTAATAACTAAGACAGTGTTTGAAACTTTCTGTTCAAGCTCGGCATTTAATGTAATCTCCAATTGAAAAAATGCCACTCAATTTAACCTCTACTGTGTCCCTAAACCGGGACGGTTGTTGCTCAATATGCAATAATGTGACTAGAAAACTTTGAATACAACAGCCAAATTTCCGAGACATGTCTTATATGGGCAGAAAGCTTAAATGATTGTTAATTTATCTGCAGTGTCCAATTTACAGTAGCTATTGCAGAAATACAATGCTATTGTTTGAGTATAGTGCACAACAACGGAACACTTTTATTACAGCAATTGGTTTGATACATTCACCTCTGAAGGTAAATGAATGTACTTACGTTCAGTATCTTGCTCTGATTTGTCATCCTGAGGGTCCCAGAGATAAAATATAGCATAGATTTGTTTGATAAAATAAATTGTATATTTAAATGTAGGATCTGGGTTCCACAGTTTGATCCCACTACTGTCTCTGACTCCTCCCTCCCGGCCATCTAGATGTGTGAAAATTTGTGTATTTTCTGTAGGGAAGCTAATGATCCATCAAATATGACATTCCTGGGAGTGTGTAAACTTAATTTTTGTATTATTATAGCATTTTTGTATGTTCTGTATAGTTATGTACTTGAAAATGTATAAATTGACCAATTCGGCACGTTTGCGCAAACTCCTGGCAGACTTGATACAAAATATTGTGTAGGGATGTAATTCTTCACTGGATCAGTCTGAAACGTTGCACACACTGCTGCCATCTTGTGGACAAAATCTAAATTACACTTAGGATCCTACCTTAATGTATGACCTTTCTCTTGCATTTCAAAGATAATGGATTTTTTTTTTTTTAAAACACGTTTTTTTGTTTGTATTATCTCTTACTAGATCTAATGTGTTATTCTCCTACATTCTTTTCACATTTCCACTAACGTCAAAGTGTTTCCTTTAAAATGGTATCAAGAATGTGCATATCCTTGCTTCAGGTTCTGAGTGAAAAAAAAGGGTCATATCTTTAAGAGGTTTTAAGGGTGTGATGGTAAACTGACAGAAAATGTAAGTTTGTGTTGGCTATCCCATCCAAGAATTGTATCTACTCAAAATAAAAGTACAAAATTATTTGTTGAGTTGACAAACAGATTCATTTTAGTGTGTCATCTTTTGCTGCACAAAATGGTGCATGCTGTTCAAACAACCCTTTACACAAGCATTTGATAAGCGCACACATATACAATGTATTTGTGAGACCCTAATGCTCAATGTCAATCAGTTATCACCTTCAAGAGGTCGTTGAGAGTTATGTCGTCTGTCTGCAGTGGAATTTAAATGATGCAACAACAAGGACAACAAGAAGTGAACATCTTGACAGCTTTCCTCTCCTCAGCCCTTTGCCAATGTCACCCAGACACAGAGAGTTTTTTCTCTCTGCAGAACTAAGTTAATGGGAGCCGACTGGGGGCCACAGAGGTCTGTGTTTTATGTAACAGATCAAGCACAGCCATGTGACTTGGATAGGGCCCCCCAGAGAAAAGAGTGACACAAGACACCAGAGAAAAGCATGCAACTCTATCGATGCTTGCCCCCCCTTTCCCCCACACCATCCAACTGCTCTTCCCAGGCAGCACAGAGCAGAGTGGGTTATATCCTATAGGCTTCCTGAGAGTGGTGGCAGTCCTCTCTCATTTGTTCACTTTTCTTTCCGTTTTTTATCCAAGCCTATTCTATCCTACCCCCTGGCTCTGTGCGTCCCGTGCCAGTTTGATGGAGGCTCCAGTCCACTGAAGCGACTGGGGATAAAGAGCCTAGAGGTGAATGCCAACATTATCCCAGAAAAACTTCCTTCAGCTGAGCTTGGACGTCTACTCTTAGTCAACAAGGCATTGCAATATAGTTGTGTAGGACGTGGTAACATATTGCACAAGATCCCTGACATTTTGCTGTACATTTATATAATATAATAATGTACATCTGATGTAGAACATAAATAGCCTGTAAACTTTGACTGCCCCAAACAACTTGAGAATTAATTGGAATGGTTGAAGTACTCTTCCTCCAATGAAACCCATGCTTATCATTACGTAAGAACTATGCATACGCTGTAACTCCTTACAATTTCTTAGAACAAACACGGACAAAGAGGACATTTCTACAACTACAGCCAAAAAGGATGTTCCAATAGAACATTGGGCCTGCTAAATATCTAACTGGAGGTTTTGATTGTATTGTGTTCAGATAGTATAAACACACTAAGAATGAAGTCTTCTCTATGCAGACATTCTGGACTAATGTATATTGAGACAGAACCTCTCGCCTGAAGACTGGCATTGCCTGTAGGGTTGACATGATGAGCAGACGTCCATGTCCCGTTAATGTTTATGTAAGTTGAGAGAAATAGTGGAAAAGCATATGCTGCTGTGTCTATTCTGGGGTCAGTAGGAAGTGATGTATCAGTGCTCTGTCTTTCAGGCAGATGTTGCACTTGGAGTGAGTGAGATGTAAGCCTAAGGACTGTCTTAAATTCAGTTTCTGCGGTGATTTTCTAAAAGTGATTTGTTTGTTCATTTAATGGATGATCCCAAAAATGTAATTAGTATTACCTGAGGTACACCAATCCTATTTTCTGCACGTTTGGTAGGTAGTATCTAGAAAGCATGTATTACCTCACCCACATACAGTCAGGTCCATAAATATTTGGAGTTATTATCATTATTTCTCTGTGCGCCACCACAATGGATTTGAAAGGAAACAATCAAGATGAGCAATTTGAGGATACTTACATCCAAATTGGGTGAATAGTGTAGGAATTACAGCACTCTTATGTGGTCTCCCCAATTTTAGGAGCTCAAAAGTAATTGTACAAACTTACATATTATGTCACGTTCTGACCTCTATTTCCTTTGTTTTTGTATT
Organism: Oncorhynchus clarkii lewisi; assembly: GCF_045791955.1. Classification (NCBI taxonomy): domain Eukaryota; kingdom Metazoa; phylum Chordata; class Actinopteri; order Salmoniformes; family Salmonidae; genus Oncorhynchus; species Oncorhynchus clarkii. The sequence goes on from NC_092174.1 coordinate 29,874,552, forward strand.
TATTTAGTATGGTCAGGGCGTGAGTTGGGTGGGCAGTCTATGTTTGTTTTTCTATGTTTTTGGGCAGTTCTATGTTTTCGGCCTAGTATGGTTCTCAATCAGAGGCAGGTGTCATTAGTTGTCTCTGATTGAGAATCATACTTAGGTAGCCTGGGTTTCACTGTTTGTTTGTGGGTGATTGTTCCTGTCACTGTGTGTGTTGTCACAGGATAGGCTGTATAGGTTTTCACGTTCCGTTTGTTGTTTTGTAGAGTTAAGTTATTTCATGTATCGTTCAGTTTCCATTAATTAAAGAACATGAGTAACCACCACGCTGCGCTTTGGTCCGCTTCTTCTCCTCCTATAGACGAACACCGTTACAGAATCACCCACCACAACAGGACCAAGCGGTGTGGTAATGGGCAAAGGAAAAAGCAGCAGCAGGAGCAGCGCGAGGAGGTATGGACATGGGAGGACGAACTAGACGGTAAAGGACCTTGGGCTCAGCCAGGAGAGTATCGCCGCCCCAAGGAAGAACGGGAGGCGGCGAAAGCGGAGAGGCGCTGGTATGAGGAGGCAGCGCGGCGTCGTGGATGGAAGCCCGGGAGTCAGCCCCAAAAATTTCTTGGGGGGGGGCTAACAGGGAGTATGGCTACGCCAGGTAGGAGACCTGAGCCAACTTCCTGTGGTTACCGGGGGGCTAGAGAGACCGGGCAGGCACCGTGTTATGCTGTGGAGCGCACGGTGTCCCCAGTGCGGGTGCACAGCCCGGTGCGGTACATTCCAGCTCCGCGTATCGGCCGGGCTAGAGTGGGCATCGAGCCAAGTGCCATGAAGCCGGCTCTACGCATCTGGTCTCCAGTGCGTCTCCTTGGGCCGGCTTACATGGCACCAGCCTTGCGCAAGGTGTCCCCGGTTCGCCTGCATAGCCCAGTGCGGGCTATTCCACCTCGCCGCACTGGCAGGGCGACCGGGACCATTCAACCGGGTAAGGTTGGGCAGGCTCGGTGCTCAAGAGCTCCAGTGCGCCTGCACGGCCCGGTCTATCCGTCACCACCTCCACACCCCAGCCCTCCGGTGGCAGCTCCCCGTACCAGGCTGTCTCTCCGGCCCATCCGTCCAGAGCCTTCCTCCTCTCCAGCGCTGCCGGAGTCTCCCGCCTCTCCGGCGCTACCAGAGCCTTCCTCTCCAGCGCTGCCGGAGTCTCCCGTCTGTCCGGCGCCTCTGCCGGAGCCTCCCGTCTGTCCGGCGCCGCTGCCGGAGCCTCCCGTCTGTCCGGCGCCGCTGCCGGAGCCTCCCGCCTGTCCGGCGCCGCTGCCGGAGCCTCCCGCCTGTCCGGCGCCGCTGCCGGAGCCTCCCGCCTGTCCGGCGCCGCTGCCGGAGCCTCCCGCCTGTCCGGCGCCTCTGCCGGAGCCTCCCGCCTGTCCGGCGCCTCTGCCGGAGCCTCCCGCCTGTCCGGCGCCTCTGCCGGAGCCTCCCGCCTGTCCGGCGCCGCTGCCGGAGCCTCCCGCCTGTCCGGCGCCTCTGCCGGAGCCTCCCGTCTGCCCAGCGCCGCCAGCGCCGCCCGTCTGCCCAGCGCCGCCAGTGCCGCCCGTCTGCCCAGCGCCGCCAGTGCCGCCCGTCTGCCAGGAGCCGCCAATGCCGCCCGTCAGCCAGGAGCCGCCCGTCAGCCAGGGGCCGCCAGTGCCGCCCGTCAGCCAGGGGCCGCCAGTGCCGCCCGTCAGCCAGGGGCCGCCAGTGCCGCCCGTCAGCCAGGGGCCGCCAGTGCCGCCCGTCAGCCAGGGGCCGCCAGTGCCGCCAGTCAGCCAGGGGCCGCCAGTCAGCCAGGGGCCGCCAGTGCCGCCAGTCAGCCAGGGGCCGCCAGTGCCGCCAGTCAGCCAGGGGCCGCTAGAGCCCCTCCGCCCGGAGCAGCTGCCCCTCTGTCCCGAGCAGCTGTCCCTCTGTCCCGAGCAGCTGTCCCTCTGTCCCGAGCAGCTGTCCCTCTGTCCCGAGCAGCTGTCCCTCTGTCCCGAGCAGCTGTCCCTCTGTCCCGAGCAGCTGCTTCACCTCTGTCCCGAGCTGCCCCTCTGTCCCAAGCAGCCCCTCTGTCCAGTGGGGTCATTGAGAGGGGTGGGCATGGTGAGTAAGCCACGGAGGCGGACAATAAGGCGGACTGAGACAATGGCGAAGTGGGGTCCGCGTCCCGCGCCAGAGCCGCCACCGCGGACAGACGCCCACCCAGACCCTCCCCTATAGGTCAAGGTTTTGCGGCCGGAGTCCGCACCTTTGGGGGGGGGTACTGTCACGTTCTGACCTCTATTTCCTTTGTTTTTGTATTTATTTAGTATGGTCAGGGCGTGAGTTGGGTGGGCAGTCTATGTTTGTTTTTCTATGTTTTTGGGCAGTTCTATGTTTTCGGCCTAGTATGGTTCTCAATCAGAGGCAGGTGTCATTAGTTGTCTCTGATTGAGAATCATACTTAGGTAGCCTGGGTTTCACTGTTTGTTTGTGGGTGATTGTTCCTGTCACTGTGTGTGTTGTCACAGGATAGGCTGTATAGGTTTTCACGTTCCGTTTGTTGTTTTGTAGAGTTAAGTTATTTCATGTATCGTTCAGTTTCCATTAATTAAAGAACATGAGTAACCACCACGCTGCGCTTTGGTCCGCTTCTTCTCCTCCTATAGACGAACACCGTTACATATTAATACATTCAATTGTGAGTTTTTATACTTGGTTGCAAATCCTTTGCAGTCAATGACTGCCTGAAGTCTGGAACCCATAGACATCAACTGCAACACTAACTCAAAAAAGTTCTGGGACACTGTAAAGTCCATGGAGAATAAGAACCCCTCCTCCCAGCTGCCCACTGCACTGAAGATAGGAAACACTGTCACCACTGATAAATCCACCATACTTGAGAATTTCAATAAGCATTTTTCTACGGCTGGCCATGCTTTCCACCTGGCTACTCCTACCCCGGTCAACAGCACTGCATCCCCACAACAACTCGCCCAAGCCTTCCCCATTTCTCCTTCTCCCAAATCTGCTCAGCTGATGTTCTGAATGAGCTGCAAAATCTGGACCCCTACAAATCAGCCGGGCTAGACAATCTGGACCCTTTCTTTCTAAAATTATCTGCCAAAATTGTTGCCACCCCTATTACTAGCCTGTTCAACCTCTCTTCCGTGTCGTCTGAGATTCCCAAAGATTGGAAAGCAGCTGCGGTCATCCCCCTCTTCAAAGGGGGTGACACTCTTGACCCAAACTGCTACAGACCTATATCTATCCTACCATGCCTTTCTAAGGTCTTCGAAAGCCAAGTCAACAAACAGATTACCGAGCATTTCGAATCTCACCATACCTTCTCTGCTATGCAATCTGGTTTCAGAGCTGGTCATGGGTGCACCTCAGCCACGCTCAAGGTCCTAAATGATATCTTAACCGCCATCGATAAGAAACATTACTGTGCAGCCGTATTCATTGATCTGGCCAAGGCTTTCGACTCTGTCAATCACCACATCCTCATCGGCAGACTCGACAGCCTTGGTTTCTCAAATGATTGCCTCGCCTGGTTCACCAACTACTTCTCTGATAGAGTTCAGTGTGTCAAATCGGAGGGTCTGCTGTCCGGACCTCTGGCAGTCTCTATGGGGGTGCCACAGGGTTCAATTCTTGGACCAACTCTCTTCTCTGTATACATCAATGAGGTCGCTCTTGCTGCTGGTGAGTCTCTGATCCACGTCTACGCAGACGACACCATTCTGTATACTTCTGGCCCTTCTTTGGACACTGTGTTAACAACCCTCCAGGCAAGCTTCAATGCCATACAACTCTCCTTCCGTGGCCTCCAATTGCTCTTAAATACAAGTAAAACTAAATGCATGCTCTTCAACCGATCGCTACCTGTACCTACCCGCCTGTCCAACATTACTACTCTGGACGGCTCCGACTTAGAATACGTGGACAACTACAAATACTTAGGTGTCTGGTTAGACTGTAAACTCTCCTTCCAGACCCATATCAAACATCTCCAATCCAAAGTTAAATCTAGAATTGGCTTCCTATTTCACAACAAAGCATCCTTCACTCATGCTGCCAAACATACCCTTGTAAAACTGACCATCCTACCAATCCTCGACTTTGGCGATGTCATTTACAAAATAGCCTCCAATACCCTACTCAACAAATTGGATGCAGTCTATCACAGTGCAATCCGTTTTGTCACCAAAGCCCCATATACTACCCACCATTGCGACCTGTACGCTCTCGTTGGCTGGCCCTCGCTTCATACTCGTCGCCAAACCCACTGGCTCCATGTCATCTACAAGACCCTGCTAGGTAAAGTCCCCCCTTATCTCAGCTCGCTGGTCACCATTGCATCTCCCACCTGTAGCACACGCTCCAGCAGGTATATCTCTCTAGTCACCCCCAAAACCAATTCTTTCTTTGGCCGCCTCTCCTTCCAGTTCTCTGCTGCCAATGACTGGAACGAACTACAAAAATCTCTGAAACTGGAAACACTTATCTCCCTCACTAGCTATAAGCACCAACTGTCAGAGCAGCTCACAGATTACTGCACCTGTACATAGCCCACCTATAATTTAGTCCAAACAACTACCTCTTTCCCTACTGTATTTAATTTATTTATTTATTTTGCTCCTTTGCACCCCCATTATTTTTATTTCTACTTTGCACATTCTCCCATTGCAAATCTACCATTCCAGTGTTTTACTTGCTATATTGTATCTACTTTGCCACCATGGCCTTTTTGCCTTTACCTCCCTTATCTCACCTCATTTGCTCACATTGTATATAGACTTGTTTATACTGTATTATTGACTGTATGTTTGTTTTACTCCATGTGTAACTCTGTGTCGTTGTATGTGTCGAACTGCTTTGCTTTATCTTGGCCAGGTCGCAATTGTAAATGAGAACTTGTTCTCAACTTGCCTACCTGGTTAAATAAAGGTGAAATAAAAATAAATAAAAAACTGCTGGGTTTCTTCCCTGGTGATGCTCTGCCAGGCCTTTACTGCAGCTGTCTTCAGGTCCTGCTTGTTCTTGGGGTGTTTTGCTTTCAGTTTTACCTTCAGCAAGTGAAATGCATGCTCAATTGGATTCAGGTCAGGTGATTGACTTGGTCATTGCAGAACATTCCACTTCTTCGCCTTAAAAAAGTATTGGGTTGCTTTCGCAGTGTGCTTTGGGTCGTTGTCCATCTGCACTGTGAAGTGCCATCCAATGAGTTTTGAAGCATTTGGCTGAATCTGAGCAGAGAATATAACCCTAAACACTTCAGAATTCATCCTGCTGCTTTTGTTAGCAGTCACATCATCAACAAATACAAGAGAACCAGTTCCATTGGCAGCCACACATGCCCACGCCATAACTCTACCTCCACCATGCTTCACATATGAGGTGGTAAGCTTCAGATCGTGAGCAGTTCCTTCCCTTCCCATACTATTCTCTTCCCATTATTCTGGTACAAGTTGATATTTGTCTCATCTGTCCATAGGATGTTGTTCCAGAACTGTACAGGATTTTTTAGATGTTGTTTGGCAAACTCTAATCTGGTCTTCCTGTTTGAGGCTTACCAATGGTTTACATCTTGTGGTAAACCATCTGTATTTACTCTGATGAAGTCTTCTCTTGAATGTTGACTTTGACACAGATAGGCCTACCTCCTGGAGGGCGTTCTTTATCTGGCCAACTGTTGTGAAGGGTTTTTTCTTCACCAGGGAAAGAATTCTTCTGTCATCCACCACAGTTGTTTTCCGTGGTCTTCCAGGCCTTTTGGTGTTCCTGAGCTCACCAGTGCGTTCTTTATTTTTAAGAATGTACCAAATAGTTGATTTGGCCACACCTAATGTTTTGCTATCTCTCTGATGGTTTTGTTAAGATTTTTCCACCTAATAATTTTTTGCTTCACTGGCAGTGACAGCTCTTTGCCACCCTTGAAATCAACTCTAGACTTTTTTTCTGCTTACTTGTAAATTAACTAATGAGGGAATAACACACACCTGGCCATGGAACAGCTGAGCAGCCAATTGTCCAATTACTTTTGGTCCCTTGAAAGGGGGGGACCACATATAAAAAGTGCTGTAATTCCTACACCGTTCACCCGATTTGGATGTAAATACCCTCAAATTAAAGCTGAAAGTCTGCACTATTTCATTTAAATTCCAATATGCTGTGGTAGACAGCTAAAATAATAATAACTTGGTCAATGTCCAAATATTTATGGACCTGACTGTATGTTAAAACAAGTGCTTAATACTGTCTGCTTGGTACGGACCATGTCTCTCGATTGTATAAAACACACTCTAAGCCGCTTCATGTAAAACTGCATGAAAAATGCCAGAAAAGCACCCAATTGTCCATTCACCTGGGTTCTGAGGTGAAAGCACCAGTCAATTTATTCTGAGACGTTCTAGCTTCAATGAGGCAGCAAGAGAAATGCTTTGCTGATTTTCATGCAATATTTTTGCATTTGAAAAAAAGTTAGCCTTTTTAATCTCAACATTAAGATGTGATCTGTCTAGAATAAATGATTAGATGATTAGAGATGTTTGTAACATTACTAGCTGACCATCAGTCATCTTTATGTGAGACATAAGGTACACATCACAACCTTTGCGGTTTTTAGAGTCAATGCAACTGAGGAAAAACTAAATTGCTACCTAGAAAAGTGCCCTTTTTGTCAACTCCGTAAAACATGTTCTAAATCTAGAAGAACATGCCAAATGCTAACAACATTAGACCTGGAACATTATATAACATTATGTATAAAACAAAACAACATTTGGATATTCGTATTTCATATTTGAATAATCTAATGTTAGAATTAAACAATCAAGGTTTCAAACACTTGTTGTACCATACGTTTAAGAATGAAAAGCCTTTTATGGCATCTGACAGAGTTGACAAATCCATTTTTTATATTTCATGAAGACGGAAAAAAAATAATTAGGAGGTTGTGTCTTTACTTGGTGTGTTAGCTGATACTTTGGTCTATATATAAAAAATATAAAAAATATAAAGAAAACATTTTGTGGGGAAAAAAGTAGATTGTCCAGACTTTCAATAATCCCTGATATATTTCATCGATGTGCTCTAAAATAGACTGCATGATTATCAGGTCACCAGAAGAATCACTCTACACAACTTCCCCTTAAACCAAACCAAGCAACAAATAAGGTCCGTAATCTTTGACATTATCTTGTCATAACTGCCATGTCATGGGGTGGACCCAGGCCAGGCCCAAAGAGTAGCAGACCTATAAAGGGTAATTTTGATTTCTGTAGCAGAGAAATGCTCAGTAAAACACCACCCCCAGAACTCTTAGTACTCTAACAACCTGCAGTGTAAGAGGCAGAACCAGTAACTCAGTGAACTTCAGCCACTGGCAATGCTACTGCAGGCCTAATATCATATCAGCCAATACTTCCTAGTTGTAGCTTTGCCATGCAGTGTTGTCTCATGCAACAATAGCTGACACCAGAACTGCATATCTATGGCTCTTGCTCCTGCCACCGTCTAAGTGATATTTCATGACTAACGCTGTAATAACGAGATCAAGGTGTTGAAGTCAGCTCGTTAGTGCTGATTTATGGTTTTTATGTAGACTATGTTTGATAATAAGATAATACTGAGTTTTGACTAGTACTATCTCTCGATTGGTCCTGTTTCCTAGTTTTCCCGGTGTTGACCATTCTGCCTGCCCTGACCCTGAGCTTGCCTGCCGGCCTGCACCTTTGCCCCACCTTTCTGGATTACTGACCTTTGCCTGCCCTGAGCTTGCCTGCCATCCTGTACCTTTGCCCCACCTATCTGGATTACTGACCTCTGCCTGCCCTTGACCTGCCTTTTGCCTGCCTCTGTTTGATTAATAAACTGTTACTTCGACGTCGTCTGCATCTGGGTCTTACCTGAAACGAAATAAACTCAAAGAAGATATGCTGTGTATAGACTCATTGACATCCCATTACTAATATTGAATCGCGTGTTATTAAATTTGATAGGGTACAAAAATCCTATTTATCCTGGTGTATTCACAGGAAGGGATAGAATATGCCCCTTTCTGTATACAAAGAACAATCTTATTTCTTAATGCAAGAGGTCATATTCATTGTCACTGATACAGAATGTAATTTCTATACAAACGTGTGTAAGCAGGGTGTAATTTCCCCACCATATCTGGTTTTGACAGTGGATGTTTTAAACCACTAGGTGGCATCCATGTATCTGAATGGTTGTGCGTGCACACGCTGTCTCAGGGTAGTAGGCCACTCCAACAATATGACAAAAGGCTCTCTATTGTATCACTACACAATCCTTAGCCTAGCATGTAACAAATGCTACAGTAAAAGTGTGGTCAGAATTAGGTAATCAGATCCAGCCTACTTTGTAAGTGAATTGACAAGCTTTTGTTCTACTAGGACCGTAGCAACACTGTAGGGTTTCATGGGACACAATATTTTTTTTTTCACTAGTTACACATTTACATCAGAAGTGGATGCAAACAGACAGGGTAACATATTAGATATACTTAAATAATGTGTTGAATCTGATAGCTTAGCCTATGGTGCATCTATCACACCGTCAGAGCCTCCTTTGTTCTTACATAGCAGAAACCACCTTTTTTCCACATTTGTAAGCTGAGCATATAAAATGTATTGTATATTTTATGCATAATTAATTAAAAGATATCACATTTGGCCATCAGTGCCCGCCCAATAGAAAGTAGGTGCATGACCCTTTGTATAGCAGCCCATTCCTTTTTTAAATATGGGATCGGTATTTTATGACTTACAGAAGGTATTTTGGTTCAGACTTACAGAAGGCATCAGGTGTTTGGCTTGAGGTGAGTCTACACTGATCATCTTCACCCCAGTATGACACCGCATGTAAAACTTTGAGTAAGGCTGGTAGCCTAGTAACATGCAATAGTCACTGTAGGAATGCCAGCAGAATAACAAATATGAATCTGAATAGATTTAGTTGCCATTGAGTAACTATTACTCTGTCAACACACAGCACATGTCTAGGGGTTTGGCCATACTGAGAATGTTTATTACATACCAACTATCAATGAAGTCATTGAACAGGACCATGATATTATTGAAATACCCCAATACAGCAGCAATGTCCGGCTGAAAAGTATTTGGATAGTAGTCTCATTACAATGAAAAATTATTTGAACTTTCTTTCTGGTTCAAGTGTGATTCAGGGTGACAAGGTGAATGACCTTGTTGCTAATCCACTTTTGTAGTGTGCCAACAGTTAACTGGAGGATGACCTGATGTACCCTTTAACGGGCTGACGACACAAGTCACCCTTTAACTCAGGTTGACATTTATTGCCAAGAGTCCTACCCTAGAGGCAGAACAAACTGTAAGAACAAGATCATTTCTAAAAAGATTATGCTGATTTCATTTTTTTTAAAGTCCCTTTGATAAAATTTTGATAAAAGTGACTTTTTTTGAATGAAATCAGCATAATCTTTTTAGAATGATTTTGTCATTACTGTCAGCGATTCGGTGCAGAGTGAAAGCAGAGTCAGGCGCAGGACACATGTATAGAGTAATCCAACTGAGTTTACTCAAAGAATAACACAAAATTCCAAATAGGAACATACCATACAACACAACTCTAACACAAACACAACCACTAACGACATGAACAATCACAGACAGAACAGAAATGTTTGTCAGATGGTTAAATAGGGAATGTAATGAGGGAATGTAAAACAGGTGTGTGTGTAATCAGACAAAACAAAAGGAAACAGAAAAATGGATCGGTAGTGACTAGAAAGCCGGTGACGTCGACCGCCGAACACCACCTGAACAAGGAGAAGGGCCGACTTCGGCGGAAGTCGTAAACAATTACACTTTGATGCAAAGTAACTTTTTTGAATGAAATCAGCATAATCTTTTTAGAAATGATCTTGTTATTACAGTTTGTTCTGCCTCTAGGGTAGGACTCTTGGCAATAAATGTCAACCTGAGTTGAAGGGTGACTTGTGTCATCAGCCCGTTAAAGGGTACATCAGGTCATCCTCCAGTTATCTGTATGCAGTGTTCAGGAATCATGGCCATTAAAGACATGATAACACAATGCAATAATGATAATACAATAACTCAAGGAAGATACGTGATATATAAACTCATTGACATTCAATTACTAATATTGAATTGGTGGTTATTAAATTTGATAGGGTACAAAAATCCTATTTATTCTAGTGTACTCACAGAAAGGGAAGAGAATACACACTGTGCTGTATACAAATAACAATCATATTCCTTAATGCATAGTTGGGAAGGACCCATAAGTAAGCATTTCACTTTTAGTCTACAGCTGTTGTTTACAAAGCATGTGACAAATAAAAATTGATTTGAGTGGTTTACGCTAGATGGGCCAGCTGCAACGTCAAAATTGTCAATATGTAAAAAATTCATGAAAACAAAAATGTGTTTTTTGGTCTTAGGCATTAGAGTTAGCATTGTGGTTAAGATTAAAGTTAGGGTTAGGTTTAAAACAGATGTTATGGCTGTGCCAGCTCTTGACCACCCTGCAGAGCAGCCTCCAAGGCAACATTGATTGATTGTAGTCTGCAGTTCGAAGGTAACTGACATACAGAAAAAGTAACAACACTCAGCTGTACTTCTCCTTTGACTGTAAATCCTGTAAATGATATGGTCTATAAGAATCCAAGAAAGCTTCTTTGGAAATAACATGCCAAAATGTACCGGTGTGACCACTGCCCAGAGGGCAGCTGCCTGATCTGCCTGGTGCCCTCATAATTAGAATACCTAACTTACAGTACATAGCATTACATAAAAATACATCAGAAGACCCCTGAGGTAAAACAAGAGCATCACAAATGGATAACAAATAAAGAAGGCACACCTACCTCTCCATGGGGCCAGCTAGGTTTGACCAGACTAGTATTCTTCACAGTGGAGCATCCTGGGACGACTTCCAGAGACATTGCTCAGCTTTGCTGAGGTTCGGAAACAGGATGAGAGAGAGAGAGAGAGACAATGGCTCATTTTTCTTCAAAACCCCTCACCACCAAGTACAGGCAAGACACTCAGGATTCCTGCCAATGGCCCCATTGTTCCCTGGCTTGGTCAGTCGGTCGCCTCCATGACTGGTGGTGCTCTTGCTCAACTACTGTAGTTCAACTATTTGTTTATTTCATCCAGGATGACTTGTTCTGTTACAGCTGTTTATTCACCCAGCAAGTTGTCACTGATGCTGCTATGAACCTCCAGAGCTACAGAGCCTTGTGACTTAACTAACAGTGTGTGTATGTGTGTGTTTCACGGCAGCAACTCAGATGGAGAGAGTAACCACTACAGTTTTCTCTAAATATGTAGAGCAAAATAATGTATTAATGTGGACAAACGTAAAAGGTGAATTTACACCCATTGTCAAATACAAATGAAAAAGTCCTATTTCAATTATATGAACAGTAGTTTTTCCTCTTTCTTTCCAATGTAGTTTCTACATTGTCTGTAATTATCAATGTACATTATAAACTTAACATAAGAGTCCATCATGTAGTTTGGCCATAAGACAATTTGTTAATATTACATCAAATGTAGGCCTTATCAAAGGTAGAATACAGACCAACGGAACCTTTTTGTCTCTCATGGTTTAGACAGAGCTGTCAGAAAGATTCAACTATTGAAAATGTCATAGTGTGGATTTATCAAGAATGAAGGTAATCAAACTGGAATAAATGACAGTGTCTTTCAAAGGGCACAACAAGCTTCAAAGATGATCATATTGTGCATTATTATTGCTAGCACAATACAAATTCAAGCTGTTTACTTTTGTAAACAGGTTTTCAGTACCAGGCCTAGTTCCCAGAGCTCAGTTGTAAATTGCCAATGAAAAAACAGGAGTAAATATTCTCTGTTGGAACTGATGATTATCTTGCCCCAGGCATTACAGTACAATCACACTATATGCAGTGTTCAGGACTCATGGCCCATATTGTTGAACACAAGGCAGGCAGCACTATGGAGGCTGAAGTTCTGTATATTTCCCTGCCATGTTGGGCTGCCCAGCATTAAGAAGAAGCCTAATTCAAGTAACCCTATTACTTGTCTGTTATGGGGTCTGTTAGAAGCCATCCCAGGCTAATATTGGTCTATTTTCAGAAATACAATGAATTCGATCTGAATTTTAGGCTTGATGTTTTCTATGTTTTTTATTTTATTATTATGGTTGAAGGCCATAATGTTAAACTAAAGTGAGAATATACTCTACAACCTTATTAACCAATACTTTTTTCCTGAGTATGGGAGAAACTTTAGTAACCTTGGACTGATTTCCACATTTGCCCTTTGTGTCCACTGGGTGCCCTAGGACACTTGTAGGAGTATGCATCACCCTTTTATGTGCACAGTAAGCTTAGCAAGCTTAGCATTTCACAAAGCTTCCTTATATCTAGCTTACTAGTTTAGCTGTTGGGGAGCTATGTGTTGAATCTGTGGGATGCTTCAACCCCAAATAACTCCAGACAGTCTCTACCAATGCATTAGAGGCAGGTTTCGCAGTACACCTGAGCGTTTCTCAGGGCACATCTATGGGAGCTAGGCTATAGTATTGATCGACACAGTTTCCCAGAGTCCTAGGTCATTGCTCACTTAGCTTCACCTCTGCCAATACATTCAAGGCCACATTTCATGTGCACAATAAGACTTGTATGACAATCAAGGCTTTAAAAGCATATTTTATTACATTTGACAGGAGGAAAAAAACACAAAGATGTAATGCTTAACATTACAATGTTTTTCAAAGAGCAATGGTTCTGTCTTGTTTGCTAAATGAACAAATTAAATAGGCAGTGGCATGGTGTATATAGCCATAGAAGCACTGTGACATACACTGAGTGTACAAAACATTAGGAACATCTGCTCTTTCTATAATATTGACCGACCAGGTGAATCCAGGTGAAAGCTATGAACCCTATTAATGTACAATCTGATTCACTGGGCCTGGCTCCTCAGTGTGTCGGCCTGGCTCCCCAGTGGGTAGGCCCCTGCAATCTAGTACACTTCTTCCCACATCTTAAAATAATTGTCAACTCAACTCCTACATGTAGTTGGTTCTGATCATCTGTGCATTTCTAATACTATCTGTTAACCAGCTTTACAGTCTTTATTTATTTACAGTCTTCTATTCATGTCAGCTTTCCATTTTGCAATGTCTGCTTTCCAGCTGACTCAAAACGAATCCTTAAAGATATTTTTTGAGAGACAAAGTTGATGATTTCTCCTCTAATAAATACAACAATTACATCCAGTATTGTAATACTGTACCACTTGTTGCTGTACTATGTACTCTAGATAAAGTCATGTTTAGGCGCAAGCTAGTTTATAATAATCAACATTAAATTAACAGCTCGGAAAATTGACATTTACATTCAAAGTGTTGGCTGGTTCGTGTCAGTCACTCAGTTTTAAAACCTGAGTCTGTATCTAAACTGGATGTCTTTGGTTGGCTGCATGGACCCAAAGCCCCAGCGCTTTATGTCAATATCAGGTATCTTTTCCTCTGGGTTCTTGAGCTCAAAGTCAAAGTACGTGAGCATGAGGAAGACAAACTGCTTCAGCTCGTTGGTGGCAAAGAAGCGCCCAGGGCACATGGTGATCCCAGCACCCCACGGCATGTTGTAGTACTTCAACTTCTTCCCACCTTTGTAAAAATCTGTTTTTTTACCCCCCTCTGGGGTCAGGAAGCGGTCGTATTTAAAGGTGAGTGGGTCGGGGTGGACCTCTGGGTCAATATGAACAGCGGTGTAAGGGAAGAGGGCCACCCTGTCTCCCTCTCTGATGCGGTACTCATTTCCGTCAGACATCCTGAGGGACATGTCCTGGAGCACGGCCCTGGTGAGGACAGGGGCAGCAATGAGGCGGAGGGTCTCTTCCACAGCGCTGTCCAGAATGGGCGTCTTCAGCAGCATGTCCCGGGTCAGGTCGATGAGGGGTCCACCGTGCTTCACCTCCTGGTCTGTCTCCTTCAGCACCTCCTCCACCTCCCCCTGCACAGCCTTCATGGCCTCTGGGTGCTTCATGAGGTAAAGGAGAAGCCAGAAGGCAGCAGGGCCGGTGTTCCCCTGGGAAGCCCAGAGGAGGAGGAACATGTACCTGTTCTGCATGAAGTCCTCCATGCCATGCTCTTCCCTCAACTGCTGCTGCTCGCGCACCCAGCCACTGATGTTATCCTTAGTCTTCATCTTCTGCACTGACAGCATGTTCCAGAACAACCTTTTCAGCCTCTCTGCCTCCCTCTTCTCCCCCGGAGGCAGGACCCCGTAGGCCAGATTGGGGAAGAGCTGGTCGTACTTACGAAACTCACGGAAGAGCTCCTGGGACTCCTCTCTGTCGACCTCTTTGGCTTTCTCTAAGCTCACCGGGGATTTGGGTGTCTCGTTACCAAACAGAGCCAGGTAGCCTGCCCTGAAGACAATATTGTAGCTGTAGTTGAACAGGCCATCCTCATTCCAGGTCTTATTTCTATCATGCTTTGTCCCTACACTGTGCAGCATTAGATTCTGTAGGTTGCTCATCATGGCCTGTGTCATTACCACTAAACCATCCCCCATCAGGTGCTTGTTGCTGGATATCTGCAGAAACTTGTGGTCATTCTCCATGGAGTGGTAACCAAACACTTTCTGCACCAGCTGCTCTGCGAATTTGGTGAAGTCCAGCTTGGCGCGAGCCTCCTTCACGACCGTCCCGAAGGACAGAGGGTCCATGAGGAATGTGAAATATAATCCTCCCAGCTGTATGGTGAAAATATCCCCATGCTTCCTCTTCATTCTCTCCAGAAACATTGCAGTGTCCCTACGGAACTCCAGGACGTGGCCCAGCCAGGGGATTGGGCCCCGGTCCAGTGGGGGTTCCCCGGGTCGACGCTGCCTGAAGGCCCCAAGGAAGTAGAGGCCTCCCAGGACAGAAGCTAGCAAAGCCAGAAGGATTGGAAGCAAAAAGCCCATGTTCTTTCCTCTTCGTTCTCACTGAGCCAGTCTGGGGCACAGATTCAATTCCTTTGTGTTTAAGATTGCCATGCTCCTCCCCTTCCCTAAGCACTGTGGGAGTCCCCTTAGTTTACTAAATCACTTTTACAGGCTCAGGGAACCACTGTAGACTTTGGTGTTTTGGACTGTTTTAGTCACTTTCTTTTACAACACTCAGCTATGTTCAGTACCGTAGCCAAAAATGTCTAAACTTTTGGAAAGAATATAATGTAAACATTTTGAACCGTACATGGACAGATCTAACCATGCAGTGATGAAACTATGATGTCCTTGTCAGCAGTTAATGAGTAACTAGATTGCGCACTACCCAAAAGTACAGAACAGTCCTTGCTGTTGCAAGTTTGTTGAATCATTAGGTATTAAGGTCAATACACTGATATAATTGCATATTACAGTAAGTAAAATTTGATGTACAATTGGATGTAATAAATGTATCACTAGTCACTTTAAACAATTCCACTTGATATAATGTATACATACCCTACATTACTCATCTCATATGTATATACTGTACTCTATTCCATCTACTGCATTTTGCCTATGCCACATGGACATCGCTCATCCATATATTTATATGTACATATTCTTATTCATCCCTTTACACTTGTCGTGAAATTGTTAGATTACTTGTTAGATATTACTGCACGGTCAGAACTAGAAGCACAAGCATTTCGCTACACTCACATTAACATCTGCTATCCATGTGTATGTGACCAATAAAATTAGATTTTTGATTTGATTTAAGTGTTAAATATTTAGAAATGTACAATAATTGTGTTTAATAATCCTCATTTTACATACAGTATTTGAAATATAGGGTTGATAGTCCCCGTGTCCTTAATGGTTTGAGTTCAAATACAAAGGGAGACCGGGGCTAAAAGTAAAACTTTTTGACTTTTGTTTATTTATGAAAAGATTGTTTGAGTTAGATAAATACAAATATTATACACACACAACATACATGTCTCAGCTACCATTACACACATACCAGTCTGTCATGACTTCCACCGAAGTCGGTTCCTCTCCTTGTTCGGGCGGCGTTCGGAGGTCGGCGTCACTGGTCTTCTAGCCATCGCCGATCCACTTTTAATTTTCCATTTGTTTTGTCATGTTTTCCTATACACCTGTTTCTAATTTCCCTCATTTAGTGTTGTGTATTTAACCCTCTGTTCCCCCCATGTCTTTGTGTGGAGTGTTTATTGTACGTGCTTGTGCACATGTTGACTGGTGCGCAACTGGTTTTGTTACCCATGTCTTGTTATTCATTATTGTTATTAATTTCATCAAAGTTAATCGCTAAACAATGTATACATTTAACTATAACTATAACTAATTGAATTCTACCCTGTTTTACTATATCTGATTTATAATGTGTGTGTGTGTCTAAAGCAGTGCTTCTCAATTATTTTCTGTTACGCCCCCCCTAGGAAGAAGTAAACATTTCGCGCCCCCCAACTCTCCGCCGCGACTGGAAATAGTATCATTTGTCTATAAAATTGTTATAAGTACATCTCTGCATAACATTGTATCCATTGTATTTGATACTGAAAAATAAAATAAAATATAATCAATAAATAATAAATTCAAATTGATCAGCAACATTAACTCTATTAAACAAAAATGAATAAAACAATTTGTGCTGATTTAAAAAAAATCCAAATGAGCACAGCTTTTCGAAGAGGGGTTTGAAGCATGATACTGCAACTCTCAGCTCCTGCTCAATGTTTAGCTGGGACCTGTACTTGGTATTCAGTGCAGCAACAGCAGAGAAGCCAGTCTCACAAAGATAAGTTGTTGCAAAAGGAAGAAGAATGCCCATGGCCCTCTGCCCTAAGAGTGGACACTGCCTCTCCAGAATTCACTCAGTGTCTGTGATGTGAACCTCAGTCTCAATGTGGAGTCAGACATCATATCATTGAACTGGTCCTCCTCTGCAGAGCTGAAACTAGTTGGAGTTGGTGCATTGAAAGGATCTCTCACCCAGTCATATTGGGAACTGTTTTCAGGAAAGTACTTTTATTTTTGCAGCACTTGCGTCATCCAGCATGACTGAGACCATGTCTAATGCCGCAGGCAGTATCAGCTCCTCTGCTATGGAGTGTTTTTTTTTTTAACTGAGCAATTTGGTACGCCACCTTATATGATGCTAACAGTGCTCGCTGATTTACTGAAGTAGCATTCACAAAGCGAGATGATTGTTGGCAATATTCTGTAAATTTTCGCTGAAAAAACTCAAGTGGCTTATCAGCGTGATTGGGGTGTAATGTCTTTAAGTGACGCCTTAATTTATTTGGCTTGATGCTGTCCGCTGCCAACATTTTTAGACACAGTAAACATACCTGTCTTTCCTCGTCTCCCACCGTAGTCACAATGAAGCCAAGCGCTACATACGCTTCGTCATATTTCCTCGTTTTAGCTTTCGGGAGACTTACGTTTGTCTCAATATCTCCGTCTCTCTCCGCCTTTCTTTTCATCCCTGTTAAATATTTTTCCATGGTGTCTCTTAAGGGTTTGTTATCTGCACTTCATATCTCCTGCTCTGTGATGTCTGCTCTTGTTCGGTGCAACAAAAAAACTACTCCCTGCGGCAAAAAAAGCATGTTCCCCGGGGTCACACGCGCCCCTCCTGGCATCGCTTCGAGCCCCCCCAGTGGGGCGCGCCCCACTATTTGAGAAGGACTGGTCTAAAGTAAGCAAAGAGAATCATTAACCTATGTTTGAGCCAACTCAACTATAACTCTGTGGCGATCAAATAAGACAGTGAGAGCCCCTCCAGGTTTTCGTATCTGGAACTGTCTGCTAAGTGGTAATAAACTATGGTGAGACTTCAGGAGATAATCCAGATATATTGTGTGTCATGTATGTGCGCTAGTAAGTTGGAATGAACTTTTGAACCTGCTTTGTCCTGGTCGAGAGGAGGAGATACCTTTTATAACCTATGACGTCATATGTGAAATATAAGCTGTTGTACATGGTTCTATGAGCAGCGTGCTCCGAGAATAAATACTATTGGCTAATTTTAATAGACTGGTCTCTGTCTATTTCATGCAAATAAGGATCTTACAAATTCTTAGAAACAGACTGATGATTTTAATTGAATTGGTTAATGAACACATATAGGAATTGTTAAATTCCTTTGACAATTAGACCGTTGGTTTTGCTATTAAACTGCTCCGGCTATTACCTAGTTCTGCTCTCCTGCGTCTGACTTCCCTGCCACCGGTTACGCACCCCTTACACAGTCATTTACAATTCAACCAAGAGCGGCGGAGGTGAAATGTTACAATTGACCCTATGGATGGAGTTAAATGTAACAGGCTGCAGGATTAGATGTAACACTGTCTTCAATGGTAAAAATTATGGGTAATTGTCCCCCACTATGAAACTGAGAGGGGGACTATGGATCTGTCTCTGTCCGTACATTAGTAAAAGGATATCTAGTCAGTTGAACAACTGAATACATTCAACCAAAATGTGTCTCCATAATTAACCTGAATCAGAGAGGGGGGCTGCCTTTATCGATGTCATCGGAACCCGGGGAGCATTTGCTTTTGGGGGTCAACTGCCTCAGTCAAGGCCAGAACAGATGATTTTTCCACATTGCCAGCTCAGAGATTCAAACCAGTGACGTTTCGGTTACCAACCTAATGCTCATAACTCCTAGGCTATATGCGTACTTCATATCTCAGACATCACTGGCCCAATTTTGACAAAACTTGGATGAATGATGTTTCTTGTCATCGAGAGCCAACATTTGCCAAATTAAATGTTGGATCTCGATGACAAGACACATCATTCACCCAAGTTTCGTCAAAATTGGGACAATGGGGGTGCTATAGTAATAAACTGAAATTCCACACTTTAAACAAGCATATCTCCTCTCCCGTTTGAGCTACAGTCATGACATGTTGTAGATATATGCAGCCCCTCATGAGCAACAACTTCCCATAAGAACCTATAAACTCCACACATAGACTTTCTGCAAATTAGACTTTTTGTCCCCTACCAAACTTTGAACAAGTATATCTCCTGACCCGTTTTCATTAATAGTAATAATAGTAATATAATAGTGAAGACATCAACACTATGAAATAACACATATGGAATCATGTAGTAACCAAAAAAGTGTTAAACTTCTTCAAAGTAGCCACCCTTTGGCTTGATGACAGCTTTGTACACTCTCAACCAGCTTCATGAGGTAGTCACCTGGAATGCATTTCAATTAACCGGTGTGCCTTGTTAAAAGTTAATTTTTTGAATGTCTTTCCTTCTTAATGCGTTTGAGCCAATAAGTTGTGTTGTGACAAGGTATAGGTGGTATACAGAAGATGGCCCTATTTGGTAAAAGACCAAGTCCATATTATGGTAAGAACAGCTCAAATAAGCAAAGATAAATGACAGTCGATCATTAGTATAAGACATGGTCAGTCAATATTTCAAGAACTTTGAAGGTTTCTTCAAGTGCAGTTGCAAAAACCATCAAGCACTATGATGAAACTGGCTCTCATGAGGACCGCCACAGGAAAGGAAGACCCAGAGTTACCTCTGCTGCAGAGGATACATTCATTAGAGTTACCAGCCTCAGAAATTGCAGCCCAAATAAATGCTTCAGAGTTCAAGTAACAGACACATCTCAACATCAACAGTTCAGAGGAGACCGCATGAATCAGGCCTTCATGGTCGAATTGCTGCAAAGAAACCATTACTAAAGGACACCAATAAGAAGAAGAGACTGGCTTGGGCCAAGAAACACATGAAATGGACCGGTAGAAATCTGTCCTTGAGATTTTTGGTTCCAACCGCCATATCTTTGTGAGACGCAGAGTAGGTGAACAGATGATCTCCACATGTCTGGTTCCAACTGTGAAGCATGGAGGAGGAGGTATGATAGCGTGGGGGTGCTTTGCTGGTGACACTGTCTGTGATTTATTTAGAATACATGGCACACTTAACCAGCATGGCTACAGCATTCTGCAGCGATACACCATACCATCTGGTTTGTGCTTAGTGGGTCTATCATTTGTTTTTCAACAGGACAATGACCCAACATCTCCAGGCTCTGTAAGGGCTATTTGACCAAGAAGTTGAGTCATGGAATGCTGCATCAGATGACCTGGCCTCCACAATCACCCGATCTCAACCCAATTGAGATGGTTTGGGATGAGTTGGACCGCAGATTGAAGGAAAAGCAGCCAACAAGTGCTCAGCATATGTGGGAACACCTTCAAGACTGTATGAAAAGCATTCCAGGTGAAGCTGGTTGAGAGAATGCCAAGCGTGTGCAAAGCTGTCATCCAAGCAAAGAGTGGCTACTTTGAAGAATCTCAAATATAAAATATATTTTGATTTGTTTAACACTTTTTGGGTTACTACATGATTCCATATGTGTTATTTCATATGTTTGTCTTCACTATTATACTACAATGTTGAAAATAGTACATATCAAGAAAAACTCTTGAATGAGTAGGTGTGTTCAAACTTTTGTCTGGTACTGTACGTCTTCTCATTGACATCCGGCATTTACAAAATTACACTGACTGGCCCAAGGGGGCGCTATAATAACAGTGAGGGAAAAATACTTTTGTTTTTAGGAACTTTAGGAAAGGGGTAAATTGTAACATGTGTTACAACTGACCCCAATTACTAATTAAAATTAGTAATCTGAGCAATACTTATTATCATCAACTCTATCAATAAAAATACCTCTTCATATTGCTAAAAATGATATATGATTTATATGTAGAATATTTATGAGTACTCCTAAAACTTCTCAGGTATGTAGACACTAACCAATCACTAGCACATTGAATGACAGCTTTCTACCTGGTTTTCATATTTGAGTTATTTAGCTGTTACACCTGACCCTGTGTTACTTTTAGCCCCAGATTCCCCTAAGTACTTTTACAATACATTCAGATCTCTATCTTGTGTGTGATAAAAACAGTGTGTTCTTTTTTCCCTCAACAATGTTACAGGCAGATGACATCTTTACCATGTATCAAGGTACACTTTATCTAAAAGATAAGTATATTGTGAAAAACTGCTCTCTTCCTGAAAGGGAAACTAACTCTAGGCCATTGAAATCAACTTTTAGGGAGTTTCATATTTACTTACATTGTAACTGATTTTAAAAAAAATGTATGTGCTGCTGAAATGTAGAAAACAGGAAAAGTATAATATTTTGGATCGAAAAATAGTAATTTGTGAAACATTGAAACACTCACCCTCCAAGTTTACATTTCGCTACAGTGTACGTAGTATGAACTCATTTGGATGTGTGAAAGTCCATGGACTTCAAACCCTAAAGACATCCTCCAACGATTGTTTTACTTTTACAGTTGAAAAGCGATATCCCAAGTATAAATACAGTAAAGTACACACATTAAAGGGTCAAATACATTTTGAGCAAAATAGTGTGTTTTAGACAACTGCAAACTTCAAGGCATTCAGGAGTTGGTCTCATGGGATTTGTGTGATGTCACCGGCCTCCCACCTTGCTTGAGGAACACTAGAGGAGCAAAAGAGAACAACCCTACATTTGTGATGTTCAGAAAGACATTGTGGTATTAGAGACAGTATTAACAAATATCCAGAACATCCAACAATGTGTTATGAATTGGTCATTCTTATGCTAACATCCTCATGTTACAATGTTTAAAACTTGTACCACGTCATGACTTACTTGGACCACCTTTTGAGATGCGCCTTTTAAGTAAATCAGCTGTTAAATGACTAGAAGAGGTGACTGGAGTGCCACTTTAAGTTTAACTGTGGGGTGGCAACGTACTAAGCATGGACTTCCTTCACCATGATAACACTTTGAAACCCTGAGTGATGATTGAGGAAAAGAGAGAATACCATAAACATCACACTATACTATATTGTCAGTGAGGAGCTTAGAAACACATAATTGTAGAAAGGATCCGCGTTAATTTCGCTTGTGACATGCTGCCCCCATCTGTCCAAAAATGATAGTATACATTTGTTTTGCTATAGATACACACAGCGAGGCAGGGCTTAACATGAACACGCCCCCGAGTAGGATACAGCCATAGGATACTCCCGTTACTCATATATCTTAAATGACTTACTTTATCCATAACCCGACAACTGCTGTATTCATTTTTTTATTCATTCTATGAACACTTAGGATAGGCTTGGCTGGTCATTTTTCATACTTCATACTTACGTCTTAATCAACAAACTACATCATTCCTAAAAACCCTTTCATTCGAAACGTAAAAATATTAGCATGAACAGATAAGACTGTCGCATGGAATGTACGTCTCGATTATCAGCCAAAGAGACGATTAGAGTGGCAGAATTGGTGGCAGATACTTATCTTTCAAATAACGTGTTGTTGTGACCGCCAAGTAAGTTAAATACGACATGTGAGGCTGCTGAAAACGTTTATTGAAACGACCAAAAGTGCCAGTTGTTTGCAGCGGATACCGCCAAAGTTTGACTAATTACATGGGAGTAATGAGAATACCCTACTGCTGTACACCAGTCGGGTGTGTGGTTACGTTAAGCCACGCCTTGCCATGTGTATCTATACCACCATTGATCATACATTCTTCTTTAAATAGGGGCCACAGAAAAAAGGTCCATGTTGTTTCCATGTTGTAGTATACTCTCTTAGAGACTACTTGTCAGTGATTGTGTCCTGGCAGGAATTGGAGTGGAAAGTCTGATGGGTCAAAGTTGCATCCTGTTTTGTTCCATACCCCTATGATGAACATTGAAGTACCTCTTGGGGAAACAGGAATTGAGATGTCTCTGTGACAAATTACTTACATAACACAATTCTGTAGGCTACATTGAGATGTGTACCAGTTTTATAAACTATTATGGTGAGTGACAATTGTTGTATTATTCATTACACTGTGTGATGGCCAAAAATATAAGTTCAACTAATAAACATCTTTATTGTCAGTATCTTGACAATATAACCCCTGTAGTATATGAAATCAAATTATTTTGAAAAGGATCTGAAGGAAAACTTGAGTTATTTTGTCATGGGACATGCCATCTGGCCAAAAATGATAGGGTACATTTATTTTGCTATAGATACACACAGCGAGGCAGGGCTTAACATGAACACGCCCCCGAGTAGGATACAGCCACAGGGTACTCCCGTTACTCATATATCTTAAATTACTTACTTTATTCATAACCCGACAACTGCTGTATTCATTTTTTTATTCATTCTATGAACACTTAGGATAGGCTTGGTTGGTCATTTTTCATACTTCCATGCCATCTTAATCAACAAACCACATCATTCCTAAAAACCCTTTCATTCGAAACGTAAAATACCTATGTGAGAATGCTGTTCATTGACTACAGCTCGGCATTCAACACCATAGTACCCTCCAAGCTCGTCATCAAGCTCAAGACCCTGGGTCTCGACCCCGCCCTGTGCAACTGGGTACTGGACTTCCTAACGGGTCGCCCCCAGGTGGTGAGGGTAGGCAACAACATCTCCTCCCCGCTGATCCTCAACACTGGGGCCCCACAAGGGTGCGTTCTGAGCCCTCTCCTGTACTCCCTGTTCACCCACGACTGCGTGGCCACGCACGCCTCCAACTCAATCATCAAGTTTTCGGACGACACAACAGTGGTAGGCTTGATTACCAACAACGACGAGACGGCCTACAGGGAGGAGGTGAGGGCCCTCGGAGTGTGGTGTCAGGAAAATAACCTCACACTCAACGTCAACAAAACTAAGGAGATGATTGTGGACTTCAGGAAACAGCAGAGGGAACACCCCCCTATCCACATCGATGGAACAGTAGTGGAGAGGGTAGCAAGTTTTAAGTTCCTCGGCATACACATCACAGACAAACTGAATTGGTCCACTCACACAGACAGAATTGTGAAGAAGGCGCAGCAGCGCCTCTTCAACCTCAGGAGGCTGAAGAAATTCGGCTTGTCACCAAAAGCACTCACAAACTTCTACAGATGCACAATCGAGAGCATCCTGGCGGGCTGTATCACCGCCTGGTACGGCAACTGCTCCGCCCTCAACCGTAATGCTCTCCAGAGGGTAGTGAGGTCTGCACAACGCATCACCGGGGGCAAACTACCTGCCCTCCAGGACACCTACACCACCCGATGTCACAGGAAGGCCATAAAGATCATCAAGGACATCAACCACCCGAGCCACTGCCTGTTCACCCCGCTATCATCCAGAAGGCGAGGTCAGTACAGGTGCATCAAAGCTGGGACCGAGAGACTGAAAAACAGCTTCTATCTCAAGGCCATCAGACTGTTAAACAGCCACCACTAACATTGAGTGGCTGCTGCCAACACACTGACACTGACTCAACTCCAGCCACTTTAATAATGGTAATTGGTGGGAAATTATGTAAATATATCACTAGCCACTTTAAACAATGCTACCTTATATAATGTTACTTACCCTACATTATTCATCTCATATGCATACGTATATACTGTACTCTATATCATCGACTGTATCCTTATGTAATACATGTATCACTAGCCACTTTAACTATGCCACTTTGTTTACATACTCATCTCATATGTATATACTGTACTCGATACCATCTACTGTATCTTGCCTATGCTGCTCTGTACCATCACTCATTCATATATCCTTATGTACATATTCTTTATCCCCTTACACTGTGTACAAGACAGTAGTTTTGGAATTGTTAGTTAGATTACTTTTTGGTTATTACTGCATTGTCGGAACTAGAAGCACAAGCATTTCGCTACACTCGCATTAACATCTGCTAACCATGTGTATGTGACAAATAAAATTTGATTTGATTTGATTTGATTTAAAAATATTAGCATGAACAGATAGACTGTCGCATGGAATGTACATCTCGATTATCAGCCAAAGAGACGATTAGAGTGGCAGAATAAGTATCTTTCAAATAATGTGTTGTTGTGACCGCCAAGTATGTTAATAACAACATGTGAGGCTGCTGAAAACATTTATTGAAACGACCAAAAAGTCTCAGTTGTTTGCTGAGGATGCCGCCAAAGTTTGACTAATTACACGGGAGTAATGAGAATACCCTACTGCTGTACACTACTCGGGTGTGTGGTTACGTTAAGCCACGCCTTACCATGTGTATCTATACCACCACTGACCATACATTCTTCTTCACAAAGGGGCCACAGAAAAAAGGTCCATGTTGTTTCCATGTTGTAGTATACTCTCTTTGAGACTACTTGTCAGTGATTGTGTCCTGGCAGGAATTGGAGTGGAAAGTCTGATGGGTCAAAGTTGCATCCTGTTTTGTTCCATACCCCTATGATGAACATTGAAGTACCTCTTGGGGAAACAGGAATTGAGATGTCTCTGTGACAAATTACTTACATAAGAAATTAAATGCTGTGGGCTGAGATTTGTAGCAGTTTTATAAACTATTATGGTGAGTGCCACATGTTTAAATATTCATTACACTGTGTGATAGCAAAAAATAAAATTCAACTAATAAACATCTTTATTGTCAGTATCTTGACAATATAACCCCTGTAGTATATGAAATCACATTATTTTGAAAAGGATCTGAAGGAAAACTGAGCTATTTTGTCATATGGCCAAAAAATACCATGTGGTTTGAATATTATTGACTGTCTTCTAATCTAGCGGATATTTTAGAATAGTTCAATCTCTTTGGGTCTACTTATCAGTGATTGTGTCTTGTCCTGCTGTCAGGAATTAGGGGTCACAGTACTATGGTCCATGTTGTTTGCATATTATTGACAGTCTTCTAAGAGATATTTTAGAGTTATTCAATTGGGTCTACTTTTCAGTGATTGTGTTCTGTCCTGGCAGGAATTGGGGTGGAAAGTCTGATGGGTCAAAGTTGCTTTCTTACCACTATGACCTTAGAATACCTCTTCGGGATTAGTCTGTTACAAATGACTTTTAAACAAACAATTTAAAATCTGATGCAGTAGACTACATTGACATTTTTTGCAGTTTTATACATATATCCCTTGAATATGGTAGATATCCTCTACCTAGATACAGTGCATTTGGAAAGTATTCAGACCCCTTGCAAAGCTTTTTTCAGGTCTTTCCAGAGGATGTTAGATCGTGTTCAAGTCCAGGCTGTGGCTGGGCCACTCAAGGACATTCAGAGACTTGTCTGTGTGCTTAGGGTTATTGTCCTGTTGGAAGGTGAATCTTCATCCCACTCTGAGGTACTGAGTGCTCTAGAGCATGTATCCATCAAGGACTGCTCTGTACTTTGCTCCGTTCATCTTTCCCTTGATCCTGACTAGTCTCCCAGTTCCTGCTGCTGAAAAACATCCCCACAGCAGGATGCTTCACCGCAGGGATGGTGCCAGGTTTCCTCCAGACGTGAAGCTTGGCATTCAGGCCAAAGAGTTCAATCTTGGTTTCATCAGGCCAAAGAATCTTGTTTCTCATTGTCTGAGTCCTTTAGGCGCCTTTTGGCAAACTCTAAGCGGGCTGTCATGTGTCTTTTACTGAGGAGTAGCTTCCGTCTGGCCACTCTACCATAAAGGCCTGATTGGTGGAGTGCTGCAGAGATGGTTGTCCTTCTGTAAGGTTCTCCCATCTTCCCAGAGGAACTGACGAAGGCCCTTCTCCCCCGACTGCACGGTTTATCCGGGCGGACAGCTCTAGGAAGAGTCTTGGTGGTTCAAAACTTCTTCCATTTAAGAATGATGGAGGCCCCTTTGTTCTTGGGGACCGTCAATGCTGCAGAAATGTTTTGGTACCCTTCCCCAGATCTGTCCCTCGACACAATCCTGTACGGACAATTCCTTCGACTTCATGGCTTGGTTTTTGCTCTGACATGCACTGTCAACTGACGGACCTTTATAAAGACAGGTGTGTGCCTTTCCAAATCATGTCCAATCAATTGAATTTACCACAGGTTGACTCCAATCAAGTTGTAGAAACATCTCAAGGATGATCAATGGAAACAGGATGCAGCTGAGCTCAATTTTGAGTCTCATAACAAAGGATCTGAATACTTATGTAAATAAGGTATTTCTGTTTTTTACATTTGCAAACATTTCTAAAAACCTGTTTTTGTTTTGTCATTATGGGGATTTATGATTTATGAGGGAAAAAATTATGTAATACCTTTTAGAATAAGGCTGTAATGTAACAAAATGTGGAAAAAGTCAAAGGGTCTGAACACTTTTCAAATGCAATGTACATAGCCCTGATTTTAAAAAAAAAATCTGTACTGCCATTATGAAATGATGAGTTACAGGAAGGGAGGACACCACTTTATCCTTGTAAGATAGCCAAGAGGTTTAACTGGTGTCACACATATGCTGAGTGACTTTATTTTATTTCTTCATTTTATTCAGTACACTGTGTGATAGCAAAAAAACTGCTCAACTATTAAACATCTTTATTGTCATGTATTTTGCCAATATACCCCCCCCCCCCCTATTTGTACAATGATATACTGTATATGAATACAAGGAATAGAAGGACACAAACACACTGTAAATAGAGAGTGATTGTAAATAATCCACTTAACTTCCCAGGTATAGTTAACATGTTATAATGTAAACAGTTATTTGTGCAAAGCCATTTCAACTCTTATGGAGGATTATCTCCGCTCTGTGTTTGTTGGTTGATGAGTATTATTCTCTAGGTAGCTCTGAACTGCTTGTAACTCTATCACTCCACTCTGAACTGACATGGACTTTGTGCTATCGGAGCACTCCAGCACATACTCATCACTGGTTCTTCTTCTGCATTTCCCCCCACACATCGTAGCAAAGCCCTTCCAAACCCTCTTGTTGACAAAGGCATACACAATGGGATTTACAAAACCATGGCTATAGGCAATGACCTCTGTAACCTGAATGGCGAAATCCAGATGTAGGCTTGTGGCACAATTAGAAATAACATGCAAGTGTTGCAAGGAGTGTAAAAAGGACACAATGTTGTACGGGAACCATAACACAAAAAATACCACAACAACTATCATGACCAATTTCAGACTCTTTCGTCTCGGTCCCACTTTAACCTTCGCTACAGCACAGCAGACTCGCAGGTAGCAGAAGAGCATGATCAGAAAAGGTGTGAGAAACCCAAAGACGTTCAGCTGAAACTTCATGAGAATCTTCCACAGAGGCAAGTGATTTTCCTCTCCAAAAGGGTACATGCAAATCTTCTGGCCGTGAAACTCTTGTTCCTGAACGAAGGTCCAATGTGGAGCTGCTGCTAAGATGGAGAGGCTCCACACCACAAAGCTCACTAAGGTGTTTTCCATAGGTGAACAGTGGTTCCAGCTGGAAAGAGTCCATACTACACCTAAATACCTATCCACACTTATACAAGTGATGAACAGGATACTGCTGTACAAAGTAGTGATGTAAATCGCAGTAACTGTCTTGCAGGAATCATTGCCAAATATCCATTCATTGTGGGCATACACTGCCCAAAAAGGGAGTGTTAATGCAAACAACATATCAGAAATTGCCATATTCATAGGAAATGTTTTTCTATGATGTTTGGATTTGATTAAAGTTGAAATAAAAAGTATATTTACTATAATGCTGAGGGTGCAAATGACAATGTAAGAGACGGGTAGAAAAATTCTTCCAAATACTTTGACGTGTGCCTTTTCACAAAGTCCAAAGCCGTCCAATGGTTCATCTCCATAGTCATAATAATGGCTGTAATTATAGTCATCACTCAGTTCGGGGATGTTTAAATCCATTATCCTCTTGTATATCTAAGGAGGAGAAATGTGAAATACAGACGTCAGACAGATGATATACCGTCAAGAAGAAGAAACAACTTTCCTCTATGATGTTTTATGCATGCAGTAGGGTAGGCTTACCTCTGGAAAAAAATGTTTTCTGAAATCCTAAAAGCCAGTAGTTAAAGTTCTGTTCCAGCAATACAAAGGAGCATTTAAGTAATAAGCACTATAGGTATGACAAAGTAAGCAGTTTGTCTGAAGTAAGAAGGCATTCCTCTGTTTCCTGGTATTTGTCATTACCTCTTCCTCTTACGTATAAGAGGTATGTAAAATCCTGTTGTTTTTTTGTGCTCTTAATGGAAACTCAAAATACAGCATCTGTTGAACTCAACGACTCAACGATTTACCTCTAGACCTATACCTCTATAGACCTAACTTGAATCTATTTTATGTATAGATAGGGTATAGACGTTTATTATTTTAAATATTTAAAACATGAACCATCTGTGTTTTTAGTCAATTCTATCAATGTCTATAAACCTATGATAGATATTTGAGTTGTATAAGATAATCATTTCATGCAAATCGATTCACAGCACGAGATCCAAAATAACTAGCGCACATTCTGTTCTAGCACGTGGGGAATGCGCACATTGGATGAGACAAGCTATTTTACACCCCCCCCCCCCGTTTAGTTTTGCACTCTGGGAAATGGCGTTCCAATAAACTTTAAGACGACGTCTAAAATGTAAGTAGCTCAAAAATAAATGTATACTCTGATCCTTAAATACATACATACACATGTGTATATCATGGAATTAAACACGTTTTTTTGGAGGTATATGCTCCGTCAAAACCGATTTTGTAATTCCCCCCGAACTACAATTCATACAGATTTTCTTCTGTGAACGATTTAGTTTATTTGCAACTCGAGCTTATTATTTTCCAGGGAAAGGCCATAATAAAATGTACCATTAACAAGGGATAATAATCAAGAGATTGAACAAATTAATTTTAAAAGGTTGAGAGGTTTTTATTGGCCAAACGTGTGAGATAATTCAATGGAAAAAGACAGCCTACGTCACGTGTGTGAAAATGTTACTTAATTTTGGACTGCTGTTTGAGTAGCTCGATGTAAGGACAGCGCGGTGTCTATTTGGTGTGTAGCGCATACAGAATCAGTCCGGATCCATTATCTTCAATAGAAGTTTGACAAAACGGTAAGAATAAATGTTAATTCTAATGTCGGATGTTGTCTTTATTTAGGGTATCACAAGTGATATTTACTATGAAACAGTTCCCTTTGACTTTCATTCAAAAGTGTCCTTGACGTGGGAACTCTTATATAGCTAGGCCAAAAGTTATTCTGTATTCAATTATCACATTGCTTTAATATCTGATATTAACTATTAGGTTACATCCTGACAGTCCTTGAAATAAGTCGACGTTTTACTGTATTTCCCAAGAGAACACCATGTTACTGATATCTGAACTTCTACTTCAAGTTATTGATTACGTTTGTTGTTGTAGGTTTTACAAGCTCAAATAGGCCTACTGAGACCTATAAGTATGTCCCAATATTTTCCAATAGTATGACTGCTAATAGCATATTTAATGTAATTATCTGTGTCGTTGATGTAGTGAGACAATCATTGTGAATAAACGTCTTTGGTAGATTCATGTTATAAAGTACAGTACCTCTGAGTAATTATACTTTTCTGGTTTCAGCCAAGATGTCTGCATATGATGAAGAAGAATCTAAGTTTATGCGAAAGGTGAAGGAGAATCCTTTTGTCCCAATAGGTGAGTAGTATAAAATGTTGTATGTAAACCCTGGATTGCTGATGCAATGTATTGGCCATATTGGCACTCCCCAGAAGAAGCAGTCTCCGTAGGAATGATTGGAATTCTACAGTGTTTTAATTAAATGTTTCAAGGACAAAATTACATGTATTAAGTATGTTGTTGTTGTAGTGCGGACAGTAACATTAGAACTTTATAAAAATTATACTTTAAGGAAAATGTTAAAAATGATTTAAAAAAAAACAAATGTAGACATTGACAAATTAATTTCCAATGCTACTAAATATTTTTTACGACGGTGGGGGATTGCCAAGATGGTGGCTTTAAAACAGTGCCCCATGTCAGTCATCTAGTGTATACTACCAATAATTTATATACACAGCACACACAACCACACCTGTAGCCCATATCCATCATAGTTTTTTCATGCACCTTTATGGAACTGAAAATTGGTTGTTTTTTATTGATGTAGATATTGACTGTATGTCTTCAATTGCCATTGTCCTATATGTCCAGTCATCCTTTATATTGTGTACTAAGTTAACTTTTTTTTTTTTTAAAGGAATGGCAGGATTCTTTTCCATTGTGGGCTACAGACTTTACAAGTTGAAGAGCCGTGGAGACATGAAGATGTCAGTGCACCTTATCCACATGCGTGTTATGGCCCAAGGATTCGTGGTGGGAGCTATGACCATTGGTATGTACAGTATTACAGGCTGTTGGACCCTGTTGACACCTAGGGGCTGTTCCAGAATGCAGGATCAATAAGTAAGCCAGGTAGCAAACTGTCCCAAAAATAATGAAATAACTTAATATTTTTGAGAAATATAAACTTTAAATAATTGACTTGACAACCCATATTCAAGTTTAGCATTCTAAATCATTTAGAAAATCAAGAGCTATATTTATCAAAGTTCGCTTGGTAACTTAATGGTCCTGCTTTCTGGAACACCCCACTGGTATTAAACTTGAAATCTGTATTTGATGACATGACCTTTAAATGTGTCATGTGTCCACATTGTGATTGGATGAGGTTGTAATGTTATTTAACGTTGCAGGCACCAGTTTTCTGGAACATGCCAAATTGAAATATTTTAGCACAGTGTTGTAAGGTTTCTGGTGAAATGTATCTGTCCCAAAACAGATTTGGCTACTGATCAGATCGCACAGGATGTGGAAACTGTTATTTTGATACATTTTTATTCTAGATGTAAACTAGTCTTAAAGCCTCTCACGATGCAGATGTCGTCATTATGTTGCTATGTTACATGAAAAAGTATACCGTATGAAATTATGTACACTTTCCTATTTAATAGTTACAGCAGCTCCAATACAGTGTAATATTTTATGTACCAGTTTTGGAAATTATCTTCATTTAAAATTTTCTTCCCTCTGTTTTTCAGGTGTCATTTATTCCATGTACAAAGACTACATTGTGAAGCCAAGAGAAGAACTGAAGGCATTGCAACAGCAGACTGCATTTCAACACAAATAACCTGATAAATGAATATGGACTCTTTTGGATTTATATTTTGTATGTCCCCTTAATATTACCTCAGTTTGCCATAAGTTGTATATCTACACCTTTCCCACATATAACACACCTCTTAATGTACTAGGTAGTTTAAAGGAATTCTCACTCACCAAGAATGTCTACTGCACTCTTTTTAGACGAAGATGCCATGCCTTACCTCAACTCAGTTTTGAGTCTCCATATCCTCAAAATGTGTGTGTTTCCTGAGGGTTGTCACTTTGATGAGACATAGATATGAGCCAACTGTAACTACCTGAGATGGTATTGCATCTTAGTGACACACAACATGACGTATGAGATTATTGTGAATGCAAGTCTGTTGAAGGTACGTGGTTGACTAGAGGACAATTGGTAATGGAAACTCGCATTCTAAAAAAAATTTTTTTTAGATTTTAGGAGAACAATATTTTGGGATAGGTCACAGGATGTTGTATGAAATATTTATTGGATGTTAGTTACATCTGGTTATCAAATGAGGAGCAAACAGCCATTTGATGCTATAAAACGGGTACTCTTACCCTACGAGATCCAAAGCATGCTGGTTCTATTCTACCTGACAATTAATTGCATGCACCTATTGTCCCAGCCTCTGATTAAAGGGGAACAATTAAAAAATACAGTGAAACTGGCTTTGAGTTTGAGGGCTATATAACATGCTCTGGATCAGCAAAGGATATTGGGTAGTTTGAGTTGAAGTGACTGTGTTGGTACAAGACAGCCAGCTGTTATTAGGACACAGGTCTTGCTCAACCACCACTATTCCAATCGTCACTGAATGCTTTTCTGGATTTCCTTTGAAGGGTATTTTATTGTATTTGTTTTATTTTATTGGTTGA
The DNA here is from genome assembly GCF_045791955.1 of Oncorhynchus clarkii lewisi. NCBI lineage: Eukaryota > Metazoa > Chordata > Actinopteri > Salmoniformes > Salmonidae > Oncorhynchus > Oncorhynchus clarkii. The sequence goes on from NC_092174.1 coordinate 29,907,426, forward strand.
TTATTACATTATTTAGATTCACTCTATTATTAAAGCTGCGATGTATAACTTTTTGAGTGACCTGACAAAATTCACATAGAAATGTGAGTAATCGATATGTCACTCATTGACAGCAAGTCTAGCTGTAGATCTGTTCTATGTGCACTATTTCTATGCTTTCCACTTTTAAGTTTCATTTTTGTGACTTTTACTTTCGGTTTTGTGCACCAGCTTCAAACAGCTGAACATACAATATTTTTGCCTATGTGAAAATACATTTCACAGCAGTTTAGATGGTACAATAATTCTCTACACTATACTTGCTTGTTTTGTCACATAAACTGAAATTGGACAAACTATTGGAATTTTTGCGATTTCTGCATAGTAAATCTTTATGTATTGTATTTTACCAATGGAAAATGTGTTGCACCTTACTATTGTCAAATGGCCTTTACTTATGAGTGCAATAAAGCATCACCCTAATAGGTGGTAGTGACCTGTGACCTGAAAATAGGAGAGGCTAACACACTCTATTAGGTCTGGCACTCGGACTACCTAAATCAGGATCTCAAAAGAGATCCTTATGTGATTTTTGTTTTCTGATAGAAGCTTAATAAATTGATATTCTAAGAAAATGGTCTCACACAGCTAATGGCTGAATTGTTTATACAGAGTAAGTAATTGGGCAGTAGGCCTATAATCATAACTTTGATGGAACTGCATTTAAGGCATTATTGTCTACAAACTGCTGAAATTTTACCCATCTATGTTATAAGTCATTCTCTCCCAATGTTGAGTGCACTGGAACATATTCATCAAAAATAGTGTGTGAAATAAATTCAAATTATTAAGTGTTGTGTATGACAATATTACTTTAGAAAATCAGTCAGAAAACAATATTAACCCATTTCATCACACTCATTCTAATGTACCTTGGATTATTATGGGTTTCAATAATAACTGTAGACTGATAATGGTGAATGCACAGGCACACAGGTTGCCAAAACAAAATGGTCATGTGTTTGATTGAATGACGTAGGTCTACTGTATGTCTATGATTTGATCATCCAGTATGTCTGGCAAAAACATCAGACCGGACACGGGGCCTGGTCCTCTCCCCGCCTCTTGACCCTGTTGCGCCGTGCGTGCCTCCAAGGAAGAGCATGTTAGCATGGAAATGATAGCATTCGATGGGACTAGGAAGTGCATCGCCACTACCAAAACAACAGTCCATGCCATTCGGGATCCGTGGGGGACGTCCACACTACCGTTGAAGTTAAAATTCAAGATGGTTAAGGGTTAAAACCTCTTAAGGATCTGACCATTTTTTTTTCAATTTTCGCCTAAAATGACATACCCAGACACAACAGGGGTCCAAACTGTAGAACCCAGTTCCTACATTTGAATACAAAACTGGATTTTATCAAACAAAACTATGCTATATTTTATCTCTGGGACCCTCAGGATGACAAATCAGATCAAGTTTACTGAATGTAAGTACATTATTTACCTTCAGAGGTAAATGTATCATGATAAAAGTTTTTTGTTGTTGTGCACTCTCCTCAAACAATAGCATTGTATTTTTTCACTCACTGTAATAGCTACTGTAAATTGGACAGTGCAGTTAGATTAACAAGAATGTAAGATTTCTGCCCATATACTGTAAGGACATGTCTATGTCCTGGGACAATGATCTCAAGAAGCACTGACCCCAAAACAAGCTTATAACCACAGATATCTTCATTTTAAACAACCTTCTTTAGCGTTAGCTGTTAACAGGAAGCAGATGTTGAATAGTTCCGCGTTTAGCTACAACATAACAATAACCAACTAGCTTAAAACCTCTTAAATGTAATGGCAAAAATGTAGATTTCTGCCTAAATAGACATACCCAAATGTAAGTGTTTTTAATGAGCAGTTACATAAGGACATGCATAAACTTGGTGTCATTAGAAAGAAATCACCTGGGAGATTATAAGGTAATGGTCAGAACATAGATAGGAATGGCACAGTTCAGATCACACAAGATCAAGCACACACAGACTAACTGTTTTGTGGACAACCTGTAAGTAAATTGTTGATGAATAAAGCTGGAAACACATCAGATGACTTCCACAAAATGAAATTAGGGAATTCCATTGCTATTACACATCGAATATGCCTAAAAGCTATTGGTCACTGTAAAAACACAATTTCTACAATATCAACCGCTCTCAAACACTGTAGTGTGTCAAAGGACATCCAAGTGAACCTGGTTCCACATATTCTTAAATGAGTGTGTGCCATCTGTCCTCAGGTTCATCTCCCTCTGTTGTGCTGGTTCCAGTGCTGGTTCCAGTGCCGCTACCTTTGCTCCTCCATCTTCTCTGTTGAGGCCTAGTTGTCCTCCCTGTCCCCCCACCTCTAGATGAACTGTCTGAGAGAGGAGTGGAGCCAGGGCCTGCAGTGGAGGTAGTGGAAGAGGAGTGTGAACTGGTGGATCTTGAACCATAATTAGAGACAGCAGTGGGGGTTGTGGATCTGGCAGAGGAGGGTGAAGACCTTGACCGGCAGGGGGAGCAGGTTGAGAGCTCCAAGCACACCAAGACAGTCGGGAAGAGGGCACGACAAAACCTATTCCCCCTCAGTAGACTGAAAAGATTTGGCATGGGTCTTCAGATCCTCAAAAGGTTCTACAGCTGCACCATCAAGAGCATCACTGCCTGGTACGGCAACTGCTCAGTCTCCGACCGCAAGGCACTACAGAGGGTAGTGCGTACGGCCCAGTACATCACTGGGGCCAAGCTTCCTGCCATCCAAGACCTCTACACCATGCAGTGTCAGAGGAAGGCCCTAAAAATTGTCAAAGACTCCAGCCACAATAGTCATAGACTGTTCTCTATGCTACCGCACGGCAAGCGGTACCGGAGCGGCAAGTCTGGGTCCAAGAGGCTTCTCACCAAGTCATAAGGCTCCTGAACATCTAATCAAATGGCTTCCCAGACTATTTGCATTGCCCCCCCCAGTCCCTTTAATAACTCTACCTACATGTACATATTTCCTCAACTTACCAGTGCCCTCGCACACTGACTCTGTACCGGTACCCCACTGTGTATAGTCTCGCTATTGTTATTTTACTACTGCTCTTTAATTACTTGTTACTTTGATTTCTTATTCTTACTCATATTTTTTTTAACTGCATTGTAGGTTAGGGGCTCGTAAGTAAGCATTTCACTGTAAGGTGTTGTAGTTGGCGCATGTGATTGATAACATTTGCTCCTAAACGTCATCATCCTCTCTGTGGAGAATAAAATAAAGGAATACAAAAGGATCGATATTGCTAAGATACACATCACTACATTACTGTTATGTAAAAGCAATATACTTAACGTTTACACCCAGCCTCAACTTTGATACAAATTCCTTGCTGGGGACTTTTATCACATCATCTCACAGCCCTCTCTCAGAGGCAACACTGTAAATGTCTAACTACTTCAGTAAGTCCACCTCCCCCACTGCACATAGCAGGCCATGGGGAATTATAAACTGGTTCCTTTTGTAGTAATAATGTGTTCTTTTTTGTTTTTGCTCAATCTGATTGGGTGGGCTTGGCTCCCAAGTGGTTAGGCCTGTGTCCCTGCCTCCCAGTGGAAAACTAATTAGAAAATATTGTACAAACAGGACAGGACACAATTAGATAGGCCTACACTGTGTGTACATACAGTCCAAAACATATTCATGCCAAGGCTTTGAAAGCATCTGTTCAAAATACCTAATGTGTTCTGAGTGCGTCCTTTCACAATGCTGGTAGCAATGGTTAGTATTACGCAAAAGAGCAAGTCAGACCTACCCAGTCCCACCCAGATCATCTGATATGACTGTAAAGCTGATTTTATTGGTAACATGACTGTCCATCTTTCATTTTGCCAGCTGATATACCATATAGTTTTAGCTTCTCCACACTAACGGACTGAGTCGCAGCCATCTTGACAATGGGATTATGGGTGGGGCTTTCCCTTTCTTCTTATTCTTGTTTGGGATAGGGTTGGCAGATCACATCCAACTTTTAAGGTGAATACCCCACCACCTATTGTACTGGAGTGTGAGGCCAGTCACGACCTACCAACATTAAATTCTCTTCATTAGTCCCGTTCCTCCAAGGAAGTGAAACACCACTTCCCTCCCCTTTCCTCCCCCCACTACACCACCCAAACCCTTTCACACAATCTCTCGCTATCTACTTCATGCAGTTCACAAAATATCAACACATGCTCCACCGTTTCCTCCACTAAACACACATCACAAAGACCTGTTTCATGTTTCCTTATCATCCACAATGTGGCATTCAAACCCTTGTGCCCAAACCGTAGTCCACTCCACACAACTTCCTCTCTTCTACATCCCATACTCCCCACCTCTTCCTTTACTGACAGGTGAACGTGATAAAATTGCCTCCCCTTAGTACGAACATCCCACTCCCTTTGCCAAAGATCAAGCCCTTTTGCCCCAATCAATGACTTTACTTAACTGCGGGCCAGCGGAACCTGAATATCTACTCCCTCTCTCGTCACAGCACTCTTAGCCACCACATCGGCCTTCTCATTACTATCCACACCCACATGGGAGGGAACCCAGCAAAAGCTTACCACCACTCCCATTCTCTCCAATTCCAATAACAACACCATCATCTCCACAAACATGTCTCCTCTATCCAACCTGCCTGTATTCACACTACTAAACACTGCAGCCAAATTAGAACAGATCACCACTCTGGTATGTGGTTTCGCCTTTTCCACCCATCTCAAATATATAATCATGGCCATCAACTCAGCCGCATACACTGACACATAATCAGTTAAATGCTTACATACTCTAACATTGATATCTGGGATATACACCCCTTCCCCCACCCTACCACTGACTGGATCCTTTGAACCATCTCTATACAGTATATCCTTAAATACAAATCAAAATGATTATCTATATATCTCTCCACACGCTGTCTCACGTCCTCACCCTATTCTCTCCTGCCCTCAATCATGTGCACATCTACACATGGTTTCGGAAACAGCCATGGAGGATCGTTCCCCAATGCAATTCCTGGCCCTATCTCTCTCTCCCCCAGTCCATATTCTACCACTTTCTTCCCGATTGTCCACCCGTTCTCCCTCCTGCTTACCCATTCCTCGCTCCCAGCATTCCCCAGTTACTGTGACTGCAGGATGTCCTTCTGAACTCCCTTTCAACCTCGCCCAAGTACGCTAATGCAAGTTTGTTCTGACTTATCCTCAGTGGCAGTTCTTCACTATCCTTGTAACTTGTAATGCCTCAACAGGTGTCGTTCTGAAGGCACCCACACACAATCTCAATGCCCTTGACTGTATCTTATCCAGGTACTAGAGTACCGTTTTGGCTGCTGATCCATATACAAAGCACCCATAATCCAAAAATGACCTGATCAATGCCTGGTACATACACAACAGGGTTTGTCTATTTGACCCCCAATCACATCCTGCTACTGCCCTCATGAGGTTCCGCACCTTCCTGCACTAAAATTAAATATACTCAACTTCCACGTGAGCCTCTCATCAAACCACATGCCTAGATATTTAAATTCGGACACCCTACCTACAGTCGTGGCCAAAAGTTTTAAGAATGACACAAATATTAATTTTCACAAAGTATGCTGCCTCAGTGTCTAGATATTTTTGTCAGATGTTACTATGGAATACTGAAGTATAATTACAAGCATTTCATAAGTGTCAAAGGCTTTTATTGACAATTACATGAAGTTGATGCAGAGTCAATATTTGCAGTGTTGCATGCTGTCAATTAACTTCTGGGCCACATCCTGACTGATGGCAGCCCATTCTTGCATAATCAATGCTTGGAATTTGTCAGGTTTTGTGGGTTTTTGTTTGTGCACCCACCTCTTGAAGATTGACCACAAGTTCTCAATGGGATTAAGGTCTGGAGAGTTTCCTGGCCATGGACCCAAAATATCAATGTTTTGTTCCCCGAGCCACTTAGTTCCCAGAACCACTCACTTTTGCCTTATGGCAAGGTGCTCCATCATGCTGGAAAAGGCATTGTTCGTCACCAAACTGTTCCTGGATGGTTGAGAGAAGTTGCTCTCGGAGCATGTGTTGGTATCATTCTTTATTCATGGCTGTGTTCTCAGGCAAAATAGTGAGTGAGCCCACTCCCTTGGCTGAGAAGCAACCCCACACATGAATGGTCTCAGGATGCTTTACTGTTGGCATGACACAGGACTGATGGTAGCGCTCACCTTGTCTTCTCCGGACAAGCTTTTTTTCGGATGCCCCAAACAATCGGAAAGGGGATTTATCAGAGAAAAGGACTTTACCCCTGTCCTCAGCAGTCCAATCCCTGTACCTTTTGCAGAATATCAGTCTGTCCCTGATGCTTTTCCTGGAGAGAAGTGGCTTCTTTGCTGCCCTTCTTGACACCAGGTCATCCTCCAAAAGTGTTCGCCTCACTGTGCGTGCAGATGCACTCACACCTGCCTGCTGCCATTCCTGAGCAAGCTCTGTACTGGTGGTGCCCCGATCCCGCAGCTGAATCAACTTTAGGAGACGGTCCTGGCGCTTGCTGGACTTTCTTGGGCACCCTGAAGCCTTCTTCACAACAATTGAACCACTCTCCTTGAAGTTCTTGATAATCCGACAAATGGTTGATTTAGGTGCAGTCTTACTGGCAGCAATATCCTTGCCTGTGAAGCCCTTTTTGCGCAAAGCAATGATGACGGCACGTGTTTCCTTGCAGGTAACCATGGTTGACAGCGGAAGAACAATGATTCCAAGCACCACCCTCCTTTTGAGGCTTCCAGTCTGTTATTCAAACTCAATCAGCATGACAGAGTGATCTCCAGCCTTGTCCTCGTCAATGCATGAGAGAATCACTGACATGATGTCAGCTGGTCCTTTTGTGGCAGAGCTGAAATGCAGTGGAAATGTTTTTTGGGAATTCAGTTCATTTGCATGGCAAAGAGGGACTTTGCAATTCATTGCAATTCATCTGATCACTCTTCATAACATTCTGGAGTATATGCAAATTGCCATCATACAAACTGAGGCAGCAGACTGTGAAAATGTATATTTGTGTATCATTCTCAAAACCTTTGGCCACGACTGTATATCCTGACTGTATATTTGCAACCTAACATCTTTAACCTCCGCCCTAGAATACACCACAGACATCCTAAAACCCCATGTTAGAGACCGATCTTCCACAACTTCTTGCATCTTCCTCATCACATATTTCACATTCCCACCAGTCTTCCATACAGCCCCATCATTACCATACAAGGCCACGCCCATTCCCTGTCCCACCTCCTTAAATATGTAATCTGTCATCAGGGCGAATAACACCGGACTAACCACAGTTCCCCGAGGAGTACTATCCTTCACTTCAACCCAATTGACAAATCTGATCCCACCCTCACCCATATGACTCGATCGACCAGGAAGTCCATGATCCAGTTATACAGATCTCCACCAATGACCCCCAATAGCCTACGACTACAGTTCCAGGCTCCACGGGAGCAGCAGGAGAAACATCACCAGGGAAGACTAGACAAACAGAAGGGGAGCAGAAGACCACTGAGACCCAGGACGACTTGAACCTCTCCCAGCTAGACACTGATCACACAGATGATCTTAGTAAAAGGTGTGAATTTTTATAAAGTTAGGTCAATATTATTAAAGTTGGACAACATTTTATCCCCCAATGCAGCCTAACATTAAGCCTGGGGTTCCCAAACTTTTTAGGGCCACCACCCCATTTTGAAATCTGTAAATCCTCATGACCCCAACCATCTGAAAAAAAATTATGCAATTAGCAGCCATTGATTGTCTTCTCAACTCACCATCACATACCTTTAATGTGGGGCTATGACAGTCAATTGCAAATTAGTCTGACACAATGTATGTTCTCACCACACTTTTATTTATTTATTTTATCTTTATTTAACTAGGCAAGTCAGTTAAGAACAAATTCTTATTTTCAATGACGGCCTAGGAACAGTGGGTTCCTGTTCAGGGGCAGAACGACAGATTTGTACCTTGTCAGCTCGGGGGGTTACTAGTCCAACTCTCTAACCACTAGGCTACCCTGCCGCCCCATCTCACACTAATGAGATGGGTGTGCTTGATGCATGTCGCATTGGAGATTTTCAAAGTCAGGGGGCATGGTCGACAGTGCGCACCTCTTCTTTGCTGTCAAATTAAGCCTGGATCGATATTTGTTTTTAATGCAGACGAAAACACTGAATCCAGCTTCACATAAAATTAGTTTTATGGTTCTTTCAAGAACACTAGGTAGTTGGAAAAATACAAGGTCAAATCATTATGTCAGTGATCTTCAGGTCGGAATGTTGGAGCGCTAGAAAGAGGCAGAGTTCCCGAGTTGGAATTCCAAGTTGGATGAACGTTAAAAACTATTTTTCCGAGACAGAGCTCTGTTTTTTCCAAATTCCCAGTTGTCTTGAACGTCCTGAAGTCGGAAGTTTGAGATTTCTGAGTTTTGAAAGCGGAGTTAATGGTCAGAGGGAAACAGCAGGGTAATTCCTTTTGAGTCAGGAACTAACCCTTATCCGTAGTCACCCGTGAATGCATTCGGTCACATGACAACTCAATCAGCTTTTAATTTTCGCTTACCGGCATGTCAACTGAGCAGTGGCAACCCGTCATTCAGGGCATGTGGGGCTGAACGCCACCTGTTTTTGGGGCTTGCCTGTTTTGCATGTTATTTTGGCATTAATACATGTCACATATCAGTTTGCAAACAATGTAAAAAAAAATACATATCTTTGAGTTAATAAAGCCGCATACAAACGTGGTCTCTTTTTTGTTTTCTTGAGTAAGGCAGCTCTGAAATGGAGGTGTTTCAGCCTAACTCAGTGCTTTCTGTGATGGTGGGGCAAACCCTGAGAAAAGACGGTGCATTGCGCCGTGATTGCCTCAGTGTTTTGTCACTCATGAGGACACTTCGTCACCGCCAAGTCTAAGGGTAGAGCTAGAAAAATCTAGCCCCCTGGGTGCTGCCATATAGTTACATTAGAAGTGCCCATCCAAGAACGCTCATGGTCATTGAACACAGATAAAATGACTTCAAATCACATTATATGTACTGTAGCTGTGAATGGACTGATCATGTCAACATCATACTTTCAAAATCTTAGCTAGCAATCATCATCATGAATCAAGTCGACAATCTACTGGCAAATACTTTTTAATCCTTGTCATATGAATAGAAATAATGAACTGAATAATCAACTGTTAACTCTGAACTGCGAAAACTTGACTTCAGTGAGTTCAAGACAACTGGGAAGTTGGGAATAAACGAGCTCCAACTGGGAAAATACATTTAGAACGGTCATCCAACTCGGAATTGTAAATCCGGCCTCTTTCTAGAGCTACAACCTGAACATCAATGACGTCATCATGATTCAACCTTGTTTTTTTTCCAGAGTTCCCTGTTGTTTTGAAAGCACCATAAATCCAGAGAAGGCCAGACTTTGATTACAACATTTGCCCACGAAGGACCACCGCGCCACCTTCCTTTTCAAGTGAGCACAACACAAGGTGAGTCCAAAAATGTATTGTATGCTGCAGTAATATGCCAGGGAGATATCTATACTGTAGCCAATAAATTAATACTAAGTGTGTGTTGTGTATTAAGATGTTAGTAGCCCATATGCCTCACCCTAATAATTTGGTCTACTTACCTCTATTAATTTTGCATGCGGTTCTCACTTGGTGGTGCACATGTAGCCTATAACCTGTTTAAGAGAAATGTAATCTTTGAATATGGTAAGAGCTTTCATTGTCTGCTTATATGCCCCCTTTATTTATCCTACGCTTCTGACTTGGTGTACAAGGAGAACAATGTAAGAATGGCCCATGTTCTGAATTCTGTTGCTGTACACTTCAAAAGTGCTAAACAAATAGTTATATTGACTACGTCCATCCTAGCTCGCTCATTAATGTCTTAATCAGAATTATGGATAGTCTTATGCGCATGTCGTCCCCTTATGCCATAGTTGGTACATCTCAATTGTCATTGGAAACCACAGTTGTTTAAGCAAGTCAGCCATATCAGCTATGTTTTTTTAAAGGCAGTAAATGAGGCTGAATGAACTGTTTTGCTGACAGACAAGGCTCTGCTGATAGCCAGGTGTAGCAGTCGTAAGATGTTGGGACTGCTGTTGGGGCAGCTTTATGTAGACCCTAACAGTTTGTGGGCACCATTTGTCACCATTATAGTGCAATGAATGTATTGTATTGTGAACTAATTATACTTACCTATCTCCAGTAGCAGTGTGTGGGTAAAATCACTGGGGAAGCCAAGCACTCCAACTGTGCTTGCAACCGTGATATATACAGTACTTTCCCCACATTTTGTTACTTTACAGCCTTATTCTAAAATTGATTCAATTCATCAATACCACATAATGACAAAGCAAAACATTTTTTTTTGAATGTTTGCACATTTATAAAAAAAAATGTTAAACAGAATACACAAAGTTTTTAAATAAGTATTTAAAAAAAAGTTTTTTAATAAAACTTTATTTGACTAGGTAAGTCAGTTAAGAACAGATTCTTATTTACAATGACGGCCTACTTTTTGTAGGCCGTCATTGTAAACTTTTTCTTGTTCAGAATAAATTCAACCACACCTTTTTATTAATCACAAAACCGGATAGAAACCTGTCTTGCCTGCTCCCGCTCTCCATCTCTGGCACCCGAGGACACCAGGCTGTCTTTCATTAAGCACACCTGTCACCATTATTATGTGCATCAGCGCTCATTGGACTCACCTGGACTACTTCACGTTTTGATTGCCTTTCCTATATCTGTGTGTTTCCTCTGTTTCATCCCCGTGTCAGCATTATTGTCTTTTCGGTTTCCCCTGTCCAGACGCTGTCCGTATTCTGTTCCTGTCCGTGGTGATTAAATGTTCACTCAGAGATCCTTACAGAAACCTCTATCTGGTGAAGTCCATGATGCATATCACATGTAACAGACAGTTATATAACCTACAGCATGGTTAAGCAAATTAACAATAGAGTCCAATCAACATAAGCTAAATATAATGTGGCTGTCCATGGATCTGATTTCTGTTTGCGGGCGCATGTGTGTGTGTGTGTGTGTGTGTGTGTGTGTGTGCGTGCGTGCATTCGTTTGTTCGTGCAAGTAGAAAAACATGTTGACTCATCCTACTTGTGGAGAAATGCCATCCTCCTCTTTTTCATGTTGACGAAACGGTCTATCACTCTGTCATACAGTACCTGCTATTATTTTTTGTTGTCCTAGGCTAACTTCCATTCATGGGCAACATTAGCTAGATAACATTAGACTTCTACATCTAGCTACTGTACATATCGGACTTCCATCCTCTCAGGATAGGGGCACAACAATGTATGAATTAATGGTTGGATCAGAATCGCTGTTATAATCACTGGCCAGTACGGAGAATGAATTAAAACCACAAGTCAAAATCCCTATCTCCATCCATGGATAATTTAGGAAAGGGACATTTTCTTCTAGGTAGCTAGCCACCGGAGGACAACAACACAACGAGATGCAGCAATTCATGTTATTTCTGAGTTTTGGCACCAGCATTTTGTTCCAGTTCCATTTTGTTCCTGTCATTTCCGGTATAGAAAAATGTAACAAGGATGCTATATGGTGAAGAGCATGTATTCAAATTAAATTGCCCTGTGGAATTCAGGGCTGTAATTGAAACACAATGGACTTTGTAAATGTGTTGCTGAGAGAGGATGACGGTCAGTCAGGCTCAAGACTACTACTGACAGTTCCAGGCCTTCGACAGCAGGGGGAGACAACAGTAAGAGGTTATAAGCTCAATATTATAGTACATCCATGACCATGTAGATTTCCTGTACATATGACTCCTCTAACTTGCCTACAAATGATTGAATTATCTGTTGATAGTGTCATTGACTGTATAATGACTATATTGATGCATTATACATTTTCTCAATTGAGTTTTTTTTCTTCTCTCATATAGTTCAGTATGTAAACTTGGACATGAACTAGTGTTGTCAGCAGCTGGGATCAGTTTCGAGGTCAGGCAAGTCTTAGCCTCAGCAGCGTGTGGTACAAGTTAGTACTACAATAAAAGCTGTTTATGGTGGACTGATACAGCTTACCACTACTATCTCAGAGATGCAGGAGCTCCTTTGGGTTGTCAACACTGTTCAGAGGAGGTGACGTCCCTGAATCCCCAGTGTACAGAGTCCCAGACCCCTCTGTGAGGCTGCCTGTGTGGAGAGAGATAGGCTCCTAGGGCTAGTCAAGCTTCAGCAACCCAGGTATTACATACAGCAACCCAGTGCATTTTATTTTTGGGGTGTATTGTGTAAAGTATGTTAGTTTAGTTCCCCGGTGGGTGTTTAGAACGCAAATATTTTATGTGGGCCTTTTTGTTTTCCCTTTCTTGTTTTATCACTGCTTTTTTACATCTCTCTCCGCCATGGAAATGTAACCCTCCATACTTTGTAATTACTACATTTACAGTACTTGATGGGGATTTTCATGATGACCACACAGTAGTAGTGAGAGACTGGGCTGGTGTGATTGATGTGACAGGGAGGAGGAAGTGAAGCAGGGGTGCCTAGGGGCAGAGCAAACATTCCAGGGAGAACGCAGAAGGGCCGTAGCCCTAGAGCAGCAGCTAGAGAAGGCAAAGCTGGATCTGTGCAAAGGATTGACTCCCAGGAAAACTAGCAACAAGGGCACTGGAGATAAGTCTCGGATTAGGCACACTGATCTATAACACAGTAACACAGTGAGAAGACTGAAAATGGTATATATTGATCCATTCCTGCTATTTCTCTTATTTGTTGTTTTTCCCTCCGCTTCCCAGGAGCTTCATCCAACGGGAGACAGGGGGAATCATCCTCTCGAAGCCCTCCTGACCTCTCCAGGGAGGCCCAAGTCAATGAACTAACTACCTAGTGAATCTGACTTAGTGTTATTTTGTCTTCTATCTCTCCTTGAAGTTGTGGGTGGTTACCCTGTCAGTCTCACAGCCTGGAGAAACAAACTGTCAACCTCTGTTAAATTCTGATAAGACTGAAAGTTTTCAGTGAGATCACACACAAGACTACAGAATATAACTAACATACTAGAAATACTTACACAGTACACAGTACTGTGTTCCTGTGTAGCTCAGTTGGTATAGCATGGCACATGGGTATGAAAAATGTATAAAAATGTATGCACTCATTACTGTAAGTGTCTCTGGATAAGAGCGTCTGCTAATGACTAAAATGTAAATGTACTGTATAATCACAATTATGGAAACAAAGACAGATGCATCACATGTGTACACATTTCGCTTTCTATGAAGACTAAGAACAGCTGGCAAAATGCAGAGGATATTCATACATTACAAACTCCTAAATGAGTGGAGCACACCACCATGTTGTTGTGTGTTTCCCTCCCTCTGTCCCCCAGGCTGGCAGTGCTGCAGGGGGAGAATGAAGCTCTGAGGGGCTGAGCTGAGGAGCACTCTCCAGGCCAAGGTTGAGAACATGCATCTCTGCATTGACATGATGAACCAAGTCAAGCACGTCTTCCTGCAGGCGCTGCGACAACACAAGCAGGACAGGGACACAAACCAGGGGAGTTAGTTAGCTATGTTATAATAGGCCCTGGCTGGCTGCTGGACCAACAACGTCCCACAAGACCTTTAGTTCCTCTTGTCCAGTCATATCAGCTCTGAGGAAGAACAGTAATGGAACAGGCCTGTCTGTTTCAGCAATACAATGTCATTACTGCTTTCTGGTCTCCTGACTGCTCCCTGCTAACCCTGTTCACCACAAAAAGACAATTACCTACTTTGATGGCCCCCATGTAGTGGATAGACTTGTCCAAAGGGGCTTTTCTTTTCTAAATGTCACTTTCATATCGTATTAATATAGTGTATCCTCCTTTTAGCACCTCTAGCACTCTCTCGGTGTGTTTCTAATATATACTATAGAGCCTCAGTGTGTTTGTAAGATATATTATAGAGAGCCGCAGTGTGTTTGTATTCCACCAATGGAGTCGTCAACATGTTATAGCAACAAAGCAACAGAAATATTCTTTTAATTTGATCAATGAAAGGACATTTGGTAATGTTTACTTAGACTTGGCTACAGTATCACACATAAATATTTGACAACCCCAAACCAAATAGTAAATAAAGTAAAGTCACTCCATAGTTCTCAATTTATTCAGAGTTATCGCGGATAATCACTTCTGACTTAAAACCAGATGTGGGGGAATAGTGGTTGAAAACGAATGCAGACTTAAAGCTACACAAACTAGGTTCCCTAGAGCATGTTCTCAATGCATACTGTATCTACAGTATATGACCTGTGCATCTCATTCCACTAGTCGATTCCAAAGATCTGTCCACTGGACTGTGTACCCTTGTGGGAGTTAGCCAAAAGGATTTCAGCAGAACCCCCTGCTCTCCCTCCCGGTCCCTCCACATCACGCTTAATTTAAACCCATGGCTGAGTTAGTGTGCTGCTTGAAATACTGCACTATTTCTCCCAGAACCCCGTGGGAGATTGGCGGGTCCCGGCTGGACCGAGCAAAAGAGAGAAAAAGTGCCGCAAGACAAAAATATCAGACTTCAGGAGGTGATGAAGAAATGCTTTATACTGCAAGAAACAAAACAAAAAAACTGCTTGTGTTGCAATGCATACCTCCTAGGATCGAAGGTGAGACACTCTAGGTAGTGAACTATTAGCAGCGTTTTACTTACTGTAGCTGTGACTTTGACTTGGTAAGACAGAGAAGAAAGCAAAGGACTTTCTATTTTAGGCTCTCACCACAACGGTGCCAGGTTTTGTATCCAAGTAACTTCACAGCTTTTGTTGATGGAGCAAATTGTTATCATATGCAATAACTACATTATCACGATATAGAAACATCCTCAAATGATCGTATGACAGTCTGAAAGTCTGATATGTTAAGTGTAGGCTACTCAATGGATGATGTGTGCATTCTGAATATTCCTCAATAACCAATTTGACACTGTTAGGCTATACCAAACATTCATGATCATGATTGGGATCCCTTCACAACATCAATCTGCACAAATGAAACCAGGATTTTCTCTAAACGAATTACTTACCACACTTAGTGACTGACAGCTCATACAGTGCCTTTGGAAAGTATTCAGACCCCTTGACTTTTTCCATTTTTTTTTGCATTACAGCCTTCTAAAATAATTGAATAAGAAATGTTCTCATCAAATCAAAGTTTATTTGTCATGTGCGCCGAATAAACTGGTGAATTTGGTGAACAATAAGTAAGTAAAGAAATAAAATAACAGTAAATTATTCTACACACAATACCCATAATGACAAAGCAAAAACAGGTTTTTATACATTTTTGTTAATTTATCATTCAAAAAACCCTGAAATATAACATTTACATACGTTTTCAGAGCCTTTACTCAGTACTTTGTTGAAGGACCCATGGTAGCGACTACAGGCTTGAGTCAAATCAAATCCAAATGTATTTGTCACATGCGCTGTATACAGTGCCTTGCGAAAGTATTCGGCCCCCTTGAACTTTGCGACCTTTTGCCACATTTCAGGCTTCAAACATAAAGATATAAAACTGTATTTTTGTTGTGAAGAATCAACAACAAGTGGGACACAATCATGAAGTGGAACGACATTTATTGGATATTTCAAACTTTTTTAACAAATCAAAAACTGAAAAATTGGCCGTGCAAAATTATTCAGCCCCTTTACTTTCAGTGCAGCAAACTCTCTCCAGAAGTTCAGTGAGGATCTCTGAATGATCCAATGTTGACCTAAATCACTAATGATGATAAATACAATCCACCTGTGTGTAATCAAGTCGCCGTATAAATGCACCTGCACTGTGATAGTCTCAGAGGTCCGTTAAAAGCGCAGAGAGCATCATGAAGAACAAGGAACACACCAGGCAGGTCCGAGATACTGTTGTGAAGAAGTTTAAAGTCGGATTTGGATACAAAAATATTTCCCAAGCTTTAAACATCCCAAGGAGCACTGTGCAAGCGATAATATTGAAATGGAAGGAGTATCAGACCACTGCAAATCTACCAAGACCTGGCCGTCCCTCTAAACTTTCAGCTCATACAAGGAGAAGACTGATCAGAGATGCAGCCAAGAGGCCCATGATCACTCTGGATGAACTGCAGAGATCTACAGCTGAGGTGGGAGACTCTGTCCATAGGACAACAATCAGTTGTATATTGCACAAATCTGGCCTTTATGGAAGAGTGGCAAGAAGAAAGCCATTTCTTAAAGATATCCATAAAAAGTGTCATTTAAAGTTTGCCACAAGCCACCTGGGAGACACACCAAACATGTGGAAGAAGGTGCTCTGGTCAGATGAAACCAAAATTGAACTTTTTGGCAACAATGCAAAACGTTATGTTTGGCGTAAAAGCAACACAGCTCACACCATCCCCACTGTCAAACATGGTGGTGGCAACATCATGGTTTGGGCGTGCTTTTCTTCAGCAGGGACAGGGAAGATGGTTAAAATTGATGGGAAGATGGATGGAGCCAAATACAGGACCATTCTGGAAGAAAACCTGATGGAGTCTGCAAAAGACCTGAGACTGGAACGGAGATTTGTCTTCCAACAAGACAATGATCCAAAACATAAAGCAAAATC